>NC_062968.1:18053282-18118156 GCF_023119035.1 Salvia hispanica
TTAATGAAGATTCTAAGAACCAAGAAAATGCACACAAACAACATATTGTATAATCAGTTCTTTGAGGGAGGGGGTTGAAAATGAACAAAAATAAGAAAGTAATTGTTCTTTTAAATTCAAATCAGAAACTAGGTCCAAAAAGACTTGGACATACTATTCAGTTAATGTTGAGTGAAATTTCCTAATATTCTAATAAGAAAACAATAAATACCTGATTGGGGAAAAGGTTGCCATGTTGGTATGTTTTATCAACAGCATGGTGACGAACAGTAACTTTCGCAAAATCGTCATCCAAAAATATTCTTTCATTTCCTAAAGATCCACCAAACGCAACTCCCACTGGTTTGGGTTTAGCTTCATAAGCCCTACCGTGCGAATGACTGTAGACATAATTTTTCTCCCTTCCTGCCGATTCAGTATATTTCCTGTTAGTTTTAATCGTCTAAGCAAAAAATATCTATAAAGCAGAGAATGCCAAACAATCATCGAATAGACCCCCAAGTTACTTGGACTGACCTGAGGATAAGTATGCATGAAAGACTGGACTTAAAGCATACAGACTGCCAGAATTCCCATAATATATATCTTTATTTTCAAAGCCCGCATTTGTGAGCGCACCAATGATCCATGGCCTTGCGTTGCTCTTTTGCTCACATGCAGAAATAAGCATTAGTGTTGGACCATTGTAGCCCCCGACCCTTGACCAAAAGCGGTTAAGACCTTTGCCATCAACAGAGGATCTGCATGTAGTTTTGCAAGTGCGTATTACTAAGCTACATCTAAATCAGATAATGTAGTGGCGATGTAAATTCAGATGAGTATAACAATTACTGTGAGTTTGTCGGCATAGGGATTAAGTTCGGAAACATAGAAGACAGGCTATAGTATGCCATACGAGAAATTTAGCAGAGCAGAACAAACTGCTAGTAAACAAGTTAATAACATAAATGCAGCCAAGTCTGTAAGAGAGTGGACAAACTGGTAAAGTAGGTTTTCGTTCGTTTGATAATCTTCACTGGGAAAACAAGATTTTGACACCTCTTCATGTATAGCACCTCTCAAGGTGAGTGAGATGGCCCAGGCCCTTCCAGGAGTCAAAAGCCGAATTTTAGAAATTTCTGGAGAGGAGCTCTCATTAGCAAAAGAGCATGATGGCTCTGATTTCTCCTGCAATTGGTCAGTTTTAAGATTAGTGACATAAGCATAATACAAGATGCTTGTGAAGCTCCATTGATATCATCATCTTCGCAAAAATCAGTTTTACAAGAGACTCATCTTCATAAAATTGACAATTGAAAAGGAACTATTAACACCTATTGTTCTGGGGTAAATAGCATCTACCACAAATCAACAAAAACCCGAGACGTGCAAAGAACCCTGTTATTCATGCATGTTTATCAAGCTTAAAATGTAGTACCGTGTTTCACATCTCTTAGGTATAAATAGATATTGTCAATTTTGAGATGTAGATGCGGATCATCGTCCCCTGAAGTTCCTTTACTATAGGAATCAGAGGTCTACAAAAACTACTGCACCCAAACCTCAAAGTAGTTATGGTATATGAAGCATCCATTTTAGAACTTATTTGAAATACTCAAGACTCGAGTAACTGAAATTGTGTAACATCACACAAAACAATATGAAGAATGGAACAAAGTGTACCACCTCCGGGGCCGTGGGGTAACAGAGTCTTGCATGAACGAATTGCTGAAAGCAATCTGCGAGGTGTGGTACATTCTTCAATGCCCAAAGATGAATTTTCACAGCAGGAAGTTGAATATCTATCTTCGACACATTGGAGTCCCAAAAATCCAAACCAGCATCTCCTTCACTACACGCCTCAATAGCCGAGGATACCAAATGAGAGATATCTGGAATACTAAATTTCCCTTCACTCTGCCCTGCATTCCCTCTAAACATCCTAGAATCACAGGAGAAAATCCAACAGAGGCACAGAAGCATACGAACATCATGGGGCAACAACGCCCCACTAACTTTGCAATTATCATCAAATAGCTCAAACTGCAGATCGACTTGGAGCCCGGCCTTCGAACATGGCACGGAAAATACTCGAAACAAATTGTTTAACAATGTGGAAGCAACCGCCCTTCCGCAGATATTGGTGTAACCTCTCAAAAACTCTACCTCATTCACTCCATTTTTATCAGCCACAAAAAACAATTCAACTATTGCAGAACCTAGATGACTAAACAATAGGGGCAATTCCTTAAGCACCACATCTTTATCAGATTCCACATTCGCACAAGTCAAATCGAAACATTTCTGTGACGAAAAAGCGAACACGGTGTAAATAACCAACCATGATCAAAAGATCAAGATCAAGCTCAAGTAATAAATTTGGGAAAGCGAATTGCAATATAGAGCGTGATTGAATAAAAAATTAATCGGGTAAGTGGCAACCTAATTGAAGAAACCACATGATGATTATAAATTGAGGTTAATGTGTTGTTGAATTGAATTACCTGAAGAGAAGCGAGAGGAATTGATTGAGTTTGGAGATTAGAGAGAAGAGGAAATGATTTCTGGAGAGAAGGAAGGGCTCCAGTTGATGCAGCTAGTGATTGTACTTTGCGTAGCTCCGGTGATACTCCCTGCTCCATCGATGATGATTGCCCCATTTTTCTGCCTTCTTCCTGATTAACAAGAGCTTATATCTTCTGGAATAGTGAAATTTAAGTTTAACTGCCTTAACCGTCACCGTAATGATATCTTTTAAATACAAAAAGGAATTATATTAATTCCATAACATTATTATTAAATATATGTCACTCGGTGATGGTAGGATTCTTTTATTTTGTTGTTAGTGTTGGAGTAGGAGATCTGCTCCCATCAATTGCAGATCCACGGATTCGACACGGTGATAAGATCGTCATCGACATTCGAAGGTTGAGGCCTTTCGCTTGGAATAAATGATGGACGAATAATGGAAGTGAACTCCAAAAATCAAATTTAATTGAGTTTTCATCGACAATGGAATCCTCATGCACATCCAACTCCACCTAAATCCGTCATTGATGTGCATCGACATGCAGTTAGATATTCAATGCTTGTGGTTTTGACGTAGTGATATTTACTGAAAGTAAAATTTGGAACAAAATCTGGGAACTTTTCTGTTGATTTCAGACAACTTGGACAAATTTTATACTATTATATGATAATCCTACAACATAGTAACTTGAGTTCATCATCATCCTCTCTCCTCTGAATACAAATGGTTTCTTCATTCCTTACCGCAGCTCACTTCCAATGCCGCAGAGTTGAGCAGCTGCATTCCCTCCTCCCCCATCTGCTTCACCTCCGACGGCGACAGAATCCTTATGCATCTCACACACCCTACAAATTCCCTGCATCAACACACACCACCTCATATTACTATTAGCATTCCAATCACAATATATGTCTCATTTGAATAACATAAAAGTGTACTTACTCCCACGGATCATCTCCAACGAGGAGGACGTCGCTCTCAAAGTCCACGTACACGAGCTTCCATCCAGACCCGGGGTCGTTCAGCAGCCCCTCCAGCCCAAACATGCGTTCAATCTCCGACCGCAGTTGGTTGTAGGCTTTGAAGCTCGACACATCAATCGACCTCCCCACAGATCCCGCCTTTTGAATCTGTCATCGTCATGCAAGATCATCATTAAGACGAATGTTAAACGAAACGACTAGACGAATCAATGAAATGGCTGGATCTGGATCATCACCTTTGTGTACGTTCGAAATCTTGGAGTAACTTGCTGGAAGGAGTTCTGCTGCAGGAGATTGTTGTCATCAAAGTCCACATTGCTCGAAGATGCCCCACCCGAGTTGTCAGCATACTCCTGTATGGAGAAATTCTGGGAGTCAGCTAAGCTGGCCGACGTGATCTGGGACTGGACGTCCTGGGTTGAGCAGAAGCCCCCGACGATGTAATCTGAGGGGTTCGGAAAATCCATGTTCTTTAGGGCGGAGAAATCGTCCAAGATGGTACTCGAAACAGAAGGGTCGATCACTGTGCTCCCGCTGTTACTTCCATCAAGATTGAGGCAACTGTATATGTCACTTTGGTTGTGGTTATCATCTGACAAGTCTTTCAAAGCATTCGAACTATACTGGAGGTTCGACATGTCATGTTGAGTCAGCAGGACCGGAAGATTGGCTCCAGAGACGGCGCACTTGGGGTTGCTGAACTGACCGTCCCATAACTCTTGCCCGACTGAAGGCAGCATCGGGTAACCAACTTCAGATGACATGGGAGGCTGATCGGGTTTTTTGAACATGGACAAAGATCCTGTGTTTCTAAATGATCCAGTAGGAGACGGACACATCATAGGATACGGGCTAAAATCGACCTGGTTGGTATATTGAAGCAAACCATTGGCATTGGCATTAGTAGATTCTACTTGGGATGCATCGACCGGTTGATTTTGAAGACCATGCGTCTCCAGGCGCGATTGTGTTCCACACGAGCTCATTTGGAGAGGCACCGAGCCACCAATCTGGCTTGTGACCATGAAATCATTGTTGAAGCTTTGTGTATTCACCGGCTTACCCGACAGTTTTTCTTCAATGAGCTGCCCCTCCAACCGACACTGACCTGATTTATTAGCAGCGGGAACAGAGTCTAATTTCGACATTTCATGACCAGATCCCGGAGATGTTAGGTTCCCGGATATGTTAGGTTTTCCTGGTAGTGAGTTACTCTGGTTAGTTAAATATGGCTGGCTGGTGAAGCTCTGAGGATGAGTGTTGCCTTGCAGACAAACGTCCTGCGCCCCCATCATCTCGGGTTTTTGATTGATGGCCGGTTGCATTAGAGACTTGGGTTCTTGGAACGCAACATCTTTCATCTCTTGCATAGAATTAGGAGTCATCATACCATGAGGCTTTGCTAGCATCTTCAGTAACTGCTCTGACCACATGCTTGATACCGAGGGGCACTGAAACTCGCCATGTGGATTTCCGGGAACCCTGAGGAAAGGCTGATTCATCAAAGAATCCCACTCAGGTGGTGCTCCTGATACATGGAAAACAACGAATCAGCAAATACGAAAAGTTAACCAAAACAAGTTGATGTTAATAAAGCAAACGACCTATGAAGGCCGAGTGGAACGGGCGTTTGAGGTTTGCAGTTAGAGATGGAAATATAAAGAGGCTTTCAGGAGTCTCGATTTCCCAAGGGCTAACTCGATTCTGCTTATCACCGCATCCAGGCTCGTCCCACTCCACCTGTCGTTCGAAATGAGCATCACATTCAATCATAATGTACAAAAGATTTCGCTTTAAAGCAAGATTTCAAGTCTCTCATCAGTTTAACTACCTGAAGACTACGCCACTTCGAGTTGGGCCATCTTAACGGATCTATGTCGCTTATTCCTATAATTGTGCCCATGTATCTGTATACAGAGAGAGAAGCCAAACAACATAAAGCAAAGACTGAGGTGATGTCAATACAAAGCAGATCTGCATCGCCTGTTTACCTCCGTTTAGTGGATTCTTCGGTTTCAAACATAATGCCAAATCGCATACCAATAGTGAGCTGCGTACCATAAACTGATTTTCTATATTTAGGCATCGGAATGACAAATTCTGAGGGGCATGCCCTACAAAATGAGTTAAAGTTACAGGCAAGTGAGTTTTACATTCATTTTCCCATCTTCGATTTCTGAAAATACAATGGCATCACACTTGTGAAAAGGACCTATTATTCCACATACCTCGGATTGTAGAAGATTGTAAACGGGCTTCTATTAGCAGCAGCATGAGCAGCAGCAGCAAGGATTCCTATGTGCATGCTGTCAGCAGACAGAACGGAAGATGGCAGAGTCGTTTGCTGACGGTTGGCGCGCCTCACACCCAGTAACAGCTGTGATTTCTCATCTCTACAATTTAAGTATTGCAGGAAAAATATTTAGAATTCTCTGTTTCCACAAGCATTCTTATGAAAGAAAAGTAAATTTGAATTTGTTTTATCGTACCTGATAAACAGAACCGCATCACCTGCTCGAAGCCTCTTTGCTCCAACAAACATACTCCAGCCAGTTGTCAAAAGGTGCCGTTTTGGCTGCCCTACATAACAAGAACAAACACGGTTATACTTTTTATAGAGTGTTTCAGAAGTATATACCACAGCATGCTTACCCCGGTATATGTGGCGAAAAGTCCACGTGTTATCATGCAAATCCCGGACCACTAGTTCTTGAAATGGAGGTTGCATCGAGTAATCCTGAAATCAGTAAGCATAAAATGAATTGATAATATAATTTTTGAGATATAGAGAGACACATATAGAGCCAGCTAGACTAAAACCATACTAATTGAGGGAAAAGCTTTTCAGCCGCCCTCCTAGGAACGGAAAAACCGCCATGCGTGCTTGTATCACTAGCCGTCAAAGTTTTGCAGAAGAACTCTGTCGGATGTTTACTCGGTTTTAGTCCAAAATCAGGTATAGGGAATACATCCTTTTCCTGCCACAAGAAAAAAACACGCATCATCACAGTGACGAGAGGTGCACAATATGGAGAAAACACTATCTTCAGTTGCTAGACTTACAGAATTTACGCACTGCAGGCTCATCTGGGCGTAGATCTCATCGGTTTCTTTGTCTGCCTGTTGACACAGACATTTAAATTGATGCAATTAGTTGTTAACCAAAGCTGTAGAATAGTTTCCCTCTCGAAATACTTACATGGAGTGTAACGTTGTGAACTTGGCACAGCAACTGAGTGGGGAGATTCGGATAGTTTGGTATTTGTGTCGTTGCTGACCTATTTGTGGAGACGGCAACCTGTAGGCTCAGCTCAATCAGAACCAAATTGAGTAACATGACAAAGTGAATAGCATTCTATATAATGTCATTGATCCATTTCCTATCAATTCCTACCTTATTAACAAATCTCCGAAACGGATAACTATCTAAAGAGAGCACGGTATTCTACTTTCTATAACAGAAATAGCATTCATGCTTGGTTTCATCATCGGGTGACTATATTTCAAAGGCCAAATTCTGTGAAATCTGTTTGAGCTTGAAACATTTCGAACGGACAGAATGTAGTTGATAAATAGCTATCTAACTCGTCCACTGTTATCGATTTTAGTAGGAATTACTCCTTCCGCTCAAAGCTTAGACAGAAAAGAGCCCTAAATAAGCACACAAATAACACAGTATGATGATTGCACTAACTGTACAATTAGCTAAAAAAGGTTTCACTTCAAACAAATCAATTCCCCAGTACATTCCTTCCAAATATGGCTGATTTTCCAGTTGGTGTAAAATGCATGTATGCAGCGGAGAGGAATATGGCCAAGACAGACAAATATTGAGAGAATCTAGTGGTATGAGAGGAACCAATCAAAGAAGGCATGCTCTAAAAAATCCAAAACCAAGGAACAAAAAACACACTGCAAAAAAGTAATACTGAAAAATCTAAGTGGGGCTTCCTCGCCCCCTCGCCCTATCACCAACAACCCATCCACAGCTAAAAGGGAATTTTCTTTTTTATTAAAAAAGTCTCAAAAATATAAACACACACACACATACACACACAGCACGCGGATCAAAGCATGAGTGGTTGGACTATCAAGTGTTTCCTCTTCCCTTTTTCTCCCTTCTCATAAAGAAATTGACCTTTCAGTAGAAAAAATGGAGTTTTGAGATGGCAAATCGAAATGACAAAAAATAAAGGTTTCACCTTTCTCTTTCTCAATCAACATAGCACCAAAAAGATTCATTCTTTATCTCTCTAACATTCCTACACTGTTCTCGCTACATGTGATCTGAAGGCAAAGGGTGTGATTACTCTTAAGCTGCGCATAAACTTGCTTAAAATGGTTGGTTCTGTTTTGAGAGCTGAAGAAATGAGAAACAGAAATTTGCAGAGAAAATCAGACAACCTTTGCTTGCACCCATTAACTACTCAAAGTTGAGTCATTCTTTTTTAGTCCGTCCCAACAAAGTTGAATCATTTCCTTTTTTAATTAAAGACAAAACATCTAATCATTCTTATTTTATTCTATCATTTACTTTACTCTCTCTTATCTTTCCTACTTTTTTTCATCTCTCTTATTTATTTAATATAAATTCTTAATCTTCATGCCCAAAAGTTCTGTCTCAACTTTTATGGAACGGAGGGAGTATTTTTTAGTCTAAAAGACAGATGACACTCGTAATAAAGTTTTGTAGTAGTACTAACTAGGAATGTCGAAACGGATATCCGTGAGTATCCGCACCCGATTTTGCGGGTACCCGAACCCAAAAATTTGTATTTTTAATACCTGCATCCGACAGGTAAGGCATTTCGAGTAATTCCAATACCTGTGTCGGGTTTTCCACACTCGACATGCCTTATTTTATTTTTCTAAAATCTGATTTATACAATTGTGTTACTGTAAATATAATATAATACATACATGTATATTACTACCTCCGTTTCCCAAATTTTGACACAGTTTACTATTTCGGTCTGTTTTTCACACTTCACTTTTTACCATTTTTGGTAGTGGACCCCATATTCCACTAACTCTTCGTACTCACATGTTATTATAAAATTAATACTTTAAAAGTAGGACCCACATCCCACCAACTTTTTCAACTCACTTTTCATTACATTTCTTAAAACCCGTGTTAGGCCAAAGTGTGTCAAAATTTGGGGGACGGATGTAGTAATATAAAAGACTCTATTAATATATACTATGACCGTACGTGTATTGTAACATAAAATAAGCACTTATATATATGAATCATAGATGAGTGTGTAGAGTGTGGGTGGAAGTAGGGCTGGGAAAAAATACCGAAAAAATGATATATCGCTCGTATCGTATTGAAAAATATCAAAAAATTATTGAATTTTCGATATATCGTAATTTTCGATACGATACGATATCGTATCGTAAGTTTTCGATACGATAACGATATGAATTTCCTTATATCGCGATATATCGTTTTATATCGAAAATACGATATATATCGAAAATTTTCGATATATCGATATTTTCGATATATATCGATATTTTATTTTCGATATATATCGATATTTAACAATATATCGAATTTCGGTACGATATATCGAAATATCGATACGATAACGATATGAAATTTTTTTATATCGAAAGTTTGATATATCGATATATCGAAACTTTCGATACGATAACGATATGAAATTCTTTCATATCGATACTTTCGATACGATACACGATACGACGTTTTCGATACGATATATCGTATCGACCCACCCCTAGGTGGAAGGTGTCAAGGTAAGAAGAATAAGATTGGAAAAATTTTCGCTCACCGAGGGTACTGGCGGCATCGGGTAGAAGGTGCCAAGGTGGAAAGAAATACTACTACGAAAAGAGAAGAGAGGGATTATTAAAGAATAAACTCTATATCAAAACTGCTAACACTTAACTAAATAAAAATTAAACTTAAAAAAAAAGAAGCATAAACCTAAAAATATAAGGATTAACAGTCTATCTGGTATACACGATACCCATAGAACCTATTTTTACAATACCTAAACCGGCCCTGTTTTCCACCATCATTGGGTAACGGGTACCCGATACCTGCCGGGTATTGGTCGTGATTGGAATTACTCGTTACCCGCTGTCTGTTTCGACACCCCTAGTACTAATTTTTTTTTATCATACTTTATTTTATTTTATATTCCATATTACAAGAAATCAAATAATATCTAATCACCAACTAAGTGAGATCCTTTCAATAAATACATTATTTAACTTTTACTAAAAAAATGTGTCATCCCAATATTTACATTATTTTTTGAACTGAAGGAATATACTAGTAGTAAGTAAGGAGTACATCACAACTTTCTTCAATAATAGAGTAACCTTCTCTCAAAAACAATCCTAATCGATGAAGGAAATTAAAGGACCGTACGGACGGGTGTGTGTAAGTGTGTTCATTTAATTCATTTGTTATTTGTATACCTAAAGATGCGCTGATATGTTAACTTTTAAAATATCTGAGTATTACTTGAGTGTTTAGGGAGAAGAAATTAATTCATTAGTGGAAAACAGACGAAATTGCGAACACATTTTTACCAACATTTGATTGCCTTATTTTTCTAAATTTTTCAGACAAAAAGTCAAACAAACAGAATGGTGATTCTTAATCGGAACCTAGCTATTGAATGTGGAAAGTTTTAATGCTATACTGCAAACAAGAAAATGAGGCTCATATGAAATGATCCAAAAATCAATTAATCAAGGAGGAATCTAAATTGGAGATTTGACAACACAAAGGGATAATTTAAATAGATCTTAAATAGTCGATAATGGTCGAAAGTTGAAACTTGATACTAATATTTGGTCAAAGAGTTAAAAGCCTAAAATATAGCAAATTTTAAATTTTGAATAGAAATGACCATCAAAATCCAAGTAGTTTGATTTGGCTCGGTTTGATTTACCGTATGTGTGGACGGATCAGATCCGCTTGCATGGACTCGGTTAGATTGAACATGCCCCGGTCGAATGTTTTAAACATTAATCACTTTTATTTGCAACAAAAAAATTTGATAACAAAGTTATTTATAACAACAATCATTTTCTTTATTGTTAGCTTTACTTTTATAAAATATAATTCATTACCTGGCTCATTAGATTAGTAGTAGTAGTATATATGCCAAATTCGGGTCATTTTTGGGATAGGAACAAGTTAAGAAATTATTTGGCTTTATAAAGAAAACTAAATGAAGAAAGTTTGTGATATGTGTGACCCAGTTTTAATTTTATAGTAGTATTAGTTTTATAATGAATTGTGAATGTAAAAAGTTTGTGAAATATGTAGTGCACATATTAAAAGTAAAAAAGTATTGTAAATCATTCTTTAAATTATGGATAAATCCAAAATAATGAAATGATTTTTTAAATAATAGACAAGGGAAGTACTCCATCCGTTCGTGAAATGTTGTCCAGTTTTGCCAGTTGGTCGTCCGTGAAATGGTGTCCACTTTGTTTTTGTTTTTTTTGGTAAATGGACCTCACTTTCCACTAACTCTTTATTATAACTTTTTATTAAATTTTTAACTTTTTATTAATAAAATTAATATACATATATATATGTGTGGGGGGGGGGGGGTGCACTAGGGTGCCACTATAGTTAAAATAACATCATACCACCAATATAGTCCGTTAGATCTCATTTATGGACGCCTAGGATTAAGTTTCGTGAAAAAACACGGGTTTGCAGTCTACTGTATTAGATATTACAGTCTACTGTATTAGATATTGCAGTCGTGGTAAACTGCAATATTGTTGTGGTAAGACTGCAATATTCGATGAACAACACTGCAATCTGGTAATGTAAAATTAGAAATTTCTTATTTTACCCCTCCGTGTTTTTACACGTGACAGCATGACAAGCACATGATTTTCAGATCCAATAGCCTAAAATGGTGGTATGGTATTACAATAAAGAGGATTGTCATCTTAGTACATTCCCCTATATATATATATATATATATATGAGACTTTTATTCCTCTAAGGATAGAGGGAGTGCTAAATTGCTAATCTATATCACTCATCCAAGTCTTTGAGAAAATGTTGATTGGGGAAACATGTGTAGAACCAAGATGCAAAGCGCAGTATAAACCTTGTTTCACAAAAAGGGCAAATGCTTTTGCATGAATTAATCCATCGACGTTGGCCGCAATTTAGCGTGGGGTCCACATCCCATTGTGCGCGTGCAAGTGCATACCGATCCGGCGTCGGTATCGCTATTTACGAGGATGTTGGAACTTACTCCTCTCTGGAATTTGTTCTACTGTATACTCACTTATTTCCAACACCGTACACTGCTACCCTCGTGTCGCACATGTATTGGTGGACGCTGCTTGAGCTTGTGATGCTACATTTCATCTTTTCCTCTTACGTACCTAACTTCAAATGCCTACATTGCATAATTCTTTTTATTACTATTACAATTATAAATTGTATACAAAATGATGTATGCAATTCATTAGTAAAAAAAATACTTATAAATACTAAATCGATTATAAAAAAAAACAATCCTAAAAAATGATTAAGAACGTAAAAGTTAAATATATGAAATATATTCCCTCCGTCCTGGATAATTCGGGTCACTTTGACCGGGCATGGGTTTTAAAAATTGTAATAAAAAGTGGGTTGAAAAAGTTAGTGGAATGTGAGTCCTATCTTTGTATATTAGTTTTATAATAAAATGTGAGTAGGAATGAGTTAGTGGAATACCCACTTCTAAAAATAGTAAAAGTAAAATGAGACAAATTATGTGGGACGGACCGAAATAGAAAACTGGGATGAAATATCCGGGACAAATGGAGTAACAAATTAAAAGAAATCCTAATAAAGGAAAAAGGATTCTAACATGGCGGCAAGAAACAGACGTATACTAAAATTGGAATCTGAGAAGAAATAAAAGTGATTAATATGTGTAGCTAGCATATGAAATCTCTAGCGATAATATGTCAATCATACTAGTATGTATTATTTGCTGCAAAGATGAAATATAGTACTACTAGTATTAGATTTGTTTTCAAAATAAAAAAATAAAAATTTATTATTATCTTAATAAAGAAATGGTAAATTATCTATGTATGATTACTAGTACAAAATTCACTATCAATAAAACAATAAAAAGTAGAAAATTAATAACATAGTAATCTCTATTTTGGTAAACCACAATATCTCTAAATCTCTACCCATTTAGTTTTTAATTTGGCCAGTAGGTTTATAAATTATTGTATCATGCAAACTATGTCTAGTTAAGAAATAGTACTTCAAACTAAAGTGTAGAATTCAATTTAAAGTGTATCAGTGCGAAAAAAATTTCATCAAATAAACGGATTTGTACTAATTATAAACAAGTACGTTAGTATATGAAAAGTAGTGCATGTCGAAACGTCAAACTTGTATGAATTGTCATTACTGTGGTTGGACTTTTTATATTTATGTGCAAAATTGCAAACATAATAAAACAAGGTTGAAAAACAAAGAGAGGAACCTGCCTTCAATAAATTATCATCTTGGTCAGAGAATCAATATTAAATATTATGCGTGTGTTTTTAAATTTGTCTGTAAAATCTGACTCATGTGAATGTCAGTTTCATGTCCACATTTGGTGTATTAATGAAAAAAAATAAACTTTCATACGGATTAAAAAATTTTGTAGATCTTTATTTTCTTTCCGAATAATAATATTGAATGAATGATGATCAGTTTAATAACTACACTAATGAGAAAAAAGTATAAGGAAAAAGGAATCTTTGCAGTACAAAAGTAAGATATAAATCAAACCTAAAAAGAAAATTGATGAAGTTTTAAGAAACATATTTAATTAGTAGTACGTGAATTAGTATAAAGTCAATCCAATTTCATCCAACCGTTTTCCACTGACACCGTATAATTTTGACCATTAACATTGTGGGAATGAGAGTGATCAATTGCTAACTAATCATTTAATTGCTAACTACAACTAATTTAAGGGTATAGGATTTTAGAAAATGCGTGGTCTACAATTTGTCATGTGTAATTTTCGTTTTTATTAATAAAATAAAAAAAGATAAAAAAATAAACTTCAAACTAGGTTTTTGGATGAAAATGTCAATATAGTTTTTCGAAAATATTAACACAATGCTTTGAGAATGTAAACACAATGCTTTAAGAATATTAACTCATTGCATATATTGACATTCTACATGTGATTATATCGACATATTTTATATAATATGTTGACATTTCTACCTTATATGGAAAATTTAAAATTTTTTGAAATTTTTTCAAATTTTGACGTCGGAACATATGTATGTATGATATCGTTTGAATACTTATAAAATTATCTTTAATTTGATATATGTTATATGAATTTATAACGTTTTTGGGATTTCTTTTAAAAGTTAGTTATAACTAAACATGTAGTTAATTGATATTAATACCCCTATTTTGACATTTTTTGGAAATAATCATATGGCCTTATTGGCGTTTTTAAGTTGATCGTATTGGCGTTTAGGGATTAATGATCTAAGCCCTTAATTTGAATATCTAATGACTATTATTTAGTTGTAGTTAGCAATTACGTTATGAGTTAGCAATATAACACTCCCCTAACATCATGAGATAAAGGAAGTAAACCATTTTATAACACCAATTACATATTGAGGGTGCGTTATATTGCTAACTCGTCAATATAGTGTAATAAAAATGTCAATACGGTGACATCAAAATGTTAACACATAATATCAACACATTATATTGAAGTTTAACAAAATTATGTGTTGACATTTTAATGTCATCGTATTGACATTTTTAATACATTGTGTTGATGAGTTAGCAAGTTAGCAACTTAAGAAAGTTAGCAATTGATCACACCCCTTACATATTGTGTTACAATAGCACAATAATTATACCACTCCTACCGTCCCTTAAAATTTGGCACCATTTGATTTGACACCAGTTTTAATAAATATAATAGAAGGTGGGTTAAAAAAGTTAGTGACATGTGTATCTTACTTTTATATAGTAATAGTTTTAAAATAAAAAGTGATTAGTGAGAATGAGTTAGTGGAATGTAGGGTTTATTACGAAAAATGGTAAAAGTGACAAATTTTTAAGGACGGAAGAAAAAAAAATAACTGACAAATTTTTAGGAACGAAAAGAATAGTATATATTGCAATCATTTCATTCAATTGGATATTTTTGCTACGTTATAAAAGTCATATTCAAACTATAAAGTGAATCCAATTTTGTATACGATAGTAGCTTTTTAAAAGATTGTCAATAAGGATTTCTTATTTATTTTCGTAATGACTCAGATCCTTGATTTATTGGATGATTATTAATTAAATTGTGTTTCAACATTGAGTCTAATTCATAGTCTATACAAATCTCAACCATGAACATAAAATTGGAGATATTGACACTAAGTAGTACTAATTTTTTAAAATTTTAAATTTTTTCATGAACTTTGAACTTAAATACTTCCTCCGTTCTTAATCCGTCCTTGACTAAGAGTCACACTTTGATCGGGCATGGGTTTTAAGAAATGTGAAGAAAAGTTGGTTGAAAAAGTTAGTGGAATATGTGATCTATTTTTTTATATTGGTTTTATAATCAAATGTGAGTGATTTGAGTTAGTGGAATGTGAGACCTACTTACTATTTATGGTAAAAATAAAGTGTGACTCTTAATTGGGGACGAACCAAAATCGAAAAGTGTGACTCTTAATCGGGGACGGAGGGAGTAGTTGTTAAATTTTTTCCACCATCGACAAAATTCGACTATATTTAATTTATTATTACTATCACATAAGATATGATTACCACTGAAAAATGATAGTGGTGTGGTTACAAAGTCCCTAGAAATCAGATATGATTATCCATCTCATTTTAATGTAGTAAGAATTTATTGCCGGTAGAAAAAAAACAAATTTTTAAAAGAGGGAACATCTTTTTAGGTCCACTAACTTTGACAAAGTATCATTTTAGGTCCGTGAACTTTAAAAATATCATTTTAGGTCCGTCAACCATAAGTTAATATCATTTGAGGCGTTTTGAACTTTTTCTGGACAAAAATGCCCTAAAGGCCTTCAAATGGCAATTTGGACAATTCTTTCGCCACTCATTTTGCGTCAGAGACCTATACTCCAACAATTTTTAACGACAAATTTTTATATTTAGATTCAATTTGGATAGTAATTATTCTCCATTCTGAAATTCATATAAGTAATACTGCAAATGACAATCCAAATTAATAACTATCTAATTTCAAAACAAATAAACTAAATATAATTCACAAATCACCTAAAGTGAGTTCTTAAAATGTAGTTTATATTGAAAAATAAAATAAAGTATCAAGTCCCAATTCACTATCCCTAAATAATTGGTCATCTAATAATTGAAAATTTAACACATACGTAGTATTATCTTTTAAAACAATACAAAGTCTCATGATTATGAGCTAATGCTTTTGTTGTCCTACACCGATTATAATATTCCAAATTATTGGAAAAGCATAATCAAATAATTAAAATTAGTGGTGAGATTAATCATTAATTGGGTTTTCTGTGAGTAAAAGATCACTAACAATTATAAGCAATCAAATATAGCATGTTTTGACCCCATTGACCTTGGCATGAAAATTATTTATTCAATCAAACATTAGAAAATTTATAAATACTAATTATACTTAACTAAAATCTTATTAACTTCCCTAATTTCAATAATTGGGATGTAAATGTCCGCATCAATATTTTTATGAACAATCAAATGATCTAGATAAATTTGGGAAAAAAAAGAAAAGAAACCATAATAAGTTGGGAAGAAATAAAGGAAAAACAACATATAAAAAGTGGGACCCAATTATACAAGCATGTTAATAATAGAAAGTGAAAGAAGCAGAAATAGGCGTGGCGAAAGAGGGGAACACCGCAGCAGAGTTCAATGTAGGGTTGTAAGGAGACACATTCATATATGTATGAGACTCCATCTTGTCTATTTCTATTTTGTGGGCCGATTTTTTTGGCTTTTTTCATAGAATATATAGAAATATGCAAAAGGGCTTTGTCTTTCGAAAAATTTCCCACTCTCCCACTATGAGGTATAGTTAATTAATGATTAATTGATTTGATGGTGTGTTAGTACTTAATAGTGGAATCATTGATATGCTCCTAATTTAACGGGACATAGTGTTAAATCTAATGCTAGATCAACTAATTAGGTTTGTTGGATAGTTGAGGTAGTAATGGTCAAGATATTGGTTCTTTTGTGAATAACTATACCAAATTAAAATACAAGTTCACTATGACCTTTTAGATTCACGAATATACATTTCTTTTAAGAGTGAACTACAAAATTGACCCCTATGTATGACAAGTCGAACGTTTGAGGTACCCATATTTAAAAAAATGCATTGTAAGCCTCGGCACTCGGAACGTTTGAGGTACCCACATATATATTGGTCTAAAATAAATTCCTATATGAAGGAGGGAATTACAAGTGATATCAAAAGGGCTCGAACTCGGCACTTCATACAATAATGTCCAAGCTCATTGCTCAGGGGGACAAAGACTCTGAACTACTCACTCGAAAAAGTTAGGTGTGTTTAGTTTGCATCAAAATTAATGCATCCTAGATCAAAGACATAGTACTACTACCTTCATCCCTCAAATATTTTCCCACTTTGATCCGATACGGATTTTAAGAAATGTAATGGAAAATGAGTTGGAAAAGTTAGTGGATTGTTGGTCCTACTTTTATATATTAGTTTTATAATAAAATGTGAGTAAAAATGAGTTAGTGGAATATGAGGTCCACTGCTAAAAATGGTAAAAAGTGAAATGGAACAAACTTTAGGAGATGGACGGAAATGGAAAAATAAGACAAACTTTCAGAGACGGAGGTAGTAACATTTTGTTTGTTTTGATTCAATAAGAACATCCAAAGCATCGTGTGAGATATTATAGTTCAAATAAAACCAATTTAATATCGGTTAGCACATTACCATTAACAGAATTACTTTAGGTTGCTATCAATCATGTGTCATGCATTCTTTATACCAAATTTATTTACTTTATGGAGTAATACCGTGGTAGAATTTTTAGCCACTTTATTATTCATACATTTTAGGTAGCAACTTTCACAATAGGTATAATGAGACGTTTGGTGGAGTTGTATTGGCATATGATCCGAGTATACGTTCTAATTTGGCAAAGATTGTGCCTGGAACTTTTCCATGTTTTGGTGTGCAATTGAAGGCAAAGCTATTGCTTTTCAATCCGAAACCCGATATGGTTTTAGGTAATTTACTGACTCGTTGTGTACCGAAGAAGTTTAAGTGATGATTTAAGTTATTTGAGACTCTTTCTTGCTCTGTTTCAGAGGGGGAGGTTGTTAAGCTTACTCCCAATTCGATACATGCTGTGGTTCTTGGTTTCTCGTCTGCTGTAATAGCAGATGACGACATTCGTGATGAGTTCAAGCATAAAGTTGTAAGTGAAATGATGCTGCAGTACTGCTACAAAGAGGAACAAAGGTGATAGGAAATTAGAGAAGGATACATTGACGACCTATGTGGAAACATCTGTGAAATCTGATGAGCAGATTGAGAAACCAAAGAAAAAAAGAAGACAACATACTTGAAGTTTAATGGAAAGACAGACATGCATGATTCAAATACTTAGATACGTAAGTATTTCTTTGTCTGGTAACTTGTGACCTTTATATTATGTTGTTCTGTTCCAGTCCTTGTGATCTGATCCTTGGATAAATGTTCTTCAGTTTTGTCCATTCTTAACTTAATTCGGCTTGTTATCACCATTTTACAAATGATTCTTAACAATGTTGAATGTACTCATAATTGGTTTGAGTGTGATGCCACTTATCCAGAATGTTCAGTTGCTCGGTCATGGCTTCTCATAATCTGAATTTAGTTTGTCTATGAGATGATGTTCCAAACATTCTTGAATTTATTTATTTTCTACATCAAGAATAGGGGGTCTCTTTTTTTTAGAGTTAGATTCATCTTTCTATGATATGCAGTTTAAAACTACACTACCTTAATCATAATCCGGAAGAGATAACGTCATCTTTCCTCTGATATGCAGTTTCAAATTACTGTGTAGCCTTAAATAGTCTCTTGCAGGGCACCTACGGCCCATCTGGTTTTCAACATCTTGATTGCTAAACCTCATCTTAAAGTTTTTTTTCCTTTTATCTTAACCACACACATATATGCTACAAAACAGGTTTTGATGAGATAAAAGCATCCCAATGGACGTCCTTGCTGCCATATAATTTTCTGAATGAAGACAAGTGATCATCATACCGGGTTTTGGTGCTGGCAACTATACCGGGTTTGATCATCGTATATCTATCCTTGGGTCCAATGTAGATTCTTTCATCTTTCCATAAGCAAAGTAGACCTTTGTCAATCAATGTCAGCTGCAGCATTGCTAAGCTACTAAGATTACGTTTTTGGCATTTATGGTGCATCATATATTAGATCAAAGGTCTTTTGATTTTTCAATTGATTGTGTAATTTGTAATTGCAGTTTTAAGAGAATTGTGCAAAATGTAATACCATTACTGCTTGTCACATACGAAATCCGAAATGAATATCCACTTTCCTCTGTAACCAACAGCATAAGCCCTGAATAGTTACTGGCTTATATCCTTGTTAGCATAATCTTTGCATTTCTTTGTACTAGGTAGGGCACATGAGGGCTTGATTTTTTTCGAGATGTAATGTACTAATGTTTATAACCATTTGTTCGATTTCTATTTGGAAATGATTTTGTAGATCAGGTATGACTACTTCTCTTTTGCTTTTGCTGAAGAATCCTTTTCAAATCCAGCTATTTTGGGGCCACTACATCTAGTGGATTTAGCAGTTAGTGATTGATTGGGAATATGTGAGGCTACATTGTATGCATATTGCACAAAATCTTTGATCATTAGGTGATGCAAGTGTAGCCTAGCTCCTTTATGGGACAGATTCTTGTTATTTATTCAATTACAGCAATGAGCTATGATTTGGTTATGATTGGAATGTCATGTTTATTTGAGCATAAACTTGTATGTGAGAAGTTGTGATAGCTTAACCACAAATCTGAGTAGGATCTTGATTCTTGATCAATATAATATTGTTCATTTTATTGTCATAAAATGTGTGCAGTAGTTTGGGTCGAATATTTGTTTGGTTTACCACCATTACGAATTATAGCTTTAACCTACTTGTATTACTATATCCATTTTTGTAATGGTTTTGTAATCTAATCGGTAACTTTCTCCCATAATCAAATACTCCTACTACCAAACATTTTAATATTTTTGTTGTAATTTGTGTAAATTTGAATGTTGCGCACACTTAGCACATAGAGATTATTTATCATTGAAGCATGGTGAAATGGTAAGTTTGGCATCAAATTACATTGAACTCTGCAGTGGGAATTTTGGATACTTGTTTGAGAGTTCATTTATACTCAACATATATGGTGTATATTATACTTTATATGAAATAATTACTTTAATCAATTCTATATACATTTTGTATTTAGTGATTCTTGTGCTCACATAGATTCAGTACTTCCTAGTAAACATGGACAAAAAAATACTATATTGTGGTATCAGTATCATTGAGGCAGGATAGTAGCATAACTAAAGGCAAGTAATAATATCATTGTGGTAACTATATGTCTATATGTATTTGCATGAATCTCACAATCATTGTTTCCATCTCTATAAGTAAGATTATCCCAATAATTTGTCTCAACCAGAGGCAATCATCATATCATAATCTAAAAATAAAACAACACTAATCAGTAATCATAATTAAGGCGTCAACGTCATAACCGCCATTATCATTTCACACTGCTCATACTTTATGAAAATTAATGTTTTATAATGGCACTTTAAGATCACTGTGCCGCCTCATTATCACCAACAGGATATCATCACTGGATATATATATACATATATTTACGCAAAAAAATTAAAAAACTTGAGGTTAATTAGCTTAATTATTTAGAGTGATGATTCGTCTTATTCGATCCTTGCAATATATATGTCCTTTCAAAACATGAAGAGTTAATTTTCTACTCGTTAGAAATAAGATAAATAATGAATCGATTATTAACATTGGATATAGAATAACTTTAAAATATTGGGTTAACTATCCAATATTTTGATATACCTACAACTTAGCAAAGACATTAGTGACTAGACCACTTGTATTTCACGTGTAGATTTCGATAATGGTGAATTCAACAATTGGTCTAATGTTTGTCATTGATATTGATTGGTGTGATTACTTCATTAAAGAAAAATATAATACTCATTCCATTCTATTATTAGTGTTGGAACATTTATTTTGGATACAGAAATTAAGAAAAAAAATGTTTAGCTAGTGAGTTAAGTGGAGTGGAAAAAAGTATATGAGAAAATAAAATAGACAAACAATAAGATAAAAATAAGAAAGAGAATAAAGTATGACAAAATAAAATAGACAAACAATTAGATAAAAATAAGAAAGAGGATAAAGCATGAGAAAATAAGTAAAAGAAAATAAAATGACCCAATTAATCAACCAAAAAGAAATAGTATATGACCCAACAATGGGAAGAAAAGGTAGAGGGCAAAAACGTGTGCATGCAAGTGATATTAGTGATTAGTGGGTGGTATGGGATTGATTGGGAGCCCAGCTGCATGTAAAGTGATGGTAACCCAAAAATTGTACGGATTTATCGGGAACGAATATAATTCTCTGAGATAGTTTGGTGGGAATGATAAAGGTATTAATTGATAATATATTTTATTTTAATAGTAGTAGGAGTATGTTATTTACATAAATAACGTGATCCACACTTAGTTACCAAAGAGGATGATTATTGTGGCACTTCAAAATTTGAGTTATTACATAATTCATCGAAACAAAAATTGATCTCAATGTAAACATGCTAAATCTTAACTATGAAATTTGTTAATCTAAATTAACCAAAAACATGATAGATCATTATTAATCAATTTTAGATCATTTTACAAAATTCGATTTGAGGTCATTTTTAAAATGACCTAAAAATTACTCACTCCGTTCCCCAATTAATGGGATGACCTAAAGATTACTCACTCCATCCCCCAATTAATTCCCATTAATTGGGGGACGGAGAGAGAAACTAACAATGACCTCTGTATGTTTGGTTCTCCGTTTTATACTAAGATTAAATTTTGCATAGATCATTGTGTCAAAAATCATAGTACTAGTATTTGCTTGATGCCAATGTTATTGCTCTAGGCCAAAGGTCCTAACTAACAAATAAGCAAAACCATATATACAAGTATTATGAGCATTCCCATCCGTGCTCTTAGCTAAGAGCACGGAAGTGGGTCTGGACTCACTTTTACTCCTTGTCTTTAGCTAAGAGCACAACACCCACATCCGTGCTCTTAGCTAAGGACAAGCTCAAGGGTCCCACCATTCTATTATTCAATTTAAATACTTCAATTACTAAAAACATTTATACATAATAAAAATACATTAAAAATTAAAAAATTATATAATTAAAATCTTAAAAAATAAAAATACATAATTAAAATCCTAGAAAATAAAAAAATACATAATTAAAATCCTACAAATTAAAAATTACACTCGTGGAAGACTAGTCCTCTATCCCCAATTGCCTCTTGAGACCCCGGATCATTTGCTCATGTGTTGCAAGTTGATCCGGAGTCATCTTAGACGTATCGTTCAAATAGAGTTGACCCAAGAGGGTCCACAACGTGTTGTTCGGGGGTGGAGGAGGCACAAAGGGAGCGGGAGCGGGGGCGGGGGACGGATGGAGTCGAGGCGCGACGGCGGGTGGCCGTCGCCTTCTTCTTTCCTTGCGGCCGGCGGGAACTGCTCGGGCCAGCGTCGGGGCTACCCAGGTTAGTTCCGGCAAGCTGGGTAGCCACATCATCGGAGGCGCCGTCGGATAGGGCTACCGACCTCGACCGTTTCCCGGAGGAGGCTGGAGGAGGATACTACGCCGACCCCTATACTTCTGATGTTGGCTCCCCTCCTGCCAACAATCGAGGTACTTGAACGCTTTGAACTTCAAGCGTTGGTAGGTCGCCAAGGCGGCAAGTGATGATGTCGAGCTCGCCGTGCCGCTCCCCACCGACCGCTCTTCCTGGAGGTAATACCCCTGGAACTTACCGATTGCCTCGTTGCATCTGAAGATGCAATTGCGCACCATACTATCGTTGCGATAGATGGTTCCCCCCGACCGGATTTCATTGAAAAGACGAGTGATGCCACACCAATACGTTTTCCCAGTTTGGTTCGTGCCAACTTCCGGATCTTCGAAGACTGCCAAGTAGGCTTTGAACATCGCCATCATCTCACCCGGAGTGTACGGGATGCGGGTGCCACGAGTAGGAGGAGTAGGAGTAGTAATAGAAGTAGGAGTAGGAGTAGAGCTGCTGCTCCCTCTCGATCCGGGTTCGGGTGCCCACCCGAACCCGGAGGCATTTTGATCGTGCACCGGGTAAGGACGGTAGCCACTCGGAACTTGCGAACCTTGAGTTTGAGGAGGGCCGTAAATTGCGTTTCCGGACTAGGGAATGAGTCGGAGTCGAACCAATCGTGATTCCAACCGCGATTGCCGGAGCCGGACATTGTGTAGTGTGGTGAGAATTTAGATGAGAGAATATGAGAAAATAGATCAGAGAATGTAGATGATAGAATAGATGAGAATGTGATTTTTTTTTGTGTTGAAGTAGGGGCAATTATAGATGAAAATGTGAATTTTGGGGAAAAAAATTAAAAAATAAATTAAAAGTGGGTAGAAAACGGATTTAATTTTTTGGGAAGTGGGAAAATATTTTTTTTTTATTTTTAAACTTTTTTTATAATTAATTTCGAATTTTTAAAAAATTAAAAAATAAAAAATTGAATATGCCAACGGCTATACCTTTGGCCAATTAAAACACGCCACGTAAGGGTGCTCAGCAGCACGGACGTGCTCTTAGCTAAGAGCAGCGCTGTGCCGCTGGCACGAACGGATGCCGAAATTCAAACAGCTGCAGATGCTCTAATAAATATCACAAGATGTAGTTCACACATAGTTAGAGCAAGAAGTGTAGACATTGATGAGTAGAAAATACAAAAGCATACAAAACAAAAAGTGTTAGGAATCTTAATTTGGTAAATAATGAAGAAGGTAGGCTAGCTGCTAGCAGATTCTAATCACCCACCGCCATGGTCGGAAAAGCTGGAACAAGTTGGAAGCTTTCAGTTTGATCAATCGTGCGTTTCACTTTTTCAATTAATAATTTTATACACACATCTTATGTAGGTTACATACTTACATAACAAAGTTTGATTCAATTACTTTTGTTTTAGTTTTTTATATGTATATTGTATTTGTTTATAGATTATAGTACGTACTTATTGCACTCCTTCTGTACTGTCTTCGACTTCTTTTGCATGACTTAACTAACTCAACAAATTCAATTCAGATATGAGCTGTCGGACTTAATTTTATTTAGTTACATTTATATGTATTTAATCGAGCATAAAGAGCCGATTTTATCCCATCGTTTGTGGCGTTTGCTCAAAAAATGTCTCATCGTTTGAGATATTTATGAAAAATGTTCCATCGTTTCATTTTTGGAATAAATGATCATGCAAAACAAATTTATGGCGGTCGAAATATCGACGTGAAAGTCGAAATTACACGGCAATTACCCAAATTACACATCGATATTCCGATTACCTGAAATATTTTGCACGACAATTTATTCCATAAAATAAAATGGCAAATACTAGTGAGTATCTGAAAAGTGCGACATTTTACGAAAATGCCCCAAACGAGGAAAAATTCAATCTTTTACCACTTTTCAGAGTATAACGTACTCCTCCGTCCCAACTAAGTTGAGTCAAAACTTTTGGGCACGAAGATTAAAAATTTGTGTTGAAAATTAGGAGAGATGAGTAAAGTAGGAAAAATAAAGAGAGAGTAAAGTGGGCAATGCAATAAATTACTGTACTATTGGATTTTTTGTTTTTGTCACAAAAGTAATGACTGAACTTAGTTGGGAGTTGGGACAAAGCATGATGTTTGTCACGTATTTGGTTAATTTTTGACGTATTTGTAGTAATGCAAACATTGTTTTGATATTATATTGTTATATCAATGTGTCAAATAGTGACCTTTTATTTTAAAGTTAGATCTAATTGATTGAGACTTCCATATTGCTATTACATGTATGTATTTTGTATGTACATTAACAAAGTACTCTGTTTAAAACCTATGTCCTAAACTCAAATTACAAACTAAAATTGAATAAATAAAAGTCAAATAACATGAAAGTGGTAGTAGTGGTACACACATGGGGCACCAAAAAATGAGATAGTAATTCTAATGAAAATACAGTAATTTCCATAAGCGCTGCCATTTTAATTACTAATCCAGAAAAACCGATTTTAGATTTTTATTCAACAAAGGATACAAATCAAGCAGTCTGATTTAGCATAGATAATATTAATTTGGTAAAGTTATGTCTGTCACTTTATACACTATTCAATAATTAATTTTTAATATGCCCTTAATTAGGCTAATCATCCTGTGGTTTTGAGACACGTCTCCCACCAAACACAAATTTGAAATTACAAATTTACAATATGAACGCTACCAGACAAAACTTATTTGCTGGATTTATTTCTTTAATCATCCTAATTGTCTTAATTTCAAATCAACAGATATGATAAAAGAGCTTTAAAAAATAAATCCCAGTTCATGTTGCATCTCTATTTATTTTTCTTATTCATATCTGATAATTAAGTGCTTATGAAATCTACAATTGTAACATCCAAAATACATATTAGTGCAGTAACATACGAGGAATATATATGATCAATTAATTATTAAATCTTGCACTTAATATTTTGCTAGTTTTTTCATTAGCACCTTATCATCCCTTTTTTATATTTTAATCTCCTCTAAATTAAATTTTCAGTGTCTACTCTTGGTAATAATAAAATAATTATATTTGCATTTTGAGTAGAATAATTTGTAGTGCTACTAATTACGGTTTACCTGTATTCAATGAACTTGAAGATTTGCAAGATTATCAGAAACCTTTATTTATCGCTAATAAAATCAAAATTAAGAATAATTCACGTGATAATTATTTACTAATTGAGTCAAAGGATAAAACATCAAGATGTATGAGCAAGATGATGACCACGTTCACGTTGTCTGCATAATATCTTCGTTAATCTTGTTTGTGTTTATAGATTATGATTTAAGCATTTTTAACTCTTAAATTGATAACATTTTTTTTCTAATCAGTCTGTCAGACTAGCTAATTGAGGCTTCTCCATAAATTCCAAAATCTGCAAAAAAAAGAACAAAATATTAATACTATCAACAGCTCGGAGAATATTAATCGATCCGATTTAATCCGAAGGATTTTAATGTTGTATATATATTAGAATACAGAAGTTGTCGGGATTATTAACCTAGTTTATGAAAGAAAATCCAAATCAATAAAACAGGATTAATATGAGATTCCGTAATTAGTGGACGTATTAAGACAAAGCAGCCAGATTAATCTTTGGCTTAATAAGGGAACACAACACACATGTCGCCTTAGACAGTTAGGCGTGATAACTCTAGTATGTGTGCACGAGTGTGTCTGATTTCCTAGTGTAAAATGTCTGATAACATCTTAAAATTAATTTAATTCTTGATTAATTATGATCTTGAAATTTCGTAGGCTGTGTTGGGTTACAAACCCTTCCCACATCGGATGAGTGAGAGAAGTTGGAAGGTGTATATAATTCTTGTTCAATCCTAATTAGTTTGATGACTTTTGGGAGTGACCCAAAAAAAAATCAATGCAGGCTTAACCCAAAGCGGACAATTTCAAACTAATGTTGCAGTTGACGATCCTAACAGGCCGCACGAGCAAAAAGAATACGAGAAAATATATGCATTATATATGTAGTTAGAGGGTCTTATTATAATGCTTATAGCACCATAATCCAAAATCAAGACTAAATCTCCACCCTTGAATTTTAAAATGAGTGGATGAGATTAAAGCTCACAAATCTCAATAAATAGTAGACAAAATATTAACATTATGATTATGTTATCATATGATAATTTTCATGGGTGTTTTTTTTATATCAACATTGTGTATTACAAATATCAACAATATGACATTAGAATATCAATACAAGGACAAGAAAATATCAACACATTTTTATTGAGATTGGACATGCATAATATTGAGATTTTGCCTATAATATATTGAGATTTTTTGTTGCATTTGTTGATAAAAGCTGCTTATCAACATGTACGAAAATTGAAATATAATTTATCATATTTCATCACCCGAACATCGTCGGAACATATGCAATTGAGAGCTCGTTGGAATCCTTATTAACTTATCTTTAATTTGATATATTTTTTGCAAAAAAATAATTTAAATTGAGAGAGTTACGTAAATTTAAAGATTTGAGATGATTTTGAGGAGAGAGAAAGTAGTTAATTATAATTACATATAGGATTTGACATTAATACCCTTTTAATTTAATTAATAATTATTTCAATTCAAAATATATTACACTTAACATTATATTAACCATAAGATCTTCTAATCTAAGTTAGATATATAAAAGACTAACAGACACATAAATTCTCCCTCTGTACCTAAACGACACTCCATCCGTTACTTTTTTTAAGTGAGGAAGAATAAAGTGAAAGAGAATGTCACTTTTAATTTGTCAAAAATAGAAAAATAAATCAATTAGCATGGAATGGAGGGAGTATCACACTTCAATACGCAATTATTTTTACATACTTTAATAAATTTGGATATTTTTATTATAAATTGTTATAAAAAATAAATCAATTAACATGGAATAGAGGGAATATCACACTTCAATACGCAATTATTTTTACATACTTTAATAAATTTGGATATTTTTATTATAAATTGTTATAAAAAATCCTAATTATCAAAATATATCATAGAAAAATTCTCCCTTTCAACATTTCGAATGAAAAAAACAAATTATGCGTTCATCCCTGATTTTGAAGTGCGGTTGAACTTTGTCGTGACATTGCTCTCTTCTTTAATAATGTTGTATGCACGATTTTATGTTTATTATGTCTATGGTGTTAATTAATTAATGTCGAGATTATTAGTCAAATAATAGCTTCCAACAAAATAATGTCTTCATATATTTGAACTTGATTTGTGTATCTAAGTAAACAACAAAAAATTAACCAAACGCAATATAAGTGGACACAAGAATAATGTGATATATTCCTAATTAATTCGATCCATTATTTATCCTTCTTTTTTCAAATCGATAAGCACTTGATTGTGTTGGGGAAAAAACAGATTCTACATTTGTTTGTATCCAAATATTTGCCTTAAACATTGAACATTGGTCATAAATGATTTGATCCTTAAATCTTGACATGTGGGACATTTAAATGAATTCATATTTATAAAATTTAAGGGGGATGTATTTTCCCGGAAGTTTGATATATTTTCATTTATGTAAAATTCTAAAAAACTCTATATAGCTATGATACTTGCTCAAGTAGTCAAGGATGGAAGAAGTAAAGTTTATGAAATGAAAGATTGAAGGAAGGGGAGAATGCATGGACAAATCTCATGATAAATTAGGATGTAGCAATAAAATTTTACTCCCTCAGTCCACTCTCAGAAGAAAAAAACTTATTCGGCATGAGATTTTATACTGTTTTATTTTATTTTCTTTAGCTGAAGGAAAAACTTATGGATTATACTATTAAAACATTTCTTTTTAGGTTTGAATATTTATTTGGATAGGGCCAAAGCTAACCACCTCTATACGACAGAAAATGGATTATGTTTAAATTTTATTTTCGAACTTAGCATGTGAAAGGTTTTTGGGGTTTTGCACTTTAGAGTTCATAGTTCGTGCACCGGATTCCTTCTTCTCCTTAATCAAAATCTATATCCATTTTTCGAAAGTAGAAAGTAAAAGTTTTTATACCCATGTGCAACCATACAAATATGAGTTCATTAAATTAATTATTAGGAGTATTATAATTTATTGTTTTGCCTGCGTACTATTAATCTTCTATATTATGTTCATCTGATAGCTAACTACAAATGTATGGTTTTATTTTCTACGATATAATTTAATTGTTTTTTTTTCCATTTTAATAATTTGAGTAAACGATTTTGTCGAGGGTATATGTATTTATAGTAAAAATCATGCTTGTCAGACATTACTTTGTGAACCCAATAATTAAGGACACAAACTCAATAAAGCATGACCAAAAACCATTAGTTTCGAGCGGTGTTTCTTCGCCGTGATGAAAATTGCTAGTTTCAATTGAAACAATATAGATGGACTAGCTAGTATATTGTCTTCCCACTTTATTGTAGGAAAGACATTAGCTTGTAACTCGTCGTTGTAGTATAATTCTCTGATTCATCTGCCAACTTATAAAATGTACTCCTTGATATGCATACGAGTTAATCTAATGGTAAAGTGGTTAATTTTGATATTAAAGGTTTTGAATTAGAGTTCTAGTCACATAGTCTTTAAAATTTTTATTTATTTATTGTTTTAACAGTTCAATTTATAACAAAACTGTTGCCATTATAACATTTCTTGACCGACTTATTGACTTCTTGATTTCGAAGAAAATTGAGATATGATGATTATGTAATTTTAAGTTATGAATATCTTAAAGTAAATAAATATAAAATTAATGGGTGTAGTGTTCATAAGTCATAACATATGAAAGAAATACATGTTTTGTTAAAATTGTAAAAATCTCCAAATTATATCCATATTCTGCCTCGTTATTCATGAGTTTGACCAAAAGTAATTACATGATTGCATACTGTATTTTTTCCATAAAAATCGAAGGAGTACGATTCAAATCCTCCATCGCCAATGATAATCATTGTAAAGTTGAATAAATAAAGCGTATTCCAATCTTTTCATGTCAATCTTTGATCAATCTATACATTAACCGTACCCTCACCCGTAGTCCTACAAACAACTCACATTACCGTAATTAACGCCACATTCCCACCCCCACCAACCATATAAGTACAACTAACATGGAAAAATAATTTTGATGGGCAAATAAAAAATATGATTAATTTTTGTTAACTGACGTAGTATTTATTTAAAAAGTTCAAATTTTAGACCCCTTAATTCGTTATCAATAGTCTTAATGTGAAATAGAACGAACTATGCATATTTTGAAAGCTCGAGGTAGAGAGTAGTAATAATTTGTTGGGGTGTCGATGGTTACGAGCAGATTCGAGACCTCAACTAATTGTCGTTCCTTAGTACAAAAGGTGCGTGACATCCTTCAAGATTTTGATTCGATTGTGGTTCGGCAAGTACATCGAGAAGGCAACTTTGCAGCAGATCACATTTTGCTTATAGTTCTTCTAGAGGAGATCATGTTTTAGACGCTCGTTTTTGGGGTTTAGTAGTTGGTTAGTCCATGATGCATGGCACAAGTGTTTCTTACTTGTGTTAGTCTGCTTTTTTTTTTACAAAAAAAACAGACTTTTTTTGAAAAAAAAAAGAGAAGAAGAAATGACACTAATTATATAGAGGGATCGAAACCTCAATATAAATCAATGTTCTTTCTAATCAAGTTGACATAGTAAAAAGATAATTATATACTACCTCAATTCGGCATATTAAAATCTCCTGATAATAATTTCAAAATCCAACCAAGGCATAAAAAATTAAAGAAAAAATATATATGAAAAATGAGATTATAAAATGAAACACAAGAGACGGAGGATTGGACCTCATCCTCTATAAATACTCCAACTCCTTCCCACCTTCAAAACCCCTCACTTTCCAATTTCAAAAAACACAAACAACAAATTTCCATTTCCTGAAAAACAGAGAAAAATGTCTGGCTGCAGCAAAATCCGCCACATAGTAAGACTTCGCCAGATGCTCCGCCGCTGGCGCAAGAAGGCGGCGATGGCAGCTCGCCCCGCCCCCTCGGACGTGCCAGCCGGCCACGTGGCACTCACAGTTGGCTCCAGTCACAAGCGGTTCGTTGTCCGCACCGCCTATCTTAACCACCCGGTTTTCAAGAAGCTGCTGGCCCAGGCCGAGGAAGAATACGGGTTTACCAACTCCGGTCCGCTCGCTATTCCATGCGAAGAATCTCTCTTCGAAGAGATTCTGCGCTATTTGAACCGGACCGAGTCGGCCAAGACCAGCTCGGCCCGGTTCATGAGCTTCGAGGATTTCCAGCGCTACTGCCACGTCGGACTCCAAAGCAACCTTAAAATCTTGGCCGAATCCCGGCCGCTTTTGGATGGCTTTTGCGACAAGGCCATTTGGTGATCAATTTTGGAGTGAAAAAAAAAAGAAATTTGGGATTAATTCTTTGCTTCAGGAAAATTCTTGGGTCACAACTGTATTGTCAGTTGGACCGGTCTAGTAGATGCTGCATTCGATGAAATATGCTGATTGCAGTATCTAAGTGTATTGTACAAACATATACAGCTTTAGATACTGCATTTGGTGGAAAATCATCGAATGAAGCCTAGATTATACGCGGGGTTTTTATAAATTGTTTGTTTTGTAATTTTTTTTGATTACTTGGGATATACGTCGGAGAATGTGCAATGGAGATGGCAGAGATGGTGGCGAGTCGCCACCGAGTCGTCCCGGGTCCGGATCGGAGCGATATAACACACTAATGCGGGTTGGAGGTGAAGGTTGCACGTGAGAAATTAAGGGTTGATCTGGAAATTGTAAATGAAAATAATTGATTGAAAGGAAATATACAATGTTTTATTGTTCCATAATGTTTTTTGAATTATTTATGGAGTTGTATAGTATTATTATTATTATTATTATAGAGTGATTATTGATTGGTAGAACGTGGGAGTTGCAACGATAACAACCCATGTGACAACAAGGTCAGCCCACACATAAATTATTATGCATTTGTTCAAGTATTTTGTTTTGTCAACAGCAAAAACATGCTATTTATACTTATTAAAATGCTGATTACGTAAGTGCTAAAGTTGAAATGTTTAATATAAATAGCAGTAGTAGTTTATTTGCATCAATAACAAACTTACACTTGGAAGAAAAAATAAAATTATTGTGACAATCAGCATGTGTTTTTCATATAAACAGATCGAAAGATATTAAATGAATTTGGTATTTTCTAGCAATTTTACATTTGATGATGTGATTAAGTAGTCTTTTCATATTTTCTTTCCGCAATAATTTATAATTACAAGCTAGCTAGGATATTTTTTTAGTTTATTTGTTTTTCATTTCCATCAAAGACATGCATTTTTTATTGCAGAAATATATACTAGTATAATGTAAAAAAGTTGCCGTGACACTTACCATAGAGTTTAGATGTAAAATTAAATCATTAGTAAAATACAAAACCAACAAAATTTGTTTAATAGTAGTATTAACTATTTGCCAACAGTCATTATCGATCCGTATTCCCTTCTCAAGTGGTACTTGGACTAATATTGTAAGTACTATTATTTCCAATAATTAATAAAAAAAATAACTATTAAGCTGGCTAAACGTCGTTTTCAAGAAACCTGTAGTTTACAAATTAGTTTGTTTTTAAAGTGGTAGATAGAGCAAAAAGAATGATTGATGTGAATAATCATTCATTAGGAACCCCAATTATCAAGCTGTCAATGAACGAGCTTTTTAAGTTGGAGCTCATTTGACTTGAAATCAAATTATACACAAAACTCATTTCTCAATTATTTTATTAATTACCTATTTATACTTATATAATTGACTATTTTTAAATCCAGGTGACCTGATACTATTGATTATTATTTTCCTCTCTTACTTTCAGGGAAAAAGAGAAAAATGGCTGTATCAAACGGGAGTCCACACAATTAATTAATCAAGAAATTAATTTAGTCTAGTGAAGGACTTAAGGTGTCGAACTGTAGATGACGACCAGTCAACAATGGTTACAAATTTTGAAAAAACACATGTGTTTTGTCAGAAAATATAGTAATTTTGTTTATTTTCTTTGTGTTAGCGTATGATTGGTTAATTTTATTAAATATTTTTACTTCTGATGTTTAGCTTCTGACGATGAGTTTAAGAATGTAATTTGTCTAGTGGTGGATCCGAGTAAACGACTTCAAGTACTTGAAAATTGACTGCACTTATTTTACAAAATAATACTATTTGAAAAAATTATTGTTTTTATTATTGGGAATTGCTTGAATGAGAACCTTTCGAATGGATAGTACAAATTATTTTTAAATAAAAACTTTTGAAATGGGGTATTATGATAATGGAAAATCATTTTCAATTCTATGAATGTGGAGCGATATAGTGGATATATCTTTTACGAAATCATTGTAGTTAAAATGCGTTTATGATGAACTACTAGCCATAGTTATAGCATAATCAACATAGTAAACAATCACCGTAAATTAATTTCCTAAACCAAAATAGGTGTAGTATATGTTATTGGACTACAACTTTGTTTGCATCAATGTCCAGTTGTCCTAATACTCTGCCTACTCCTTTTGGGGAAAATGCCAACTAGGACAAAAGGCCAACTAAGACAAAATCCCACTTATTTGACTAATGTAGAGACCTTAATACATAAGGTCAAAGGTTTCAGGTTCAAATATTTTGTGGTGCGATATTTAGATTTAAATTTATTTATTCATAAAAAAAAATTAGAATAATGATGACAGCCATAGATTATGACCACTTGATACATCAAATAGGGTATTAGACCACAAAGTTTTATTGATGTTTTTCACTAAAATGCAGGATAGGATCTCTGTCTCAACTCTAACAATTTTCATCCGTGTTGATAAAATGAGCCCAAACTGACTTTTATTGGGCAAAAGCCTAATACGGATGCTCCATTTTCATTTTCAAAATATGTAACAAATCCAACTAGTTATTCAAGAATAGAGGCCTTTTTATGTATTTATTTTGCTTTTTCATTAAAAAACTTATAAAGTTATAACATACTCCTATTACTAATTTCTGTTTGCCATACCATACTGGCATTTCATTCCATATCAATTATACTCCATCAAATATGCTGCAGCCACGATTAAGAATATTTCGCCAGTAATACTTTCTCAAACGACCTTCGTTTCATGTTACATTAATTAATTTACATAAAATCTTTATTTATAAAAGATATATAGACTTCCCCTGTGTTCACAATTAATAATTTTTTTTACTATTAGTTGTCCATAAAAATTAATTACCTTTTATTTTTGGTAAGTTTTCATCTATAAAATGATGTGGGTCTTATTATTAACTATTATATATTTACATAGTTATTTATCATTCATATAATTGGAATGATGCCTCATCCGATATCATTTACAGAAAATACGAATCCCAAAAAAATCCCAATCTTATAACCAGCAATATTAATTATATTCCAAAGCGGAATATATATAAACACTCGTGAATTGCTATATATATTCGTGGTTTTATTGCAGCGGTCCAATATTTGCAGGCATCATATAGATTAATGCATGCATGCTATGAATATCAGATCTGCTACAAAATTTAATAGCCCAGAAATGAATAATTGAAGCCTTCTGATTTGATTGAACATAAGTACAGAAATTCAGACAAAAACGTTCAAGAAAAGCCCACATTGCAATGATATTTTATGTCGTACAATGGGATTGGGTCCTATTAGCATATCACTATTTCTATGAGTTTAATTTTCTCGATGTCAGAAATTATGTGGTTTTGCTTTATTTAATCAAGTGATGCCTCGATATCGAATCTATAAGGTGAGTTTATTCATGTCTTAAACCACTAAAACTATCTCATCTGATTTATCAACTTATGAAAATCATTTTCATGTGTTGATATTGGGAATTATTAGGGTTTGTTGGATTGAATGTCACAGTTTCAAAACTATTGTACCTTAAATAAGACATTTGATGTGTTTATCTCAAATAATTGATCGATGTTAATTCTCGATATTGATTGCATAAATTTAACATGTAACCAATTTTCTTAATCATGTTGTCGGCCATGCATAAGATTATTCCACGTATAATTATTGAGATTACCAGATTGGTAATCACCCTTTTAATTAATTAGAGGATATGGCTTTCACTAATTTGTAACCTAGGACAAAGACAAACAACATGGTATAAGTGTAATCGTAAGTCCACTTAGCAATTGCACGAAATACGAGCCAGATTAAATGAGCCACTTATTTTCCTCATTTTTTTTCTTTAATTGGTATAGACCTAATGATCGAGTGTATATACATTTTGCTAATGAAATAATTTTTAGGCTTATCATATTTGTGTCGAGAATTTTAAAATTTGATATTCATTGCAGAATTCAATAGATCTAACACAGGATGCTTCATCCGCTCCAGATCCAAGCCATCCACAGCAAACCACAACAAATTCCATCTCCGATCACTCCGATCTAACCAAATTCAACCGATCAACTACAATTCCAACACGATCCAACTTCAACAAAGAAAAATCAAGTGCGAAAAGCATCCAAGGTAAAGCAACAATTAACGTAAACATAAAACGAAAACAGAAAATAAACTTCCATAGCTAAACGATTAAGAATTCAACAACGATTCAACAAAACAACGATGAGCTTCGAACAACGAAGACTCGGGAAAATTCAGAGCAAAAATTAAAACTGAAAGCAGTAAATTGTTTCTTCGCCTCACGTAGAGATGGTGGTGCACAAAGGTAACTCAAACTACGAACCCGACCCCATGAATTTCCGATATCCCCCAAGTGTGTGTAGAGTGTGTGAAAATGAGCTAAGAGCGAAAAGTGAGTGATGATGATCCATGTATGTTGCGTGCTCTTATTTATAGACGTGGAGGTGATCTTCTAGAATCTTCTTGAATTTCCTTCTTTGCCCTCCATCTAGTAATCTTCTCTGTCTGGGAATTTCTTCCTTTTCTGCTCATTTTCTCGCCAAACTCCTTCACCAGGTGATTTCTTTCTTCCTTCCTGGGTCTGGCGATTTCCTCTACACATCTGGCTTAAAAGCTTTGTTAGACTCGAAAATTCAATGAATTTAACCTCATAACCAATGCATGAAATTAGCCTTATCAGAAATCAATTATTTCAAGTAAAAAAATAATAATTTCAATAGACAATATAGTTCAAAAACATAATTTACTGTATATATAAGCGAAAATATTTTGAAACTTAAAATTATCAATTTCCTTTTTTATTTTAACTGGAACCGCATAGCTAAAGCTGACCTACTGCGGTTACATGATTTAACGTACTTCCTCCGTCCATAAAAAATAATTTCATTTATAGACGACACTAGTTTTAATGAGAAATAGGTAAAATAAAAAAAATGTAAAAAAGTAAGTAAAATAAAAGAGATATAAAAAATGACTAAGGATAGGAGGGAGGGAGGAAGAAAATATGGGTAAAGTACGAGAGACAAACATTTCATTTTTGGAAATGAGATTTTTTTTTTTGGACACTCTAAGTAAGTAATGAAACTATTTTTTTAGATGGAAGAAGTATAAAAGTCATGCATAAAAATATTAAAATAAAGAGTGAACTACAAAAAATAGTCCCTGGACTATGCGTTTATCTCGTCAATGAACCCTGGACTTTAAAAATATCCCCAGACAACCCTGGACTAAGCGTTTATCTCGAAAATGGTCATTTTTCACTGTTTCATGACGAAAATACCCTTTTGGGGTTTTGGAGGGTTTGGGCAATTTTGGTCTTTTTACATTTTAAATATGATATTATTTCAAGTATGTACTAAATCTCGATATTATTTCAAAAATTATCATTCTATTCTTCCCTCTTTTTGGCATCCTTCACTTTGTTTCTTTATTTCTCAATATTAGATTTAATTTTATAAAATTAAATTTTAAATTTCGATTTTTAAATATCAATAAATTTTTTAATTATTAAAATTACTATTAAATAACAAATTTCGATTTGATAGTGTCTAATATATAATCAATAAGGTACGACGACGCCTTAGTTTTAATCAATATTTAATAGTTTTAATAATAAATATATCATATAACACGATTTAGTCAACTTCATAATATATTTAGTCAAATTCTCCTATACATTAGATGCATATTTATTTCGGAATAAATCGTGTTATATGATCTATTTATGATTAAAACTATTAAATATTGATTAAATAGACAGGTGAACGCTATACATAAAAATATTTAATACGTACCATACAGTATATATATTGAATTTATTCATAAACTTGAATCATATTTAGAAAATGATTGTCAATTGAAACTTGTAGCATAAGCACGATTAGTCATTCTAGTCGGCTATAAAAATATAGTATTAAAATAAAATTAGTGAAATATGGTTAATTAAGAGCTAACTTATTAGCTGGCTACCATTTGTTATGTTTAAATATTTGGATCAGCAAATGGAATTTCTCTTTAAACTAATTGACACTTAATCACTTAGTATTATCCAAACTCATTAAATTATCAAAATTATAATATGTTGGGTAGATTCTGTATAGGAGAACATCTGAGTCAAGAAACAAACATAATTTTAATGGAAGTCTAACTAAAGAAACATACCAAGGTAATCACTTTCATGACTGAAGTGTCTCTATCTTAGTGACGCATAGCTATGAGTTTATATTGTTTATATTTGCTTCCAATGTACAACTATTGTTGTTGTTACTGATTGAATTTATTAAATGTGTTCAAGGTATACTTAATTAAGAAACCAATCATGTAAGCTTTGAAATTGGTTTTTTTCTCCTTCACCAAACAGGGGTACAAAATTAGGACTTAACATAATGGTGTACAATTGGGCATGATCTTGGATGAGTTTGAGTTTAATATAATTTTTCCACTTTTTGAATTTAATACAGCACTAATTTAAAATCATATTTCCTTTCATCAACACTTCCATAGCAATATTTTTACAATTGGAATCAAAGGCTTAATCATAAGATCAGTGAGCACTGTACGAATAAAGTTTCAACCACAAAATAAGCAAAAGTAAAAGGCTGAACAAAGACAAACATCCGCCCATGCTAAACAATAGAAGCCCGTCAAAACAAAATACAAGGAAACACGAAGATTCACCCTATGCAAAAACAGCTATATATAAGTGCACCAACCAAAAGCAAACAAGCGAAGAAAAAAAGAAAGAGCTATCACATTAGTACCGGCCGAAAAAAATTTCAGCTCCTACCTTCCCGTCTTCGGACTTTAAGCAAATCCTCGCAAACTTGACCTGGAGAGATAGGAAAATCGGGACTTCATCCTATAATTTCATTTGTCACCAAACAGACCGTGCAACCACGTGTCCAAATCTTCCAACTTTGAAAGTGCGCCACTGCATCTTTATGTGAGCAGATGTTGAGGTTCCTGCTATTGCATCAATAGTACCATATATCTAAACATAATTAATATGGCTAATGTTATGTTTACTCCTTAGGAAAGATGCATAGGTCATCGATTCTAGGGACTCTTGAATCTGTAGAATCTCTTAGCGATTAGTTTTCTTGCAAAATGAACCATAATGGTTAATATTTCTCCATGCTAATATATGTGAGAAATGAGAATAATTTTCTCACTAAATTATATGTGAGAATAATGTAGGCTGTATGCATCTCTTTTTGGATGAATTCAACATATTCGAATACTAAAGGCGAACAATATTATTTTATATTTATGATCATCCATTTAATACTATGATTGTTTTATGTAGTACTTATTTGTCATCCCCATTTCTCATGAAAACTTCAATGGATGGCAGAGGTTATGTTGTTTTCAATAAATTAAACTTTGTGTAATTACGCGTTGTGTTGTTTTGAATTATGACTTTGATATAATAGCAAGAACTCTGGTTAGGTAGATTGGTGTTGGTTTAAGTTATTATCAACTAAGACTATAAGAAAAATTATCATTTCTAAAGACATTGAGTTATCCATGACACCCATCCACAATAAAGATTTAACATTGAATGTGCTAAGCAATCATATTCAACAAATTAAATAGGAGCACAAGCCACCTAAGCCAAAGAAAAAACGCTCGTTGAAAAGTAATGATATTGAATTATGATTGATAAATAACGTTCATATAATTTTCATTATCTTTTTGTAATAGTAATACATTGTCCACCATGGGCTAGTATATATATTATATTTTGTACGTGGTAGTTAGATGTTTAATTGTATACAAGTAAAAAGTTACTCCCTCCACCGGTTGAGTTGAGTGCGGATTTTAAAAAATGTTTGAGCGTGTAATAATTGGAGTGTGTGATAATGGAAAGAGGGACCATTATATTTGCATTATTATTTGCTTTATTCTTTGGATGTGTGTTTACTTGTGCTTTTTAGTGTTTTATTTTATAATATTTTTATTTCACTTTTTGTGAAAATGTCTAACCGGGACTCCTAATGCCGGACGGATGGAGTAATAAATTTTAATAAAAATATAATCATATAAAAATGTAGATGCAATAATTTGCATCAATTCAATTTGTCAAGCGTATTTCATAGTACTAATAATATTGCTTGCACAACATGAATTGGGCCGAAATTCTAGCCTCCAACAAGACAGGTACTATACCTCAAATAAATACTACTTTTATTACCAATAGAAGCCAAATTAAAATAATACTACCAACTGAGATATATTTTAGTTTATTTTTAATTGATAAAATAAAATTTAATTAAAACACTAGCTGTCAAACTAGTCCTCCACTCCACCCGTCTCAATTGCGGAGGTGCAAAAAAAATATTCAACGAAATTAACATATTTAATAATTAAGTCCTAAAACTTAGTACTATAATTTAATTGATGTAAATAAAAACATGTATAATAATTGGAAGGGGATATTTTAACTAAAGGACGAAATGATATTATTTGGGCTTTAAAAAAAGGGAAGTTCTTTTAAGTGATTTATTTTTGTGTTATTTACTTGAGGGAAGTTACATTTTTCTTCATAAAGCTCTTTCATCCCTGGTATTCAACAGAAAGGGCTAAATAAGAATAATCAGGATTCTGCTAAAAGAATATATTTTCTTAGAAGTAATTGAAGAAATTAAAATAGAAGAAATAGAAGTTGCATCTACAAATCAATTTCCAAATGACAAATAGTTTTGATTTGTAGGGTGGAGGTTTAATTAACCTCCTAGCTAATTAAGATTTAGGCATCATCTCAGTGAGTAATCAATCATAAGCATGAATGGATCTTTACTTGAAACCTACGCAAAGTCTAACAACATTAATTTGGACAAGTCGAAAATAGTATAGTGGTTAAATTTTATTACAAATTTTGATATTCTCAATATTTTTTCGGCCTAAGAATTGCGGTATACAATATTTCAGTATATCAACTTAAATTATACTGTTAATTTCATTTAATTCAATCAAATTGATTGAACCAAAAATTAATATAAATTTCATATGCTATAACTGTGAAAACAATGTCATAAAAATAAATCACACTAATTAATTTATGTGGAATTTCGACGGGTTAGACTCTATTCTCTATTTTTGTTTTACTTTTTTTTTTTTCGTGCGTGGAGTTTGCATTATAGTAGTAGTATTTATCTATAGAATGTGCAAATGATGATTATTTATACAAAGGTCCGTATGAATATCCATAATTTTGGCACATATCGAATAAATATATTTAATGATTTTTGGAACGTAGATGTACGCAATTATTCTGTTTTCCCAAATACATTGAGTAGTTCATACTATTAATTTCACAAAAATTAAATAAATTTCAAGATAAAAATCAAATAACAAAGTATAATACTACTATATATAATTGGAATATAACAAAGTAAAATTATAACCATTTCTGACAAAAAAAAAGTTTTAAGTTCATATAATTAAACATTAACAAAATCATACCCAAGTTAAATATACAATTTTCAAATAAATTAAACAATCACTGATATAATCATAATTAAAAAGAAAAATTAATTGCGTTATGTAGGTAGAAGTCGTAGGTTGTAAACCTCGTGAATTCGGACTTGGTATTAAAATTGCATTTTTTTTTCTCTAAAAATAATATGTCAAAAACTTCAAAGTTCTCTTGAATTCATTGTCATAGAACAAAAATAGAATCAGTTATACATCATATCAATAATTTGCCCCTAAACGAGACCACTAAAAGATGAGCTTTCATGAATATCAAAATGGTTAATTCTAATTGCAGCAAGAACAACAACAATAAACAAATCAAGTAATAATTACTAGCTACAAACCAAGGAAAACAAAACAAATTATGTAGTCATTGACGCGTGATGAATTAATGATAACAATGGCATGATTATTTATTTATTCATTTGTTTTGGATCAAAGTGCCTGAAAAAAAGCTCTAGATATAAACTTTTTTCCTAAAACAAACAGTCATCACGAAAATGCGATTACGATGTCTGTTAAATGATATTTAAATAAAAATCTGTCAAATATTCAGAAGACATGTTACTTAATAAAACAAAATGTGTTTCTTAATTAAGTCAAAAAAGAAGAAAAATAAGAAGAAGGGTTTCTGAATTTCGTAAGCTAAATGCCTAAATCATAGGCACTAAAACTAGCAACATTATAAATATTCTTATGTTAATTCGTTTTCACCCTTAAATAGGAATATGAATATTATTAAAATTTGAAAATTAGGTGGGGCCTAAATCCTAATGGATACCTAAATTCAATATTACTCCTCTTCAAAAGCCAATATAATAGGCTTTAATTTAAAGTATTAGTAACACAGATTTGGATATGAATCAATCTTCCAAGGAATCGATTTTCTTAATCCCTCAGATAATTGAGTAATTAGGCCTTAACAAACAATAGATGACCAGTTGGAAAATGTTCTTAAAATATGTGTTTATAAGTACTACTACTTTAACATTTTATTTAATTTGTTTGAATCAATCAATTATACAGTCAAATCCAAATACAAAATGTAAATTAAAAAATCTCAAGCTCAACCAACTCCACTAATTTCAACTTTATTTTAACCAGTTACATCCTGATTAATGAAATATGCTTTTATTTGAATGAGGCAATGTGCCATAAACAGCTAACAAATAAAAAATAAGATAATAAACAAAAGTACAAATGAGTCAAATAAACTCACTTCTACTTCATACAATGTGAATATGTTTAAATTTTTACAATAGTTCTTGTACCAAACATTACCTAAGGCAAACGTGAAGCCAAATTGATTTTATTTTTGTCCAATGTTTAAAAGTCAAATAATGATATAAAGACAATTGATTTTTGGATTTAATAATTAAATTGGAAGAATCATGTGGAGCGGGGTGCAGGTTTCATAAAAGTGGAGACGCAGGCGCGCCACAGGCAGATTTTATAAAGATTAAAGTGACGGTGGTCCAATTTGTCCAACAATTACAGCTCACCTTTTATCCCACTCGGGGCATTTTCGTCATTCCAATCCTTTACAACTAAATACTCTTAATCACATATATTATTAGTGAAGAAATTGGTAGGCCGTGGAAAAATAGAATAAGCGCCATATTCGTTGCTTCCGCTGAGAAAAAGAGAAATCAATTGTTTAGGAAGAAATAAGCATTAAAGATGTAAGTAAAAGTATGTTTCCGAAAAGTTAAAATTAAAATTTTATATGGTTATATTATATACCACCGCTACAATTGTAAAAATGAATACTCCGTATTAAAAATGTATTTAATTCATATAGGAGTATTACCATTGCATGCAAATGCAATTGAGGTAGAGAAAAAGAGAGAGAGTGGAAACATAGTTGGCCTTTTTAAGCGACAAGTAGCACTAGAAACAATTTAACGCTCCCTCTGCTCCAAACGACATTCACACCCCACACCTCACCTCACCACCACCACTCCGCCACCGCTACAACCGTCTCCTCTGCTCTGGAAAACGCGTCACACCGCTCGCATTCCCTAACCTCGGATCCCAATCCGATCGCAGATTCGCTGCTGGTGAGTGTGGGAATTTGGCAGCGCAGAGGCACGTGTTTGCGTTTGCGTTTGATTGATGTTCAATTGCATTTGATTTCTTAATTCTTATTATGGTGTGAATTGGCGTCATCCCATACTTTTTACTTGCGCTTTGTATTCTGCGCTCGGTGGAGCAATTACTCTGCTTGTTCTTTTGCGGAACCTCTTTCTCTCTCCTTAGCCTCACAGCATTTTTCGCTTTTTTCCGCTCTGCTTTCATTCTGTTCTGTGTGTTTGTTTTTAGAGGTATCTATCGCCTTTTTTTACTTTTTCTATTTATCTGTGCTCTTACTCGGAGCGTCCTTCTTTTTCAGATGTCGCTGTGATTCATCCTTTTATTTCTCTTTTTAATTTGATTTTCTACGCTCCTAACTTTGTTCGAGATTAGTTTAGTAGGAGCAGAAGAGTTCAAGTAAGAGTTCTCATTGTATCGTTTTTCCTTAATTGTGAATCTATGGAGCATTTCTCATGTTCAGTGAGTTTGATTTGGATACTCGTTTAATTTCCGATGCAGCAGATTGAATAGTATGCCTATTCGTTGATTTTGAGAGAGGGAGAGTTTTCAATGGAGAGATAAATTTAATGTACAGTATTTTTAGGAAATCGATATTTAAATCATTACATGTAGCAATTCATGAATGAAATACCATACCAGCTTAGGAAAGATTTCATCGAGATTGCGGGTTAACTTTTTCTGCTTTTTTTTTCCTTTTTTAATTTCAAGATGATGGATGTCATATTCATGGTGCATTTTGATGGTTTTTGGTGGCCTATCAATTTCTTTGTCCTTGTTGGCCTATTTTTAAAATTATTCAAGACAGTTGCATGCCTTCAAATTTTTTTATCATATCTATAATGCAGAATCTGCACTGAAGATTTGATTGGAATATCTTGTGGTTGTATATCTGAAATCCAACTATGCCAAGATATCTGGCATGTTATGACTTTCAGATTTTGAGTTTTCTGTTTGTTGGTCAATGGAGTACTATATTTTCCTAAAGTTAGTAATAAAATTGCTGAAGATTTTTCTTTGTAACTTTAATTGATTCTGATGTTAATATAGCTGGAGAATTTCGACACTGTTAATCTGTGAACATATTTTTGGCTAACAGACTATGCTTTAGCTTTTTTAAACCCTATGCTATCCAACTTTCTGGTACAAAACTTTGTTAGTTTGATTTATGCTGCCTCACCTAATCAGAACTATCTTAAATGCAATTATCAGTACATCCAGGCATATATTTGTTGCTGAATATTCAGATTTTAGTTCATATGGGAATTTGATTGGTAGAGTAACTTTATGAGTACTATGTATTTTATTGGTAGTTCATATTTAGATTTCATTAATTGTGCATTTCGCTTCTTATTAGTCAATATGCTGAATAGAACAGCTGGGGCATTGTTCAGGAACCTTTATAGTCATTTGAAATGCTAGTGTAAACAAAGTGATAGATTATGGACGCATGCAACCTAACTATATGATCCTAAGGTAGTGAAACTCATCGTTGGGTAAGTTCCGACCCACAGTATTCCCCACAATCATGAATAGTATAAAAGAGAGAGAGATATTGTTTGGTAAAGAAAATGATCAGCAAAACAAGACAGGATTAGGGCATTTATTAGTATTGTTGGGTAGTGCAGAACACAAAAGAAAAGGATTAAAACGTTGGTTGAAAAAGTTCAATGTTGATACAAAGCTAGGACCATATTTGTCATTGTAGTCAACTGTTCCTTTGGCAGTTTCAGAATATATTCTAATATTACTGGTACTTTTTGCCGAGTAATGCTTCTGGTGCATTGTGCAATTTACCAATGTTTACTTTTGTTGATGAATCCTTAATCTTATAGTATTACCTTTCATAAATTTTTTTTACTCTAACAGCCTGCAATGGACAAAAGGAGTTGGCCCTGGAAGAAAAAATCATCCGATAAGCTAGCAGCTGAGAAAGCAAATGTTTCAGGATCAGACTCTTGTGCCACTGATTCAGATGTAAGCTCAACACAATTAGACAAGGTTTATTCATTTTATTGTGATTATTATCTTTAAATATATACTCTTGTGCTTCCCTTTTCTCATGTCATATTTTTCTACATCATATCAACCAGTTGTGGCAACAATAGTGATTGCTCAAGTGACCTGTTGTATATTTCTTTTGCAAGCTATTGAGCCATTTCATGTATTCCCTTGACTTTTCCTCTTCTATTTCCATGCCCCAATTCCTCTGTTTCCATTGTAGCTTATACTCTTGAATAGGAACCATTTCCATTTTATGCTTATTTTGGTGTTCCTGATAAAGGGGTTGCCTGTGATATCAGTGTTAGATTTTTTTCTTCTACTGCACTACAGTTCTGGAAACTGATTCAAGAGTTCCACTGAGATTATTTGTGATCATTAAATTTATTTTTAATATATAATCTCCTTCCATCCATCAGCTTTAATTGGCCATACCTTGTTCTACAATATTGTAGTATTTTTTTCATTGTCCTTCTTCTGTTGCAGGGAAAGTTGGATAATAACAATAAACAGCCCAAGTATGTTCAAATCTCAATTGAATCGTATACGCATCTTACTGGACTTGAGAATCGTGTGAAATCCTATGAAGATCAAGTGCATAACTTGGAGGATGAAATAAAAGAACTCAATGAAAAGCTATCTGAAGCGCATTTAGAAATGATTAATAAAGAAAACCTGGTGAAACAGCATGCTAAAGTTGCTGAAGAAGCTGTCTCAGGTTTGAACTTATTTTATGTACAGTACATCAAATATATTTTTTCGGATGATAAGTATTTGGACTTTATTAACAAAAAAAATTTCTGCACAGGATGGGAAAAGGCTGATGCAGAAGCGGCGGCATTGAAAAATAATGTGGAGTCTGTCACACTACTAAAGCTTACTGCTGAAGATCGGGCGGCCCATTTGGATTCTGCTCTCAAGGAACACATGAGGCAGATACGAAATTTGAAGGAAGACCATGAGCTAAAGTACCAGGAAGTTATTCTTAGCAAGAATAAAATATTTGACAAGATGAAGCATGAGCTTGAAACTCGAATCGCAAAGTTTGAACAACAATTACTGAGGTCTGCTGCTGACAATGCTGCACTATCAAGAACTTTGCAGGAACGCTCCAACATGCTGTTCCAGCTCAGTGAGGATAAATCACAAGCTCAAGCTGAGATAGAACGTTTGAGGAGCAACATTGAGTCCTGTGAAAAAGAAGTGAACTCATTAAAATATGAGGTTCACATTGCTAAGAAAGAAGTGGAAATCCGCAATGAGGAAAAGAACATGAGTATGCGGTCAGCAGACGTGGCAAATAAGCAGCATCTTGAGGGAGTAAAGAAAATTGCCAAGCTTGAAGCTGAGTGTCAAAGGTTACGGGGGCTTGTTCGCAAGAAACTGCCTGGTCCAGCTGCACTGGCACAAATGAAACTTGAAGTTGAAAATATGGGACGCGACTATGGAGAATCCCGTGTACGGAGGTCCACAGCGAGGTCTCCAACAGCAAACTTGTCACAGCTGCCTGACTTTACACTTGACAATTTGCTGAAGTGCCAGAAAGAGAACGAGCTACTAGCAGAACGTCTACTGTCAATGGATGAAGAAACAAAGATGTTGAAAGAAGCATTAACAAAGCGTAATGGTGAATTGCAAAGTTGTAGAAGTATATATGCACAGACAGCTAGCAAGCTTCAAAGTTTAGAATCACATTTACAAGCTAATGGTGAATGGAGAAGTCCTGTAACTCATGGTTCAGTATCTGTTGAAGGTTTCTCTAGTCGCAAGGCTAGCAATCCACCAAGTTTTGCCTCAGTGTCTGAATGCGGAAATGATGATAATGTAAGTTATGCTGGTTCGTGTGCTACATTATCTATGTCTGACCTCTCCAGCGTCCAGAAGGACAAGAACACTGACACCCCTCGGAAATCTGAAAACACCAAAAACCTCGACCTAATGGATGACTTTCTGGAGATGGAGAAATTAGCATACCAATCCCATGGATCACATGAAACTGTATCAAGTCCAGATGTTTCTGGTGATACAGGCAGTACATGTCCCGAACAAGCAAAACTTGTAGGTTCTCCATCTAAAGACGGACTTGCATCTGAGTATCAAGTGCTCTCGAAAGTAGATTCAGCTGTTGCAGATCCTCAACTGCAAGCTGATCAACCTTTCTTTGCGAAGCTCAAAGCAGAATTATCCAGAGTGATTGAGTCAATGTCTGAGGGGAATGATATGGAAAAGGTTATAGTTGATATTAGACACATTATGCAGGATGTGTTTGATACTTCAAAGCACCAGTTACAGAATGATGTTGACGCAGTTCCTGATTTTGGTACAGAAAGTATTGCTGATGGTGCCCAGATAACATCCACAAATGGTACAACATTGTCTGGAAATGTTAACAGTATTGACAATGTGCAATTCAATCAAGAACTCAAAATAGCCATCTCGGACATTCATAGTTTTATTATGATTCTTGGTAAAGAGGCCAAGGTTGTCCCAGGTGCATCCCCTGATGGAGAGGGGCTATCTGAAAGCCTCAACAAGTTTTCCGCCAGATATACTGAATCTGAGAGTGGGATTAATCTTTTTGATTTTGTTCTTGACATATCTTATGTGTTGCGAGAAGCAAGCAAGCTGCACTTCAATGTACTGGGGATTAAGAGTTCTGAAGTTGAAACCAGTAGTTCTGATTGTATAGACAAGATTGCACTACCAGAGAATAAGGGTGTGGTGGACTCATCAGGGGAGATGTATCGGAATGGTTGCTCCCACTTTTCTGATTCTGTCTCCGATCCTGATACTCCAAGCGCTGGAAATCTTGTTCCAACCTCTGAATCAGCCGCCTCACGGAAATGCTCACCGGAGGAGTTTGACGAATTGAAAATGGATAAGGATAATTTGGCGGTGGAACTTGCTAGATGCATGGAAAAGTATGAAAGCACGAAGATTCAGTTGCTGGAAACAGAACAGCAGCTTGCTGATGCCAAGTCGCAATTAACTTCAGTACAAAAAGGCAACAGCTTGGCAGAGACACAACTCAAATGCATGACAGAATCCTACAAATCACTCGAAACAAGGGCAGAGGGATTACAAACCGAAGTTAAACTTCTTGAAGGGAAAATTGGAAATTTGGACCTCGAGCTGCAAGAGGAAAGAAGAAGTCATCAAAATGCACTGAACAGATGCAATGATCTCTTAGACCAGCTCCAAAGGTACAGATGAATTTTTTTCACTATGCGTGCTTCCATATTTCTTTGATTTCTGAGATATTTATAATAGATATCCCAAGTCTTGTTTTACGTAGGTGCATTATTGTAGTTTTAGAATATGGCATTTCATTAAACTAAATAGGGCATGTGGAAACATATCTGAAGCTGTTCAAATATTTAGTTCAAGATGCTAAGTTCAGTACTAATGTGGTTTCAAACTTATAAAATGCTCTTTAATATCTACACAATATGACTTTTGACACCTAATTGTTCTATTTGCCACTTGTTTATGCGAACGAAACTACTTAATTGTTGGCATATCACATATGTTCTTGCTTTATCTTTTAAGCTTTGTTATTCTAAGAATCACTGAAATATTATTGTTCATTGTTCTTGCTTAGATTACAGATACTTGGATGTATCAATGTAGTATGTAGTTTCTAACCTATCACTGGGCTTGTCTTATTATTTCCATCTCAGGATTGAAACTCATGGAGTAGCTGGCAATGATGAAAAGTCTAGCCAGGTAAGCCCTACAAAAGTATTTCGTGATTTGCAATTAGCATCTGCTACTATAGATATGGCCCTGTTTTGGAATAAATACTAGAGCTGCTGTGAAAAGCTTTCCTGAGGCATGTTGCATTCGTACTTAAATATATGCTTCTCTTTGGTGTTTCTGGATACACAATTTATTCTTTGAAACTCTTTGTAGAAGGTTACGCAGACAGAAATCAAATAATTTGTTCTGTATACGCATTTAAGTTTGTAGTTTTAACCAAATAACCAAATTTTAATATCTGAACTTGTAATTTTCCAAGTTTTACTACTGTACTAGATCAAGATAGTTTTCAGATTTCTATATTTTTAACCAGTTTTAATATTTTTTTACTTGTCAGGAAAAAGACTTGGCTGCAGCAGCTGAAAAGCTGGCGGAGTGTCAAGAAACCATATATCTTCTTGGTAAGCAGTTGAAAGCTTTGCATCCTCAGTCAGATTCTCTCAGTTTTCCAACCAGGAGCAGGAGTCAAAAGATGGAGGCTTCGATCGAGGGAGAACCAATAACGAATGACATAGTGTTCCCAGACCATAATGCATACGGAATGGATAACGCACGCTTGTTCTATCTGAACAGGGCAGGCTCAGAATCCCCCTCGGATATATTTGAGGCCGAGTTCAGTCCATCCGACTCCGAAGCAAACAACCCACAGAGATCCCCAGCAGGACCAAACCATCAGAAACACCGCCCTACAAAGTCGAGCTCCTCGTCGGCTTCTTCTACACCTACACCATTACAGATGGTCTAAATCCTACACAAAAATGGGTTTTTGATGTAGTTAGTATTTATATATCATTTTTGTCCGAAACGGAAGAAGCTATTTGTCAATAAAACTCCCCAAGTCCATAGTTTTCATGAAAACGGCTTTCGAAAATGAAAAAAATTCAATAATAATAAACCGAATGCCCCACTCGCATAATTTAACTAATGTTCCGGTCGTTAATAACACCAATACAAAATTTCAATGTCTGAAAAAGATATATAAATTGTTTTTTTGTTGCTATCAGAAAAGTATATATTTTTATGTATCGTGTTTCACTCTTGATCACACTTTTAATAGTAACAAAATACAAATTATAAAATAATTTAATAGTTGCTTGCACACTACGATTTGATTTGATCGAGTCAGCTAAAAGTCGTAATGTTGCAATCGTTCATGGCTACATTTTTACGTGCCACTACTTTATGCCACATGAATCCAATCTAATCTACTTGACAATTTAGAGGTATTAATTAATTAATTAATTAATTAAAGAGAATAATTAAAGAGATGCGCATTAAAATTTGAAGTAAGAAAAGTCTCATGTTGCACTAATTTAAGGGATTTGATGATTAATCATAAAATATAAATACATTTTGCGCGTTAATAACAAGCTAGTGTAATTACTTTATACACGCTTTAATTGAGCTTGATTATATTCTTTAATTCCATGCTATACCGCTTAATTCTAAATAAAAGTTGTAAATTTCTACAACATTTAATCTATTATGTGCGTGTATGGCCAAATTGAGAATATGTTTTTATATTTCTTCAACGCTTTGGAGATTATACTAGTATAGTTAAGAGGTTATTATGAAATTATATGAGTTTTATCTCAAATACTCCGTTATTCACTTATTTATTTGAGTCAAATTTTCTGATCAACTGAAGGTGATTTGTGTGACAAAAGGCTAACTTGGTGATTTAATATTTTAATTTGAAAAAATATGAAATATCTCAAAATTTAACTTTTTTTAATGATTTATTTGACAATTTGAATTCTCTAGATTTTATAGTACTAATAAAATACTAGTATATATTAACGCAACCTCTAAATTCTAATGAGAGGGAGTAGTAAAGTTGTTGGCAAAATTAAGATTCCAACGCACCCAAATTATAGTATAATAATTAATTTTATTACAAGAAGAAGAAGAAGAAGAATCGTTTATCTTTATGCTAGTGGGAACATGCATGAATATATGATAGTTTTCATCAACCAAACAAACAATATTAATGGGTAACGTTTGGTGAAACTACTATTCAATTTCTCCTCCTCCTTGATACATCATTTTCCACCCCTTCTTTATTTTTTCTTTTACAAACCCCATTTTCAAATTGAAATGCTATTTAATTCATTTTCCATCCCCCCTGAGCTCCTTTTAGATTTAAGCTTTATCACTCTCTTTCTTAATTTTGATGTGTGAGTTTGTGGGAAAAAAAAAAAGAAATAATGTGTATGATTATGCACTTTTTCAACGTCTAAGTATTACTCCTACTTTGCCACGCATTCCACACAAGACTTATTGATGGATAAAGTGTGTCTACTCGTATCACGAGTCTTGATCTAGTAACTAGAAGAAAAAAAGAGATATACTATTAATTGTGTTATTTAATACGGAGTACTACTTTTGTATTAACATTAAAATTGGTTCAAATTTCTAAGATATCACTTTTCTCTTTGTCTTACTATACATTCGCCGCATTTGTCGCATTCGTTGTTGTCTCATGCACGTCACTCTATCTCATTTTTATTTCATTATCTTTATCTCACAGCTTATTGTTGCGCCATTGTTGCTTGTCTAAGTCAATTCATTTGATATTGAAAAATTAATCCATCTATAAAAGGTAGACACTTCAAACTTGACTTTAAATAAACTAAAACAAACCAGCATCATCAAATCAAGCGACAAACCGCAAAACAAGTATGATAGCTAGCAAGATCAAGAACACATATATTATGATTTTTTCAAAAAAAATTACTATAACGTGTTTAGCATAATGTAAGTAGTCTTCATGACCAAACAAACGATATTAATGTTTGGTGGAAATAGTATTCGCCAAAACTACTTTTCATTGTGGTATGCTCACGTTACTTGTTTTCTTTCATGTGATTATTTGAAAAAACAAACAAACTTAAGTGTCCAAAAATATAAATAATGTCTATCAATGTTTCTATCCATTTAAAAATACTTCGTAGTGATCAACAAACAAGCAAAAAATTGACTATGAGGTAGATAGTCATAGTCTACAATTTGAGATAGAATATTCCTTAAAACTCAAAAGTCCAACATAATTGTAGTGGCGGCATGAAGACATATTTCATTCTTCACGTTAGTTTAATGTGTTCAAACTTTTCAAGAAATTTAAAAATGCAAATTATTTATGGATATGTTTAGGATAAATGCAGAGCCGGTTACTTTCGTATCACTATCAATATCCTTTAGTAATTTTCTCGATTAGAACAATTCAACAGGGGAAAGATGAAAAAATGTTGAATATATATTTTAGATTATATTGAGCATGCGAAATTAACTGATCCCCAATTATTATTTTGAGAAAATCATTCAAATATCCTTGGATGCCAAAATCCTCATTTAAGGTGCAAAATTTGGGATTTTTAACTAAAATTATCAGATATAGGGATAATTTGCTAAACAACTACTCCCATCTTATAAGCAATCGTTTACTCCTTTTCCTTCATCCCTTAAAAATAGTATACTACTAATTTTCCATTTTAGGCAATTCAAAATAGAGAATTTTTTTCTTTAATAAGGTAATTAGTCTCATTCTCCACGAATAATAATTCAATCACTTTTTTTTTCTTACTTTATCAATTGCGCGTTAAAAGTTGCGTCATTTCAAAATTAAACTTTAGTTTCATTCCGCACGGAGGGAATATAATTTACCTAAATAATTCCGAATTTATTCTTACCTCAAGAATATATGCCCCATTTTAATTTGCACTGAAGTTTCACCTACTAAGATTTCCCCATTCGGTAAGTGGAAGTTGCAGCACAAATTGCAATTTCAAACACACTTTATCTTTTACAAGCATATAGTTAATATTCCCATCTAAAAATATGCATATTTGATTCGACTCAAGTTTTATGTATAATTTAGTAAGTAAAAGAAATGGAATAAATGTTAGTGTAAGACTGTAAGTAATATTATTAGAGAGTGGACTCCACATTATTAATAATGTAGTGTATAATAATAATAGTAATTTGTAAATAAAATAATGTGTAAAGATAATGTGTTATTTAAGTATTTCAAAATTAAAGAGTTGGTACTTTTCAAGAAAGAACGGATTAGTAAGAAAATACAACTCATAATCATACTATTTTTATAAATATTTTCATAAAAACATCATAATTTTCTTAGAGAGCGAATCTTTTTGGCAGTATCCTTTTCTCACACCTTTTGGTCCAACTAATTATCATCTAATCAACGAAATTAATGGTTAACGCCCGTGACACGTCCACTTATTTACTTCACGGTGAGATAGTGGTGTTTTATTATACGCAAAATAACACATTATTGAAATAATGATTAGTTAGTGTAAGTGTAAATGGTGTAGCCCCAACAACAACTTTAGGCCAAGCCACCTGGAAACTTACAAGCTTTGTCTTTTTCCTTTTCTGATCATTTAATTGAGTGCTCTAATTATAGTAAAAAATTAAAATTTAAAATAGCTAACGTTTACAACAAAATTTGTATTAAGAAAATAAAAAATGAAAACAGACTGCTTATTGGAATATTGGGTAGATGATTATACTTTTGGATAATTAAACATTTTGTACAATTAATCTTAGAGTTTTTTTATATTTTGTGGTATCAATTCATTGGAAATTGATTGTGCTAATAACATTTATGAATTCTTGTTACAAGGTTTGTACTGAAATATGCAATCATACCAATTGTGCCAATTAAACCAAATTGAAAGTTGGTAGGCTGTCAAGATGCAGGTCTGATTTTAACTCATAAATGTAGTCTGGTTCTGATATTTTTGGAAGTGCTAAAATAGGTAGATAGAAGAATGGGCACATTGTGTTTCATTCCAAATTAAAACAATAATTCCAATATGTGGATGCAATTTAATACTTCTAATGCTTAATATTTGGAGTTTAGCCCATAAAAGGCCACTGCACGTGCACAACCCTAATACGGCACCGTCTCATTAATTGTCAAACAAGTTGTTTCTTTATTTTTTGGTTGTACTTCTTTTATAATTGTAATTTAATTATTTAAATTTACGGTTTAGATATGAAGGGTAATCTTGTATTATTGGCATACGTTTTACTTCAAAAGATATTGAATTTCTAAGATAAAATTAAACTGTCTGTAGTATAATAATAGTTGAGTTCATTCTACAAACAAACCAATAATTAAAAATGTTATTCCATTTCTACTATCATTATGTTTCACAATCTAATTTCATTCGTTCGTACCAATCACCTACCTATTATCTATTATTCCTCTCTAGCTAAATCTATTCTCCTAGTAAAAATATTTTTTTTCCTTTGCGAAACTATTGTAATATAGATTTTAATTTGAATTTATATTTTTGGGGTTGTATTTATTATTCTACAATGTGAATCTTAATCCAATTTGAAGTAAGGCGTTCTCATATGAATTTTTTCCATAGTATTTTATTGTACTGGAAGTACTTAATAATTCGACGAAATAATCAATTGAATCAATTTTGAATCCATCTGATTCTCACATAGTATGTGTGTAGGTGAAGAGGAACATGAGTATTAATATCTACTCCTATATGTTTAGATATTTATGAAGATCGAAATTATATTAATATTAATGTGGTTTGAAATGTTGACACACTCTCGTTAAGCAAATTTTAATAGTATATTTTTTATCATATTAAAGTAAACAAATAAAGAAGATCAAACTCATTAAAAAGATCAACTATACTTGTATTTATACACATTAAAAGGATAATCCATATCGCATGGAATTATAATATCGATCTTCATCATTAACTTAGGAAATCTGAAATTGACTCGGTTTCTATAATGGTAGCATGAAATAATTATTATTTTAACCAAAATTTAAAATTTGAGCAGAAATTTTTCTGAAACTTGGAGTTTCATTCACACGGAATTTTCCACTAAAAAATCACTGAATTAGTAGTTTAGTCACATCAAGCACTTTAATTTAAATGAACCCCAATTCAATATCAGTTTTATTTTCTTATATCAATCGCTACATATAAATAATTTCTATCAACATAATAAAATATGAAATAAAACACTGTTTCAACTTATAATTTGGATGAGGAGAACACATGGGATTGCTCTGCAGCATACAAAAATTCCATAACTTATGAAAAAGGGAAAAACCCATAAAAAGAAATATGAAAACACACACTGTATAACAGGTCCTTTTTTTCCTGTGGACTTTAGGCTGAAAATGACACAAAATTGCCAAATAGTATAATTCTATCTAAACCAAACTAAAATAATAACAATAAAAAAAGTAGTGAAAAATGCAAGAGCCAAGTGTAGAGGTGGATTGGAATTGGATATAAAAAGGGACCAATTGCCTCCCAACTATTCCTATGCAATCTCTCCATTCCTTTCTAAACCATTGCTGTTTATCATTTCACAATTTGCACAACTCTTTTCAATCTTGAAGGTTCTAATTATGGCAATGGAAAAGAATTTGCAGCAAGTCACAAAAACATCAAGATTCAACAGAATCTGTGTTTTCTGTGGAAGCAGCCCTGGCAAGAAACCTATCTACCAGCTTGCAGCAGTTCAGCTTGGAAAAGAACTGGTAATTTCAATCCCTTTTTTTGGCTTAAAACTCCAATTCTTTGTTAAACAAGAAATAGGTGTTTCATGCCTTTTTGACCTATTAAAGGAAGTCAAATTTTGTTTGGTTGATTGTTACAACTTAGTTATCAACAAATGTGAAAAATTATGCTAATTTTGATGTTAGCACTGAGACAAATTGAACAGAAACTTTTATTTTTTTATATTTTTTTTAATTTTCTTTGAGATTTTGAAAAACTATGAATTGATGCACAGGTTGAGAGAAACATAGACTTGGTGTATGGAGGTGGAAGCATAGGATTGATGGGCTTGATTTCAGAAGCTGTGTATAATGGTGGCCGCCACGTGTTGGGGTACACAAATTATTTCCATTCTTTATTTATTCATATTTCCTATTTCTATATTTTGCACTACTTACTAATTCATGAAACTTCATCCCATTTCCACAGGGTAATTCCCAAAACTCTTATGCCTAGAGAGGTATAACTAACACCCAACAACACTCTATTTTTCCATATAAAATATTGCATAAAATAAATTATTAAAAAAAATACTATTTCAGATAACAGGGGATCCAGTAGGTGAAGTGAGAGCAGTTTCAAGTATGCATCAAAGGAAGGCAGAGATGGCTAGACAAGCTGATGCATTTATAGCCTTGCCAGGTAATAATTTTACTTAGTCTTCATTCCTCCTCATTTTATTACCTACCAAATAAATTATTCTACTTGTCTTAGTCACACTCTTGTTGATTTGGTTTGATGACCATAATAATTAATAAACATAACATGATATTTTGGAATAAAATCAAGAGCTAGCTGAAAATGTGTGGTTGATATAATTTAAATATTAATTGTGGGGTGCAGGTGGGTATGGCACATTGGAAGAATTGTTGGAAGTCATAACTTGGGCTCAACTTGGAATTCATGACAAACCGGTATTTATTGTATCCAATTTTTCAATGATAGCTACATATGTATGTAACTATATTTAATAGGGGCATGTGCGATGTGGGTGTCACAGATATACTTCCGTGCAACTATGTCTGTCCTTGTGGGAATTGCACTACAAACTTTCCTTTCATTTAAGTGTCATATTTTTTTTTTCTTGCTCCAATAAGAGTTCCTCTTTTTCAAAATTTGAGAGAAACCAATATATTTTACATTTTTCTGTTTTTGTAGCTAAGTACTCCACTTTTTAAATTGATATGCTTAACTTAAGCTTCAAAAAGCACACACCTTCATGTAGTCAATTTGCACATATTAGGAATCATAATTAATCTCCTTCCCTCGAGTAAAAAACATGAAAATTTACATTTATGACTTTATCAATTACTATTATTATATTTTCAAAGGCCAAATTATAGAAAATATTAAATAGAGATAAAATAAGAAGGATATCAGTGTATCACGATTCAAGAGTTAAAACGGTCATAGTACAATTCTAGTAGTTTTTTTATTATTATTATTATTTGATTAAAAGGGGAAAAAAAAAAAAAAAAGGCATTGTAATTTGAAATTAATGAATTTTTGCAGGTTGGTTTGCTCAATGTAGATGGGTATTACAACTCACTACTGTCGTTCATAGACAAAGCAGTGGATGAGGGTTTCATTGCACCATCTGCCCGTCACATCATTTTATCTGCCCAAACTGCCCATGAACTAATGTCAAAGCTTGAGGTACCACTCCACACCAACGTCAATTTCCTTAATTTCGTTGTCACCATGGTCCCCACATTTGATTTCACTTGTGGGTTCAAATTAGAGTTCGTTTACTTACGAGATCAAATCAAAATATTTACATGTTTAATTTAATGTTTGGTAAAAATTTATTAACCTGTAATTCATGAAATATTTGTATATACTACGTCAAGATATGCATGGTTAAATCAGAACAGTCGGTTTAGCCTTAGACTGAGCTAGAGGTTTCGGTTTCTGAACCATAACCAGCCCTTATGGGCACAATCAGAACCAACTAATTATCTATTCTACCGGTTCGATTTTAGTTCCAATATTTTTGAATTAGAAAAATAGTGAAAATTTGTTAAGAGACAAGGTCAAAAAGTTGGCTAAAAAGGCTAAAAATGTTGATTATGAACTATAATCAGATTATCAATTATCGATTTAAAATAGAAATCATCAAACATGATGTTGGATAAGTTACATTTCCGCTTCTCTTAGAACTGTAACTGTGTATTTCAAATCAAAATCAACAGTTTTTTTTATCCAATGGCACCCTGAACTACCTAATTCATCTTACTTAAATATAATACTGAAGTTGGGTTAAGAGTCACCCGACTAGAGAAGTTTCACGAATTCAATTGTCTATTTTCTAACAATTTTGATGTTACATAAACTAGATAATATTGTTGATTTCACCTTGAATTTTAAATGGTTCATTTATGTTTTGACATGTGAGCTTTGTATATGACGTGCAATTTTTTTATCCCTTACTTAATTAGTATTTTTAAAATGCAGGATTATGTTCCAAAACATAATGGGGTTGCCCCAAAGCTTAGTTGGGAGATGGAGCAACAATTGGGCTATACCACAAGATCAGATATTGCTCGTTGACTTCCAATATTATTTAGGCAAAGTATATATTTTTAATTTTGACACAAGAAACGTGACATGAACAGCAAAAGGTCTAGCTAGGCCCTAGGGATCACACATTTGATTATTGATTCTATATTTATGTGCCTAGTGTTATTGGCTTGGTTTGGTCGTCGGTTTTAAGTGATAATCCCAATCCATTAATTTGCTTAGAAAATGTCTATTTGTACTTGTTCCCATGTATATATAATACTATATATTTAGCGATTAATGTTTTCAAAGTATTTTTTTTTTACTTGATTAGTGTCTAAAAATAAAATATAAACTCGTTTTAAAGTAAATGGTCCACTTGTATTCTTTTTAGTGGTCAATCCATATTGGAATATGCTTTGCCTAGCCATGAAAAGAAAAAAAGTGTATTGCATATCATCACATGCTCCACATTATTCATTATACAAATATAGCATATGTACAAGTGCACTCACAACACGTGTTGGTAACATTTAACAAGGATAAGAGAAGAGTGATAGTGAAGTGATATGCTATGTCCATATAATGTTTAGGATAAGAACACATAAAGTGTGTCCATTTCAAAGTAGGCTCTCCACTTTGCTTGATACTAAAGTAATAATTTGATCATGTAGTTGATGCCACGCATGGTTACCACCACAAAGATATGTGTTGTGTGTGTGTGAGTGCAAATGGTGTTGGGGGTTGGGTGGTTGACAAGACCACATGGATAATCTTGTCTATAACATGCTACTACCAATATAAACACAAACCTACAATTATATTATGTGTAAAAAGGCATGATCCCCTTTGAAATTCAATCTTGGCAATCCATCAATCAAACTTTGTAATCTCCGTTCTAACTACGAGTATGAACTTTCGTATAAGGTGGCAAAGTGTACCTGAGAGAGTGCGAACTTCCGTAGATCTGATGGCCTAAAATCTCTTCCATTGCAAGATAGTGTTGCCACTCGGGACGAGAGCATGTAATCGCTGTATATGACTGCTAGAAATGCTGAGGCAACAGGATGCTGTAACGCGTTCCATTGACTTATCCACACTAAACCACCTGCATATATAAGATTAAATTTAAACATTATGACCACTAAATTACGTAAATGTTAATGATGAAATGACGTTGGAGATGAGGATGAGGTGAACTTTGATACTACTGAATTATAGATGTAACTCAAGGCCAAAAATGAGCATATGAGGAAGATTACTGCGTGTTCTGCTAGTGGTAGCAGTTGGCGATTTGGGTAATAGACCACACATTACGGCTTCTGCTGACTCTCTATATTTGTCGAGGACATTGGAATTGGAGACGTCCTTTGAGCCAAAGAAGGAAACTCGGGATAGCAGAACCTGCATTAAGGTGGAATTTTTGCAAAATCGACAGTTTAGTAAATAAAGATTAGAACAAGCATGTCACATAAACCATAGATCCTTGTGGGATCATATTCTAAATGAACTGAAAAGCAGAAGAAAAATAATCCTCATTGAAATATGAAATGTACCTGAGCTCCCGCGAGCTTGTTATCCCAGCTAAACCAAGTCGGACTCCCCCAATCGGCAAAATCTTCACCATTTTTTCCAGTGACGTATTCCATATATGATTTATCCCGTGTAGCATGAAAGAGCCAACTTGCTGCCCACAAGAGCTCATCACCATAGCCGGTGGAGTTGTAGAAAGTTTGTACTTCAGGAATACTGACGCTATAAGATCCTCTATATTTGTCCGCGAAAGTAAATAATTGTTTGGCATGCTTAAGAAGAGTAGCCGAGTATGCAGAGTCACTGCTCCTAAACACCAGAGATGCCGATGCTAGAGCAGCTGCTGTTTCTGCAGCAACATCAGTTCCCGGAGCAGACGTGTTCACTTGTGTGAGGGGCCTTGCCTCTTTCATATCCTCGGGTCTCTCCCAACAACTATGGTCCGCTTTAGGGCTCCCAACCTGCCAAACCATTTAACATCAAGGAATTATCCTGGTTAGAACCTTCTTCCCCAGAAAATAGTGATGAACTCAAGAAAGTAATGAAGGCAATGCTAGATAGGTATTTCAAATTTGTAACTAAATACGTGTTACAAAAGCAAGAAAGACACACGAAATGTTAGCCAGTTCCTCATTATGTGACTATGTTTAGGGTGCTGCCTATCCAAGATTTTTTTACTACATTTACATGAGAAAATGCAGCTATTTATAATGACAATACAGCTCTAATTCAGTCCTAATTAGGGCTCTACTTAGGCTCCATAACTCAACACTATGAAAAGGAAAATACTTCAATAACAAGAAGAAGAAGAAGAAATCTTGGGGAAATATTTGATGTCGCGGAAAGCTGTCTAATATGCAAAAGCATCTGAAGCAATGAAGCAACATCATTACTCTCATAAACAAACTCGAGATCTGTCAGCATTAGATACATTGGCATTGCATTGGGCAACGACATATTAGATATAAGAGGAAACACTGCGTACAGCAGGAAAAAAGTGGAATTTCACCTGAATGTATAACACATTATCAGTAGGATGAGCATTAACGAGGAAGTCTGTGATCCACTTAAGCGAGCCTTGAACGGGCTCCAACTGATCTACAGCCTTCATTTGGTCACCATACTCGAGGATGGCCCATGACAAGACTGTGGCAGTGAAGGCCATTGGAAATCCAAACTTCATATGATCACCGGCATCATACATTCCCTTGGAGAGATCCAATTTCGCTTCACTCCCATCATCCAAAGCCGAATCCCCCCTCCACGTAATTTGATTATCCTCCAGCTTCCCAGCTTAAAATTAAATAAGAAATCACACTATCAACTAAGAATCACCTCAAATCTCATGAAAAATTTATATTCCAAACTCCAGCATTATCTTTCAAGAGCGTATGAATCAAATTAGTCCAAATTTCACCATTCAACAGCCATCAAGTTTCATTTATTAGCTCAAATCTTAAGATACTATTCTACTCAAAATCCAACAATATCCTTTCTTAAGCATATGAGTCAAATTATTCCAAACTTCATAGCTTCACAACTGAATAAGAAATCTCCTATCAGCATCACCTCAAATCACAATAAACTATCCATTCCCAATTCCAGCATTATCTTTTCTTGAGCATATTAATCAAATTATTCCAACTTTATTAATCTGCTTCAACACAAATCTAATCTGAAGCTAAACCATAGTCATTTTCCCAAACAAGCAATCTTAAAATGCATAAACATGAGATCTGATCCCACACATAAAAAAACAGAATGTGAAGAGAGAGAAAGAGAATGTACCTTTTTGTATGTCGAGAAACTGAGTTGCAACCTTGAGAGCATCAGCATATTTCTTGGCAATGGCGCCAGGAGGGCCAGGAACAGGGGCAGGCCCAGAATCAGATTTGTGGATCTTGGATCTAACAGTGAAGAAAACCGCCAAAACCACTGCCCCCAAAACTACAAACGCCAGAAACCAACCACACCACCCTTTCGAACCACTCTTCTCCCCCATTTTCTTCCAAAGAGAGAGAGAGCTGAGAAATATATATCTTCCCGAATGCCAAAGACTAGATTTTGACTACACCCAAGTTGTTGGAATTTGAGACATTCGGCAAATATTTGAGAAACGAGTGAAACGAAAATGCCAAACACTAGATTTCAGCTGAAGGGATCTCTATTGAAAAACAGTAAAGATGGAATCTTGTGAATGAAAACGATATCTTTGGAGGGTTTTAGACTAAATTTGTTGGATCTACAATGGATTTTTAGAGTAAAGGTTACACCACCGACACCTTACAGTTGTTAGCGAGCGTTTTTCTCTCTCTTTCGCGCCTGACCTTTTATACCTTCGAAAATTGAGTTTTAACAAAAATATTTCTATTAATATACGTAGTAACTAAAAATTTGTCTATTCATACTTTTTACAAAAAAATATCTTGCAAAATTTACAATTGGATCCCAAAATTCGCATGCAAATGATCTTTTCTTTTTTAATATTAGTATTTCAATTTACAAAACCATTAAAATACGGAATAAAATGTACGACATATATACGGGAAAATTCATTAATTGCAGTTACAAAAGTTACATAGTTTAAAAAAAATTTACATGCATAAATAAAGAAAAAAACTATCTCCGTGCAATCCTCCGTGCCCACAACTCTTCAATTATATCCTTTTGGAGTTGAATATGAGCATCCACCATCCACTTGGCGCATGTTGGCAAATTCCTTGAGTCGGCCGGCATTCATCCATCGAGGTACCCCATCATGTCGGCCCCCAGAGGGTGGCCCGTCCTAGTGACTGGACCGGCTTAAAATCGGTGAGCGAAGCCCAGTGAGTTGTACGCCTTCGTCTTCGACGATCATGTTGTGAAGGATAATGCAGGCGTACATTATTTAGATTGCATGAAGCCGACATCCCACAAACGCGTTGGACCACCCAGTACCAGCCCATCGAGACTGGAGCACACCGTGCAGCTCCACGTCCTTTAGCGCGCCGACTCCTGTCGTTGCGCAAAGTAGGCCTTCTTTTCGTCGGTCGTTTGCACTGATCGTCTTCACAAAGACCGGCCACCGAGGGTATATCCCATCCACCGCCAAGTAGTAGCCCATGCTCATTGCCGGTTGCCGTTGGCCCATGAAATGAAGTGTTGCGAGCGGGCCAAACGCCATCTGGCTTTCTGCGTTGAAGAGGGGAGACGAATTCAGGACGTTGAGGTCGTTGTTCGACCCGGCTACCCCAAAATACGCATGCCAGATCCACAGCCGGTAATCAGCTACGGCCTCGAGGATTAACGTGGGGTTCTTTGACTTGTAGCGGGTCGTGTAGGCCCCCTTCCGGGCAGTCCCGGACCTGATTCTTCCCTCCCCTGATGCATACAATCTATGCTGCCTAACATCCCGGGGAACCCATGCTTCTCCCCGTACACTGCATCAGATCCTGACAATCTTGGGGGGTAGAGCTTCGAAGGTACTGCCCACCGAAAATGTCTATCACGCCGTCACAGAACTCCTTCAGACATTTCAGTGCTGACGACTCACCGATGTGGAGGTACTCGTCCCACATGTCTGCCGCGCCTCCGTAGGCCAACTGTCTGATTGCCGCCGTGCACTTTTGGATGGGGGTGTGGCCGGGTCTGCCAGACGCATCGTGCCGGAAGCGGAAACACAGATAGCGACGCTCCAATGCCCCAACGATGCGCATAAACAACTCCCTGCGCATTCGAAAACGCCGCCGAAACATGTTGGCGGGAAAGCGCGGGTGCTCTGCGAAGTAGTCGGCGTACAGGCGCTCATGTGCAGCTACGTGATCCCGCTCAATCACTGCTCGGTGGTGGACAACTGGTGGAGGGCGAGGTATCGCCTGCTGGTGGTAGTGCTGTTCCACCATACGCATATACTGTTCCATCCCGCGGTTCATGTAGGCTTCCATAGCCTCGTTCATCCTCCGTTCGTACTCCTCACGATCCCCACCACTACCACTACCGCTACCGCTACCGCTACCGCCAGCGTTACTCATCGCTCGATGCTCTTGAACAGAAAGTTAGACAGAGAGAAAACTCGTTAAAACAAGCGGTGCAAATGAAAATGAAACGAAAATCGCGTTTATATAGGATTTAAAAAAAAAAAAAAGAAGAAAAGAAAATAGGCCGCTCGCCGGTCGCTGGCCGATCGGGATGCCACAATAGCGGCTAGCCGATCGGCTAGCGCATCGGCGAGCGCCGAGCGATCGGCGAGCCCACGCCGATGCGCTCGCCGATTTGCCGCTCGCCGGCTGCAATAGTTCGGCTAGCCGACCGGCTAGCGCGGAAAATCGGCTAGCCAGTTGGCTAGCCGCTATTGGAGATGCTCTTAATAATCATACTATGCTATTCTTCTATCTCATTCATTTTTAAGTCGGTGGAGTCGTGAAGAAATTCGTTAAATTATGAATATTGAATACCATTAAATACGAAACATATTGCATTATTATAAGTTAATATTTTTAAAATAAAACCATAATAAGTTAATGTGGAATATTAACCTAGAAATTCTAAAAGAATAGTGTACTGATTTTGTATATATAGTCATCTCTAATTATTTACACTAACATTAAATTAGTATTGTTTCATAGAAAATAAACTAAATTTATAAAAAAAATTAAATATTCCTCCATTTTTAGTGTATATCACACAAAACTTTTTCAATAGCTACCCTAAACAGCTAAATTAGTATTGTTTCATAGAAAATACAAAAATGAATTTAGAGTTGTAGCATGATTAAAGGAATTTTTTTGGTGTTGTAGCTTGATTAAAGGAATTTTTTACCAAAAAAATTGATACTCTCTCTGTTCTAATGTAGTTCGAGCATTTTTTTTTTTGCAGAATTTAGAAAAATGATATGTTAAAGGTTAAAGTGAAAAAAGTAAAGTATAAGAGAAAATAAAATAAGAAAAATGATAAATTTTTTTACTAAAAAAGAAAATAATTCAACTAAATTATTATAATCGAAAAAGAATATGATTCCTAAATAAATATGGAGATCTGATTCCAAAGGGGCAAAGAGAACTGAAAATATTAAAAATAAAGAATGATTAGGTAGTTGGAACGGTGCTTACAACTTATTGTGCACCTAAGTCACTGGCGCGTGAGTGTCACCCTCCCCAAATCAGCTATGTGAGTGGGCCGTGAGAATGACGTGGGTCTAGAGAAAGTGAGTAGGTTAATTATTTGCAATTACAGTGGTAATTAGTGTAATAGTTAAGGTGTCCGAATCTGATACCAACCGTGATTATGTGATTACGCATATGATTGAGAATTTGAGATTGCATCTCTGTCGGTCTATAAATATTTTATAGAAAGACAAATTATTGTTATGATTTGTTTTTATGTATCGTATTCAAATTTAAAATACATATGTATTTAGTACTAGTAATATTTTTGAGCTTGTGTTATTTCAACATTCATGATTGAATTCGAATAATGAAATCAATTTATAAACTTGGAATGCCCATAAAAAAAATACTATTGACAAACTCATGGTTTAGGTTTGTTTTATGGATAATTAGAGAGTGCTTTTGATAGTTTAAGATGTTAAATACAAGTTTTTCACCACGTATACACTAATTAGGTGAGTTAATGGGTTTGTCGTAGTTTTGTGATGAAAACAGGTTGAAACGAGCCGAAGCTGAAAATCGAGGAGTTCTCCAGAAGAAAAACCCGACCGGGTGTTTCCTATTTCACGGAAAACCCGGTCGGGTGTTTTGAAGAAGCTTTGCGGACTCCAGAAGGAAAACCCGACCGGGTGTTTTCCATTTCTCGGAAAACCCGGTCGGGTGTTTCCTCACTTACAAACCACCCGACCGGGTGTTTTGCCTACGTGCTCACTTTATCCTGATTTTCACTCCGAGTATAAAAGGGTTCTCGCTCATTTTCGAACTCTAACTTCCCCCAGTGCAAATTGAGAGAAAAATCGAGAGATCCAAGAGGATTGAAGGCAAGGAGGCTTCCATCTTCAAGAGATTGAAGAAG
>NC_062968.1:18118256-18163523 GCF_023119035.1 Salvia hispanica
CGATATTCTCGGTATTGATATGTCAATTGTAAGTGTTATTTTTTAGTTGTTGACATTTTAATTCGAGTTGTTGACATTCGATATTCTCGGTATTGATATGTGAATAGTAAGTGTTATTTGGTAGTTGTTGACATTTTAATACGAGTTGTTGACATTCGATATTCTCGCTATTGATATGTGAATAGTAAGTGTTATTTGGTAGTTGTTGACATTTTAATACGAGTTGTTGACATTCGATATTCTCGCTATTGATATGTGAATAGTAAGTGTTATTTGTTAGTTGTTGACATTTTAATACGAGTTGTTTACATTCGATATTCTCGGTATTGATATGTCAATTGTAAGTGTTATTTTTTAGTTGTTGACATTTTAAAACGTGTTGTTGACATTGGATATTCTCGGTATTGATATGTCAATTGTAAGTGTTATTTTTTAGTTGTTGACATTTTAATACGAGTTGTTGACATTCGATATTCTCGGTATTGATATGTGAATTATAAGTGTTATTTTATTAAATGTTGATTGTTGAAGATTTGAAGATTTGAAGATTTGAATGTTAAAGATTCCAAGATTCGAAGATTTGAATGTTGAAGATTTGAAGATTTGAATGTTGAAGATTTGAGGATTTGAAGATTTGAATGTTGAAGATTTGAAGATTTGAAGATATGAATGTATTCGAAATTAAGAGCAAATCCTTTGCAATAAATGAACATGATAACTCAATTAAAACGATGAAGAGAAAGGAAACAACAGTGATTAGAATTTTTATTTATTTGACGATTAATTTGGGTTTGGCCCTAAATTAATGCCATGTGGAAGCCCAATAGTTAATAGTTATATGAGTCGTTGTCACATTCTAATTTTTCAAAGGGCTAATTAAGTAGTGGAGTACGTATTTAATTTTTCTCTCACTGAAAACCTAAATTCTTCATTTTGATGATATGATCTGCCAGTTTGTTTCTCTGTTTAATAACTCTTCCTACTGGAACTTGGCATGTAGTTATGATGGTTTTAGACTTTAGTACATGGTTTGCAGTGAATGATTTAATTATTTAATTGAATCAGTGATTTCTACTAAGCAATAAAAGGAAATAATATAGCTACAAGGTTCACTTTTACAATGGTATCCACTCTAAAACACATGTACAAAGTTTATACCTTGATGTAAAATATTGAGAAAACTAGTTCCAAGTCAGTTAGGTCTCGTTTTGCTGGTAATAAGCAGAAATAATATTTGAAATATTTTATGCTTTAGTTATGGAAACATTACAAGTAACTACAGTAACTATGCTCTTTTTTCTGACTACAGAAAGATAGAATATGTCTGTGAAGTGTGAATACAAACTTCCAAACATTTTTCTTTTTGTCTGACTAGCCTAACCTGCTATTTCGGCTTTGAGATTATTAAGAAAGACTGAAGAAACGGAGAGCAAGATAAGCTTCCGGATTAAAACTGAGAGGCCAAAAAAGCTATGCTCTTTCTGCCGGATACCTTATCTTGCATACCTGAACTTAATTTGAGCTTTTCACATAGTTACATGAATTTACTCGCTAAGCCTAATCTGTTTCTTTAAAGAATGATTTGTCTTCATTGCATTTAAAAAATTACTGGTGGATGAAGAAACCCAGTCTAAGGTTTATATTCTACTTAATTCGGACAGTGTGATGTGGGACACACTTGCAGAAGAGCAGAGCCAACATTTCAATCGCATATGCAAAATTTGGGGTGAGGATCTAACCAAGGTAAGCTCGTCTCATAAACATTCAACTGAAAACATATTGATAATCCTTAATGTGCTGTTCAGTAGTGTTAGTTCAAAGTTTGGTTATCTTCTTTATATCATTTTCATACTTTGCTGAAAATATTTTTCTGTGTTTTGCCTGCATGATTCTTCAGATGGATGGTGAATCTAATGGGCAACAAACCAAGCAAGAACGATTGAGGACGAGATGGACACCCGCACTTGATAAAGTTTTCGCAGATATAGTTGTGGAACAGATTCGACAGGGAAACAGACCAAATAATATTTTCGACAAGAAAACATGGAGTCAGATCCGTGTGGAATTTAACAGGCTGACTGGTCTCAGTTTTAATAACAATCAATTAAGAAAGCATCTTGACGTTCTGCGTACACGTTATCAGAATTTGCTATCCACTTTTACACAGAATGATGCAATAATGCCAGATTCATGCTACATGGGTTTTGATCAATGGGAAGATATCGGGGTATCTCTCTTTCCTGTCACTCTTATCTGCATAAAGACAATGGTTGAAGTTCTCAATTAACTCATGTTTAATGAATCCCAACATGCATTCAGGCACAAGCAAAGATGGAACCAGCAAAGATGAAGGAATGTTCTATTTATGAGCAGCTATGCACAATATTTGCGGATTCAGGCGTGGATGGAAAATATGCTCAATCAAGCCACTACGGAAAATTGAACATGTCAGCTGGGATTGATCATTTTGGTTCAGAAGATGCAAACCCAAGTCCTAAAACACCATCCACGTCAAAATCTATGCTAGGAAATGGATCTTCACCCCAGAACATTAACAAGAGCGTGGCTGACAAAAAGAGAAAGCGTATATCCGAAGTTGGATCTATCTCAGATCAAAGTCAATGGAATCATGAGCTAAGTGATACTATGGCGGAAGCCTTCTTGGATATGATGCAGTCCTCTAGGATTCGAACAGCCACAAAGCCTCAAATTGATGAAAGATTCTCAATCACAAACTGCATAAAAGCATTGGACAAGATTGAAGGCATTGATGACAATCTTTATTATGCTGCCTTAGATCTGTTTGAGAATCCTAATTTCAGGGAGGTGTTCCTATCTCTGCAGAATGACTACCTTCGACTAACATGGTTGCAGGAAAAATGTGGTGGTTTTACTCCATTTAGCTATTGAGTTCTGGTTCGATGATGCCTCTTTTTGACCGTGGGTGCAGTGTCTCTTTTGCTTGTAAAGTACACAAATCTTTTGATCCATTAGAGCAGTGTATGTATAGGAATAGGATGATACTTTATAGGTGGGTTACATAAATTGTTAGTAATTTTAGTTTGCAGATAAAATCTCTCTGAAAAAGGCATTTCTTAGCATGCTCAGGTGTATTATGGAAGAGTAGCTTTTTGTTTATTATTTGCATTGTCCTTATTTTTATACATGTTCAAAAGGCCATGCTCATGGGCCTTATTCAGATCTCACTGGTGAAAACTCAATGGCATAAACACAGGCATAAATAAAGCTTTTCTTGAAGTTGACAATATAATGCTATGACAAATTGACAATGTTTTCTTTTCAATTGCAAATCATTGAATAGTTTATAGGCTTACAATTTATAACCTCAAACTGAATGATAGAGATATTTCCAAAAGCATGCTGCAAGGAAATCGAATTCACAGTTTCGAATAATATAACAAAATTGTTTTACAATACTATCCTAGAAAAAGATAAGTTTTTTCAACTACTGTTAATTGTATAAAACTGGAGCATCTCTTCTTCTACAGGGTGAGTATCACCCACAATCACAAGGCAGTGCAAAGGGGGGCCAAAGTCTATCGTCAAGAGTTGCTCCATGGAGCCTGCAGCTATCATCTGATCTTCACAACCCACCCGCGCCAAACCAACACACGTCGTGTCTTTGCTGTAAGCTGATAAAAGAAGAGGAAATAGTTAAACAATATAACCCCACTTTAGTCAAATGTAAATAAGTGCCAAAGGTTAGAAATGAAACCATGTTTCACCCACCCTAACATTTGCATTGGGTTAACTTTTTAGAACACGAATCAAGATCTAAAATTTATACTATAATCTAGTTGAGAATCAAAATGCATAATGTATGTCACTAGGAGTTCTCAACTCAATAATTATTTACAGAGTATGAAGTAGTACACCTCACAAGAAAATCAACTAAACACTTGGTTCCAAATTAAAATGCTTAGAGCAAGCTAATGAAACAGATCACTTATTTGTCTACTCTGAAAACATGACAAGAACAAGCTGAAATACCTGAATCCGGGTGGTTCTCCACCACCTCCAAGAGTTGTTCTATTGCTGTGTTTATAGTCATAAACCTTGGTGGCTCGTAAACCTTCTTCCCTCTGGAATTCCATGCAGACAAAAAGTTACAAAACTCCAACTAGTTTTAAGTAATCAGAACGTTAACATATACACAGGAACACAATATCAATTACTAACCTGCATAGCGACTCTAGTGAAGGCTCTTTCACCTTTATATCTGCAAAATTGTAACATACCAATCAGACTAACAGAGTTAAGTGCACAATTTAAGATATCTACACTTTTAACCATATCTTCAAAGCATCTATTGATCTAAACAGAAAAAACTCAATTCTAGAGACATGAGATGCAAGTGTGCAAAATATCAACGTTACCTAACAGGCAAAGCGTATGCAATCCAAGTTCCCGATTTCTTTTAATTTTTTCGTAAAAGCTATCAGGCTTCCAAGTTTCAGTGAAAAACGGGATTGAGATCGTCTCTCCATAACGATAGAGCTGCAAGCCACAAACTCCAATCGCGTTCATAACTGAGGCATTGTGCACAACCTTAACATCCACGCCCAACTTCTTAGCCCGGACAACGAGATCAGAATGTGTCGTTGCTCTGCAACAATGGACATAACAATTGAAACCATTGCAAATACATCCCAACAAACTCAAAATTCCGAAACATCATCATTAGCCAATAACAGAAACAATTACAATTGCAGCTATACAACATCACCTCTTCCATCTGACACCAAACTACACAATCCATCAACACCATTGAAAACCAGATATCATCCAACTATAAAATCTTAAATCATTATTCCAAAAATGAAAAAGGAATTAAAAAAATACCCAAAAGGATCTCCAACGACCATAAATGCCACGTCAGAAACCTGAGCTTCCAACAGCATGTCATCTGCCTTCTCCTCCACCATTTCCCTGTCTGAAACAATTATAGATTTCCCATAAACCTTTTCCTGCAAATTTTCACAAAGATCCAAACTTTATAGCTAAATCAACAGAAAAAACTTGAAAAGATAAAGAAAAAATGAGAAGTTAACTAAAACCCACCAGTTTGGAGAGGCCATCAGAAGTGATGCCGAAGGAGAGGAGAGAAGTGTAGGCCTCCATATAAACTTTACTGCATTTCTTGATTGCCTCAAGCCCTCTTAGTGTGATGTCTTTCTCATCTCCTAACCCTAATCCTATTATGTATAACATCCTTGCCTTTTTGGGATGAGAGATGCCAACTATGTTGTCTCAAATTAGGTGAAAACAAAACAGCATTCGGTGAAATTCGTTCACCGATTTGCAGTAATCATTGGGTAGACAGCACAACACCGTGCGGGTTGTTGGACGGCGGTGGTGATGTCGGCGGTCACGGCTAGGAAGGCCACACCGAGGGAGAGAATTGACGGGGGTTTAGCGGCAAGAGGTAGAAGAAGTAGATATTTATACAATGGGCTAGGCCATATTCTATTTGGACATCCTCATTGGGCTGAAAATTTTATTTAAATACAGCCCAAGTTTTAATTTAGGTTAAGAAGAAAATATTTGCAGCCCTAATTTCAAATTTAATTTGTCCTTGCATTGAATTTGTTAATAACCTAATCATTGGGCTGTTTAAATTAAATTGTTGAGCCCAGATAAATTATTTAAATTTTTGGATTTATATGATAATAATAATTAATCATTTATTACTTATTCATACACCCACATAAAAGTGTTGGTTTAAATAAGAAATTAATTAGTCCTTGGTATACTGAAATTATTATTAGCTTATATCGATTCATATTTCTTCTAGGCGTCAAAATCTCAAGTTAATGGATTCTTTTTTCTTTTAGGCGTCAAAATTTAATGAATCATTTCTCAAATACTATCAATAATTTAAATCCCACTTTATTTATTTTTTTATTTCTTTTTGTACTTTAAATTATTTTATATCAACTCTATCTTAATTCACTAAAATCAAATTTTAAATCCCAACACAAAGCATCGATTAACTTGAGAAGAAGAAAGCATATTACACATATAAATAATGTAAATATTTATTCCATTAGTCTTATTCTAAGTGATATAATTTTCCTTTTAAGATGTCTCACTCTAAATGACACAATTCTAAATATAAAAATATTAATCTTTTTACTTTTTTTCTTTTCTCTTACTTTATTCATTCATTTTACTCTTAAAACAATGTGTATATAAAATTCCCACTCAGAGTCAAATATCCTCTCCAATTTATCAGGCCCAGTACCCAATTACTGCTAGGCCTTATCCAAGTTGGTCTCCCTTACCATCAAATTAGAGGTATTCACCTAATTTTTTTTATGTAAGATATAGGAGTGTGATATTTATTAAGAGTAATTATATTCATAATTCCTAATGTATGATCTGTAGCCTCTGAATTAGAAATTAAATACTAGAATAAGTGATTTATGAGCCTGTCCCTATAATCCACCTTAAATGGTTATAAACATCACATCATCCATTTCCATTAAAATACATAATTTATTTGATAGCATCCACTTAATTCAATATTTGACTTAGTATTGGTTGATACTACTATGAAAGTTTGATTTAAATATATTTGCTAGTTCCTGACAGCAGTTGACAACCTGCTCAAGATTAGATTGGACCATTGTGACATTGACTTATTTAATTTGATAAATACATTAGTCCTAATTAGCACCCAATAACTTAGGAAAAATCATTTCTGCATCGACTAGACTGTTCCATATATGTATATGTATAGTCCAATTTCAAATGAACACTATATATAATGCACATGGGCATATATGTCCCCACAAACACCAAGTGAGGCAAAATTGGGAATTTTGGTATAGATTGGCAATGGGCATGGGTATGAATGTGACATTCCAACAAACCATTTTATGATGAAGCCATGTTGGGAGAGTGACCACATTTGCTATTATGGCCATCAAGAATTGCTTCTAAATTATATTTTACTTTTAACTTTTTTTAAGTATGGTAGGATCCAATGCTTTTGGGGAATTGAAGACATATCATATCCCTTTTTCCCTTGAAGTACACCCTAATATTTCACATTTATGGGTGAGTTTTGGGGAGAAAATCATGATCTAAAATCAATTTAATTTTATAAATTTTGATTAATGAATGGTTATGATTGAATATTTTCCTGTGGAATACTGCTTCCATGAATGTGCAAAAGTGATTTTTAATGATTATTTATACTTTTTTGTGTGCATAATAATGCTTTTTATAGGAAATTTCATTTTTTTACACACATTAATTTCATCTTAATTAGAAAACTAATAAAGAGGGCTATGTTTTGGAGGTTATAATGAGTCTATCATTCTTTAGGTTATGAGGGAAATTTTTCAGAATGGTTAATGATGGATTTAATACAAAATGTGCTTTAAGTTTAAAAGTCATGCCTATTAATTATGAATCTATATATGCACTTCACTTATGATCAAGTAATTCAGAAAAACCATGACAGTAATTAATTTTATGTGATTATAAGCAGATCACTAATTGTTCATGTAGACATTTTCATGTTGTTTTTAGTATTTTCAAAATATTAGTATGATCGAAATTATGATTGAATCAGCTACAAAACATCAATTCTATGCTTTAAACTATATATATATGCGTTGCAGCGGTGTGTTTCCTTCAAAATTGTCCATAAAAGAAGAAGACATAAATTAAAAAAGGATTATGCTTCGAAAAATATGGTACAGTACCTGGTTATGTACTTAGTTAATTATGGTGGACAATTATATGAGGTGGACAATACTTAATGTATAAGATGATTTAACATGAATGTGGATATTCATTACAACCCATTTTTATTGGTAATGATAGATATTAGTGATTAAGGATGGAATCATTAATTGAAAAGTTAGAGGAGTTCAATTAGTAGTATAAAACTAAGCAAAATAAACTGTCTTTTGAATGAGAAAGCTTTTAATCGGGGCTGTAGTTAAAGTGCAACTATACATTTTGTAAAGGAAATTAAAGGGAGATTCTGCAATTTTTGTATTGTCTGCCAATGAGTTTTAAATATTGATTTATAGACATTTTATATTTGTGCAAATAGGTCTTCAGTTTGAATTTAAATTCATGACATTTTTGCTCATATCAATAAATGTTCACTTGAATTTAAATTTATAGATATTTTCACGGAGTCTAGAATTTAGATTTGAATTACAACAGGCCAAACGCAATATATTTTATTTCAATATAACATTATTTTGATACCTAACAAGAAAGTTGAGATGGCCGAGTTGGTCTAAGGCGCCAGATTAAGGTTCTGGTCCGAAAGGGCGTGGGTTCAAATCCCACTCTCAACAATACTTAAATTTTTTAATTCCACCCACTCTCAACAATAATTAATTTTATACTCCACATTTTAAGTGTACCCACTCTCAACAATACTAATTTTTTAATATTGTTAGGTCTTTACTTATACTAACAGAAAGTGATGTGATATAATATGATGCTATTACACAATAGTAATGTTTAATATTTTTGGGTCTTCACTTTCTTCTTTCTTAGAATTATAGTAACAGAAACTGATGTGATATAGTAGTAATATAATCCTATTACACATAACACACTAACTTTAAGTTGAAGAATATCCAACGAACCTTGCCCCACTAAAAAAAACGAAATGATTCTTTAAAGAAGACAGTTATGTTTGTAATTCTAAGTTAAAGTTAGAATGCTATAAAAAGCAAAAAAAAAAATAAAAATAAAATATTGATACCAAAATATGATCTCGAAAGCTATTGATATACCTTATTGGTTTGTAAGTAAAAATAATTATTATTAGCATATATAGACAGCATACGATACAAACGTCATGTATTAAATGCTCTAAATTGTTTCAATGATAGTAAATGGAGTATATACATAGTACAGTATACAAACGTCTAAACAATGGAATATCATGAAAACTCCAAATACCTAGCCGTCCAAATCTCATACGTAACTTAATAATCTTGAGACCGTTAATGTTTATAACACCAATTTCTACTGCAAAAATAAATAAATATAAATAGTCACTTTTATTCTTAAATGGACATAGAGTTAAAGCTACTTTTTTGTTAGTACATGATTTAAAAACATTGTGAGTTTATATTAGTCGCATATCAAATGGTACTTTTGTTATATTGAAGTTTTTATATGTTGTGAAGTAACGTGGCTACTTTTTTTTTTATCTTTACTATAGTAATAAAATACTCTTTATTTTCTAAAGTTATAAGATTGAAATACTATTCCAAGAAATATCCAAACATTACAATAAGAAAAGATTGATGCAAAAATTTGGGCCTCATTAATGTACAGAAGTAAAAGTTAAACCTCAAGGGTAAATATGACATTTCAGAAAAATTGATGTCAACTAACGACCATCAACGGTCACAAATGCTGAGCCCATGTTAAGATCGTGCTCCTTGCCGCACATTAGTGCTCCCCCTCGCTTCTACTAGAACACAGAAATAGCAGTGAAGTCCAGTTAATTGCAAAATTTTGAAACGACGTCCAAAAAAATCTGGCAACGGTTCGCCGTCGTCTGCGGCAGAGCAAATCTTTGAAATTTCTTCAATTATCGGCAGTAATCTCTCTCCGCCGACTTCAACTGCCGTTTCCTATCTCTTTTTCATTTGGAGTATTTGCCGCATTCAGGTAGCGGAATGCGCACGATTCCGATTTCAATCACATTTCTCGTCACTCTTTTTCCTTTTTGTATTTGTATTCTCTTCCTTTTTTTTTTCTAGTGTTATGATTGAAATTTGCTAAGGCATTTTTCATATTGTGTTTATGATTGTAATTTTTTTGTCGGTGAATTTGATTGCGGTTCCGTGAGAGTGAGACTGGAGGCATATATGTTAAGATGCAGCATTAGGTGTTTGATATTAGTATTGTACTGCTTTTTATATTTATCGGAATAAGTGCAATTTTGCTTCATTGAGTGTGTATATGTGCGCTCTCGCGTGTGTGTTTCTACTTTGAGATCTTCAATGGCGAAGTGGTAATCGTGAATTTGGTAAAATTTGATACAATGTACTAGTGTAGCGCGTCACCGAATTTGATTGAGAAAATAAGAATTAATTTCCAATCGAAATGGCGAATTACGGTGTTTGGATTTCAGTTATATCTCAGTGTTGAATGATTTGGAGATGAGGAGAAGACAGACAAACAAGTTAGCGCAGGAACAAAATCCTTGAATATTTGTTATTGTAATGCTTCTGAGATCTTGTTGTTTATTGCCGAAGTGGATGAGAGAAAACACACGAATTTGATTTTATTTGCTTTTGTACTTCAATTCTGATAATGTGGAAGAAATTGATGCACGACTCTTATAGCATATACATTTTTTATGTGCATTTTCTTTGTGTTTCATCTAGGATTATTGCAAGTGAGGTTTTTCTCTCTGCAATTTACTTACGAAAGAACACAATGAACCTAAGTGAGTTCAACTTAAGTTCTTTAGTTTGGCATCACAAAGTAGTGTTTGAAATTGTAAAAACAGTGTGAAATAAACTGCACATTCCAAATTCAATGCTGATTACATCGACTTAACTTTTTTGAGCTTTTTTGAGTTAGTTTGCTGTCCTTAACCTAACATCTTTTCCTTTTTTTTCAGAGTGGAAAATGATTGGATCTCTTTTCACTAGAGGACTTGTGTATGTACCATATCCAGTTTCTAGTTTATGAAAAGTTGTATTTCCTTTCATTTTTGCCGAAGGAGTATCTTAATTTCATTTTACCTTCATGATAGGATGGTTCTTGGCTATGCATACCCTGCGTATGAATGCTATAAATCTATGGAGCTGAATAAGCCTGACATCGAGCAACTTCGCTTTTGGTGCCAATACTGGTACACTTCACTCTTGATTTACCATTCTAGTGCTTTTGTTCCAGTTATTTCTTGTAACCCATTTTCAATGTTGCAGGGTCTTAGTGGCGGGCTTGACAGTATTTGAAAGAATTGGTGATACATTTATTGGCTGGTAGAACTTTTGTGCTTTAGACACTGACTTGTTATTCTCTCATTTTCTGGTGAGGGGGATGATTTTTGTTATTAATCTTGATTTGCATCTTGCAGGGTTCCCATGTATGGTGAAGCTAAGTTAGCCTTCTTTATATATCTGTGGTATCCTAAAACTAAGGTATGCAGTGCAATCTACTAATTCATCTCCAACTCGAGTTGTTTATTAGTATTATTATTTTTTCTCATTGGCCATTTCCCTTTCCATATCAATCCAGGGAACAACATATGTTTATGATTCGTTCTTTCGGCCTTATGTTGCAAAACATGAGACAGAAATTGATCGTAGCTTGTTAGAAATGAAGACAAGGGCAGGGGACTTGGCATTTATGTACTGGCAAAAGTCAGCAAGTTATGCCCAGACCAGAGTTTTTGATATTTTGCAGTTTGTTGCTGCACAATCAACCCCCAAACGATCAGCTCCGGTACAATTTCTTTGCGTCACTGGGATGAAAACTATGAGTATGATGCGTTGAAGCATACTGTTTGCAGTACACTGATACTAAGAAGTTGGTTTCTAATTTGGCGATGCACCTCTTCAGCATAAAAACTTGTAGTTGTGTCAAGCAGGGTGCACTCTTCCATCTCTTACTGATGCCATTTCCTTTTTCTTGTTATGCAAAAGCATGCTCATCATCACTCTATGTTAACTCTTATAAAAAACTTTTTATGCATTTTGGCGCCAGCTTACACGATTATCACATTTTGCTTTTAGACATTAGTTCAGTGAGTCTGAAACCAATGCTGTAGTATGCCAAACATCTACACAATGAGCCTAAAGTATACACTTCTCCTCTCTAAGGATATCATTTTACTGAATATAATGGTTTCTTATTTCATGTTGTAGCCTTCACAGCAGGAAGCCAAAGTCCTGAAACCCACTACACCATCAGCTCGTGTAACAGATGTCACGACGCAACCCCAAACTGAACAGCTCTCTTCTCCGGCTTCCTCTACATCTTCAAGCGAGCAAGAAGAGGATGCAATAGATGCTGCAGAATCTTCGGGCGAACCAAAAGCAGCTCCTGCTCCAGTAGTCTCCAAAGGGCCAAAAGCAGCTCCTGCTCCAGCAGTCTCCAAAGGGCCAAAAGCAGCTACTGCTCCAGCACTCGCAAAAGGTCCAAAAGTAACACTGAGTCAAGCCCTTGAGGCGTCGAGTTCCTCTAAAGAAGAGGCAATGCAGATCGATTCTGTGAGTGTGACTACACCTCCTACAATACAAGAGACTGTTGTATCAGAAGAAGCCTTACGATCGCCGAAAATGAGATCTAGGAAAACACGTGCTGCTGCATCAAAACGCTGAGCATTGTAGTCTGCATGCTCTTAGGCTGCGGGTGATAAATGCACAATAGTGACTAGTTAACATAAATTTCTTCATTTTCTTCTTGCTATAGGTGCATTACTAACATACATTCTGGTGATTAGTATATGATGATAAGTCTTTTGTGGCTTCTTTTAGCTCGATATTTTATTTTATTATTTGTATTGTAGTATAGTAGTGGTAACAATATTTTGTATACATGGTATGATGCATTGATAAATTGAGGATGATGGGTGAGTGTGGACTATGTTTTACCAATGCCAAAACTAAATAGGAATGTCCCTCTATATTCATTAGGAAATATTGGCTTCCATAAACAATGCTAAGTATAAACCATTATTGAACACTCTTTGTAAAGAAAAAAATACTCCATATTTATGCTTTTTATACGTACAAATGTTTTTGTTAGAGCATCCACAATAGTGTCGCTAGCCGAACTATTGGAATCGGTCAGCCGCGATTCGGCGAAAAAATTGGCGTGAGCTAGTCGATTTGAGGGCGCTGGCCACCATTGTGGCGTGCCGATCGGCCAGCGATCGGCTAATTTTCGTATTTTTTTTTAAATTTTTGAAAACCTATATATACGCGATTTTAGTTTCATTTTCATTTGCACCACTTGTTTTGACGAGTTCTCTCTCTCTCTAAATTTCTGTACAAGAGCAATATCGAACGATGGACAACAACAACGAGTCCAGTCTGGCGACGAGCGGATCTCAGACTCCCACGATACCCTTGGGATCTGGATGGGGCCAGATGGGCGGGCAGATGGGCCCAGGGTTTAACGTCCCCTGGCAGCAACAGTTGATGGGGATGATGGCTGGAGCGCGGGGAGGGAGGGATGAGGGGGGGAACCGGGGGATGCCGTGGGGGATGCGGGGCGGGGTGCAGGCGAGCGGCGGGCAGGCAACGCCGGGGTAGAGAGGTATGCCCCATATGCAGCATCAGATGATGCAGCAGATGATGGGGATGATGCCAGCGGTATGGCAGGGAGAGATGCAGCCCGGTATGCATCCCGGGATGCAGGGGTCACCGGGGGTGGACACAGTCTATTGTGCCTCTCTTGATTTTTGACGGCTTCGTCTCACGCGTCGACCCAAGTGGAGACGCAGTTCACTGGCGATGACCTTTTGTCATTGCATGAGATGGGGATCGATCTCGGGGAGCCGGACACTCCCGTTCCAGCGGGTTGGGCCACGCCGAAGAAGAAGAAGGCCAAAGGAAAGGGCAAGGTGGTCGGCGAGTCGTCGTAGCCCGCTGTTGACGACACCCCCACGCGGAGGAAGAGGACGGAGGATGAGTACGCCGCGTGGCCAAGGTGTGGTTGTCGGTTTGCGACGATCCGCTGGTTGCGAACAACCAGCGGGTCGTCAACATGTGGGCGAAGATTAGGGCAACATACAGGAGGAACTGCCCGCACGGAAAGGACTACAGCGGGGAGGAGTGCCGGAAGGGGTGGGAACGCATCAGGGCCGCGGTCGGCCGATTTTCGGGGTTGTACGCCAACGCCCTCCGCCAGCTGACTAGTGGGCAGAATGAGGAGGACGCTCGGAGGATAGCGGAGAGTCAGTTCCCCTTGCCGGGGAAGTATAAGGAGTTCACCTTCTGGGAATGCTATGTGTTGCTGAAGGACTCCGAGAAGTTTCGGGCGAGGTGCGATGCTGTGTGGCCGAAGAAGCAGAGGCTGAACTATTCTGGCGACTACAGTGGCAGCAGCGGCAGATCCCACTACCTCCCCCCGGATGCTGAGAAGTTTCCGTCCCCTCCATCCTTTACTCGTCGCCCTCGCCCGGTTGGCCAAAAGCGGGCGCAATGGGCAGCGAGGGGAGGATCCCCCCTATCGCCCCAGGAGGTCATCTCGGCACCCCCCCGCGCGTACACCTTATTCTCGCGTGCAAAAACGGAGGACCGGATGTACGCGGTCTTCCAATAGTGGAAGGCCGCAACTGAGCCACGGAGAAGAGGTTTCTCTACTCGATGCTCGAGAACATGCATGTGGATTTGGATGCCTCGAGGACACTGGTGGGGGGTTCAGACGAGGGCTCAGATACCCCGGGTGGCGGCGGCGTCGACGAGGAGTAGAGAGTGGCGGGGCTCGTGTGTGGAAGCCCATTTTTTTAAAAAAAATCATGTATTTTTTTTATCTATGTACCTTTTTTTTAATGAAATGAATGAATTTTCCCGTATATGTCTCGTAAATTTAGTTCCGTAATTTAATTATAAATTTGATTCCGTAAATGTAGTTTGTTTTTGAATTATTTTTATTGCGGCTGGTTTATGGCTAGGCCAGCCTATTTGAGTAAATGCTGACGTGGCAGGTGGATTTTTAATGCTGATGATGTGGCAGAGAGAGTGGCTGACCTATTCTTATCGTGGATGCTCTTAGCGTGGCAATGCGTGTTTTAATGAGGCGAAACAAAGAGCTAATTCAACGTGTCCACCAGTATTTTGGATTCTGGACAAACCAAATAATTTAATTTGTTAACATTGCTCTAGCATGGATTTCTATAAATTATGGTATATTTATAATAACCTTATTTTCATTTCAAGTGATGATAGTAGATCAATATACATACGTGATACGTGTATAACTGGGTTCATTTCATTTTTCACATACGATGAATATGATTGTTCGGTTAATTAATTGATTATTAATCAATCAATTAACTAGTTCAAGTCTATATTTGTAATATATTGATTAGTTAATCATATAGCAATTCAAATCCTCAATCTAAAGAAGAAGCGTCTTACCGACCAACTGACTTGCTTCCTATTATTCTTTCTTTTATTTATTTTCTTCGACAATTATAACAATTGATTTGATGTTTAATTTCATGATACAAATAGTACTGAAAAAAGACGATTGTTCAATTAGTGTAATTACTTTTAAAATATAATTAATGTGTATGATTCCTGCTAAAAAAGAGTTGTGGAGACAATTCGCAATCAAGATATCTTTATCCATGTGAGATGCTCCTTTATCACTCAAAAGATTCTGACCTTAACTTAAAAGGATGAACCTTAATAAATGACAATAAACAATGCAAGTTGGCTATTCTTTTTGCTTGACATACTTTTATTGTATCCTTTTGATAAAAAGAGATTAATTTATGGGAATGGGTATGAAGGAATATGTTTGCAAGGTCTTATGAAATTTTGGACAAGCTATATAGGTTTATCTCAAACCAATAATAAAAAGTATCGGAATAGACCCTCAAAATGTAACTCTATTCAGGATTTTCTCTAACTTGTATTTTCAAATTTGTACATAAACTACATTCCGTATTGGTAATATTCACATTATGATTTGGTACGAATTGCATTTTGTAGCAGTAATTAATATTTGCACTTTGGTATTGTATGAAGTAAAATGTGAAAACTGCAAGGACGCAAACGTAAATAAAAGATTATTCATATCTGTTTATGTAATATGAGATTAGTTTTGGACCCAGAGACAAAAACTCTCCATATATAAACTCTCTCGACTAATTCTTGTTTCCGTTTCAGTCTCTCTTTCTAGACTCCCTTGATTGAGAGCTGCAATCATGTTGGTTTATCAAGATTTGCTCACCGGTACAGCTCTCTCTCTCCTTTGTTATGATTGTCACAACTGGAATTTGAATTTGCGTGTTTATTTTTCACGTGGTTATGCTTCAAAATGCTCGTGCTGGATCTATATATTTTCGTAGGTTTTGATCGTTGGTTAATTGATCTATTGGCCTGATTCTGATTTCACTGAATTTTGTTGTTTGTGAGGTTTTTTAGGCTGCTTTGTGGTTTATTTTGATAAAATTAGACCTTTCTGCTGCATATTAATTCCGAGATTTGTATTTTGGCCTTTTATTATTTGGTTTGGGTTTAATTGAAGTATGAATTACGCTGGTGCCTTCTAGTTTAGGGAATAAATTGTGATTTTTGGATTCAGAATATGATACTAGTATTTGCTAATTACTGTAATTAAGATTCACTAATTCGTGATGGGATTGCTTTAGGTTGTTTTAAGTTCATACATTTTTTAGCTCTTGCTTGTTGAATTTGCTGTGGATATCAAGTTTCTCTAAGAAATACATATGGCTCTTTTGTTTATAGGTGATGAACTCCTCTCCGACTCTTTCCCGTATAAGGAAATCGAGAATGGAGCTCTATGGGAAGTCGAGGGAAAGGTTAGACCTTCCCCTTTTTCCAACAAGTGTAGTGTTTGTGGTTTTAATGTCATTATTTATCTGCTGGTTTGTTTTGTTTCTCTTACATGATTACTAGTGATCTTATCCTCATTTGTTGAATTTTCTTATGCATCGCAGTGGGTAGTCACCGGAGCTGTTGATGTTGACATTGGAGCAAATCCTTCGGCCGAAGGTGGTGGAGAGGATGAAGGAGTTGATGACCAGGCTGTCAAAGTGGTTGACATTGTCGACACCTTTAGGCTGCAGGTTTTTTGCTATTTCTACTTTGATGTGTTATTCACCTCGACAATGATTTTTTGGAGTTCATGGTCTGACCATATTCATTTATAGGAGCAACCTCCTTTCGACAAGAAGCAATTCATTGGATATATCAAGAAGTATATCAAGGTGTTGACGCCCAAGCTTGATGCCGAGAAGCAAGAGGAGTTTAAGAAGTCCATTGAGGGGGCGACCAAATATCTCGTCTCTAAACTCAAAGATCTCCAATTGTAAGAATCTCAGCTCTCTGCCTCTGTTTTCCACTCCTTATACTTGTATAATTATGTTTCCATTGTAATGTTCACATCTATGCATTTATAAATATGACTTGATCTCCATGTTAAGAAGCAAACCGTTGTTCAATTTCTGTCTTTGGTTTTACTTTATAGGTTACTAGGTTCATGCTAATATTAAATGACAACCGTGTATACTTTTTTTCTGTGTAGTTTTGTCGGAGAGAGCATGGCCGATGATAGCTCGTTGGTGTTTGCTTACTACAAGGAAGGTGCAACTGATCCAACATTTTTATACTTTGGCCATGGTTTGAAGGAAATCAAGTGTTGAGTGGCTGCAAAACTGCTCACTTGCCAAAATGTTTCTTATAACGATATATTTAATGCGTGCTGCCATTTTTCTCTGTGCTCGCTCTGTGTGACATTGGAATTCATCTTGATTTTAACTTCAATTTCCATAAAGTAGCTTCCATTTTGACCATATTATTAAAACCAAATAGATAAATCGAAACGAACAATGCTAAATGTGTGTCAAACGGGAGTGATGCTCATATAAGGAGCCCACATAAGGTATGTAGCATATCATTTCTCATATAATAAATATTAATTATTATATTTTATAAGTTAATAATTAATCAATAAGGTCATAATGCAATTTTAATTTATAAAATTTATTCAATTATAATATCCTTAAATATATAATTATAGTATAATAATTATTATATTTATTATTATAATAAATGAATATAAGATTACATGAAACTATATTTATAATTATATTAGCATATATTATGATGGATAATTCATATTTAAACTATCTATCGTAATAATAAATATAATAACATAATTATTATTATGTATAATTATTAGTTTATTAAAAATTTTACAATATTATTCTTTTTTATAAATAAAAAAATAATAAGTATATTTTTAGTTTGGTGTTTTAATTAAATATAAATTTAAAATCTTGATATTGTCTAAACACAGGAAAGTAAAGTTACTAGAAATCATATTCCTAGGATTCATTTTCCCAGGAATCATTTTCCTTGCCAACTTTACTTTCCCGCCAACCAAACATGGCCATAGAGTTTTCTGAAATCCCTTGGATATTACGTGTTTTTATAACAAATGACTAACTTAATCACTATATTACGCTCATAAATATTTATATAAACAGGTTGAGTACTTATCAATCATTTTAAATAAGCCAACAACTTGAACAAGCGATAAGCAAGCTATCTTTGCAGTTTCATAGTACCTAATTAGTTTGACGATCATGTTAGAAATAACTAATAAGCCGTTCAATCCATTACAAAGTGTTATAAGACCATCTACGATCGTACACCAAAACTTATTTTTGGTGTAGATAATTTCTCCAATCATACACCAAACTCAGACCCATTTTTGGGGTTTTCAATGGAATAATACCAAATATGGTGTTTACTCCAAAATTTTGTTAGACAAATACTCAAAACTGGTGTAAACTTAAAGATGATGTAAATGATTGAAGGAAAACTACTTTTTGGTGTGACGTATACTCAAAAATGGATTTGAATTTGGTGTAAATAATTGGAGATAGCCTAAAGGGTAAGGGTCATCTAAGGCTAGAATCACCGAATTGTCCATGTGGGGGCGATAAGGGGATTCAATGCCCCGCAATATGTGGGTTGATTCAAATCACACACTTGCAACAAAAAAAATACATCGACTTGGATCTAGTCTGATACCATGTTATAAATGAGTCATCTCTTAAATGACCTTATAAGAAGAAGAGTTATCCAGTCATTTATAAATAAGTTGGGATCACTAATTAATTGACACTCCATCTGTCCGCTATTAGGAGTCCTGTTTTTCCATTTTGGTCCTCTGCAAAAGGAGTTCAGGTTCATAATTACTATAAATGGTAAAGATGCCTTATATTTCACTACCTCACTCCAGTCACATATCATTTAAAATTAATATATACAAATGCGACTCATATTCTACTATATTTTGAAGGTTTTACATCTTAAAATGACAACAAATTGAGATTATAGATTAATTTTAATAAGCGAGATGAGGATTAGGGCCGAAGCGTAATCCAATCTAAATTGGGAGGTAGCAAAGCCCATGTATATTAGGAGTATTATTTATTGGGTTAATTAAGGTTAGGTTTGGTTGGACCCTGGTTTTCATTGCTTTCAACCTCCCATCTACCTAACATCGCCTTCTTCTTCGTCGTCTTCAATCTACTGTTGCTCTGAATTCGTAAGTCCTTTTATTGCTTTTCAGTTATTTTTATTACACTTTCAACCGGATTCCCATTGTTGTAGGATTGAATTTTTATGGAGTAATATTAAAAAACTTACTGTTCATCTGCTTCTTGATTAAGGTTAGTTTCTAATTGGTGTGCTTATATAGACGGAGACCTCGTACCTATATAGCCAGAGTTTGGTGTTGATGCCATGGAGCTGAAATTGGAGTGTTTAAATTGGTTTTCTACTCTTTTAATTGGATTTCCAACTTCATATCTCATTCATGAAAAGCCCAATTAACTCAAACCTAGAACACGCGCCGCTGTCTTCTTCTTCTTCTTCTTCTTCTTCTTCTTCTTCTTCTTCTTCTTCTTCTTCTTCCTCTTTCTGTAAAATTTCTCCTTCCTATCTGCATTTGTTCTTCATTCTTCTTCACCGTCTTTCATGTGCTTTTCAGGTGATTTTATTCATTCTTCTTTCTTCTCAAATTACAACAAAAATTAAGTCTTTCAATACAATGAATATCTTCCAATCTGGATGGGGCGGGCCATTATACGCCCCTCAAAACAAGAGGGGTTCTATTGTGTGAAAAATTCTCTCTTTTTAAAACATTCATGCGCATATACTGCAATATCCTCCAATGGCTTTGTTATTCTCTGAAATATACTAATTTTAATAGTCCATTGTAAATTGTTGTTTTTCTGGTGATTTATACTATCATGCAAGTATATGTATAGGCAGAAGAAAAGCTGCATTTTACTTTATTGATCGAGTATTAATTTGCAGACTTGTTCCTGCTTGTGATGGCATTTTCTGATGATCTTTGCTGTTAGAAGGGGATTTAGCATTGTAAAAGTCGAGGCTTCCTTGAAAAGTTTATGCACCATGAAAGGAGAAAACATAGATGATTCATTAGGTTCGGAAGGATTTCCTGTTTTACCCCCTATAGTTGCAGGGAACAACAAGAAAATTTCGTCGTCCAAAGTCCAGGTTACACCCGAAATAGAGAAGAAGTATGTTCATCGTGTTTATGATGCAATTGCTCCCCACTTTAGCTCTACCCGGTTTGCAAAATGGCCCAAGGTCCAAGGGTTCTTGAACGCTCTGCCCTCGGGATCTCTCATTTTAGATGCAGGGTGTGGCAACGGGAAATATTTGGGGTTGAATCCAAATTGTTATTTCATCGGTTGTGATATCAGTGCACCCCTTATCAATATATGTTCAGATAAAGGAAATGAAGTTTTGGTTGCTGATGCAGTGAATCTTCCTTACCGAACTGGTTATGGTGATGCTGCAATCTCTATTGCAGTCTTGCATCACTTGAGCTCAGAAAGTAGGAGAAAGAAAGCTGTCGAAGAATTGATTCGAATTGTGAAAAAAGGTGGTCTTATTTTAATCACAGTTTGGGCTAGGGAGCAGGAAGATAACTCATTGATTAAGAAATGGACTCCCCTTAGTCCAAAATACGTCGAAGAATGGATTGGACCTGGTAGCCCTCGAACGCGTAGCCCTTCGTCTTCAGTTTCGCTAGAAAGCATCTCAGAAACTGAGGAAAGTGTTTCTGCAGAGCAGTCTATGTATTTACCTAATCAGTCCGAAGATGAAAGATCCACTGATATCAAGTACCCGAGCTGTAGTGATCTAACACGCAGCCCTTCACCTTCAATTCATCTAGAGAGCATCTCAGAAACTGAGGAAAGTGTGTCTGGGGAGCAGTCGATATGCTTACCTAAAGAGTCTGAGGATGAAAGGTCTGATGAAATTAAACACCCAAAGTCCAGTTATGGGCCTCTTTCGTCAGATTCTACAGTTAAAAAGAGTAGTCTATGTCAGCAAGAATATTTTGTGCCATGGCACTTACCTTATCATCGAGCTGAAGTAAGTGGAGCTTCTTCAAATGCTGTATCTAATGGTTTTGCACGGAAAGATGATAAGAAGGGTGCAGTTGTGTACGACAGATATTATCATGTTTTCAGTGAAGGTGAACTTGAAAGGTGAGGCATTTTTTTAATATTACATTAACATGATACTAGTTTATAATACTACTGTTTCTAAGCATAATTAGAATAATTTGAAAACTAACCTTTTGTGAGTTGTAGTAGAAGTTCTAAATCTCTGCTATAGATCTCTTTGAAAACCTTGATTGGTGATTCCGTGATAGTGCTGGTAACGAGTTCAACCAATTCGTGGGAAAAAAGGCCGCTCTCCATTGATGAGGAACTCATGTTTTGCAATGACAACGACCAAACTTAACTTGCTAACTGGTGTATAATTGACATTTCATTCTTATAGTATATTGATAGTATCATTAGTGCTGAGGCCTGAAGTACAGATGACAGAACTTGATAACTATTTTGACCCCACGCTAGTCAATATCTTGCTACTTGCGGTACCTTGATACTGTCTTGAATATCTGTTTGCAGGTTAGCCAGCAATGTCGAAGGTGCTGTCATCGTGGACAGATTTTATGACAAATCAAACTGGTGCATTATCCTTGAGAAAACTTCATCATGAGAATGAGTCTCGTTACCAGCAAGTATTGGAGTAGGTGATCTTGCAACCCGGGAGAATTTGTCCTCGGACAAAACTTGGTTTTACAAGATATTTATTGTTCGGATGATTCTAAACCAGGCCCACGTCTACACTCCAACGAGGTATAAGACCAGTGCCCGGCACTTGGACTTGGTTGTTTTGTGATTTCTTCAGCCGTGTTGTTACTCCATTGTCTGTGCTTCTTATTGTTGTCGATGGACTGTCGTCATTATTATATACGATGACACACAACATTTAAGGAAAATTCTTCTTGAAACTTATTTTTCCAGAGATGAAGCTAGACTTGTCTGTGTTTTTATTTTACTGTGGTTGTAAAGATTCAATTTGCTATAAAAGATACTCCTTGTTCTAGTGTACATCCACTGCTGAATTAGTCTGAAAATCAACATTAGCATTGTTTTTTTAATTTCATTTTATTAGTATTATATTTCAGTAAATTATGATCAAGATCGTAATATTTACAAATTACTTATATGTACAAAGTCATATTTTGTTAGATTTTATCTCTAGGCCATTTAGACTTTCAGATTGATGATCATTAGTCATAACGATAATTTGTGAAGAATTATATGTCAATTGTGTCCAATGTTGGATATATAACATATGTACTATATACATGTAACATACACACCTAGCAATAGCTGGTGTCGATTTCCAAAAATTGATTAAAATTATTGATATAAATAAATATGATAATCCAACACATATTTGAATACTAAAACCTACACTTATTTAAGCAAAAGCAGCTATAGAATGATGTGTTCACATGGTTGGATAAGTGCTTTTGTTCTAAATAAGCATCAACCTGTCCTCTTTCACATATACTATGCAACAACTAAACTCTTTTTCACAAAAATAAATCATCACAAAATCAATACTACTTCCCCACTCCTTTTTTTGCCTCCATAAGTAGTACTCATGAGTTTCCCATTTTGAACTCTCAAAATTATAGTCTCTCTCTAATATCTTGATCCACAATTTAGCTAACATGAAAATGTCGTTGGGCCGTTTTCGCAAGATTATAAAGGGGTTCACTATCTTCCCTGCCCCGTCAAGAGGTGGTTCCGGGGCGGTGGCGCCTAGGCGGAGGTCGTTTGATGGGGCGGCGGAGACCCCGAAAACCTCATGCAGCAGCTCTTATTATTTCTCCTCCAATTCACACAAGAATGAAGCCATTGCAGATTGCATTGAGTTCTTAAACAAGTCTTCGCAGGAGCCATCTGGAATTTAATTTATTACTCCATGTATCTTCTCTTTCGGTATTTTTTTCTTGTTTTTGAGGTTGTTAATATGTAAAAATGGAAGCACAAGTTTGGTTCTATAGCCAGCTTTTGCATGTATATTTCATGCTCCAAGATTGATTGGAACAAGGTAATAAAATCAAAGATATTCCTGCCACTAAAGTATACACTACTGTTATTTTTAGTACAACATAATTGTCAAATATGCATAATATAGTTATAATGATTGAAGTTTATTTCTTGTGCATTCTCTTTTTGTTTTTTGTATTTTTTTGTGTTATTTTTTAAAATTGTTTCATTTTCATTAAATAACCAAAAATAGGTAATTATATGATATTGATCATTATCTTTTGGAGAAGCGTAATTTTTTTATAGTATTAAGGAAATATTGATCAGTAATATGGAGGATTGATCATTATCTTTTTCTTATTTAATATGGAGGATGATTAAGTAAACTGGAAATTCATTTAAAACCTATCTATTATTTTCAATTAAATAGGTACAGTACATAATTAAATTAAGGGGTGATATAATTAAACTATTAAGTTTGGTTAGATTTTGGTATGCTCCACCACTTTTTAAATTGAAATATTAAATCACAAAGATTCAATTTTTCTCAACAAGCAATGTCAAAATAAAAAATATTTCAATAAATAGGAGGGGAATTAAGAAAATAAAAGATTGTATAAGAAAAAATATTTATTTGACATTTTGTGCATGAATGAGACAATTGAGAAAAATTAAAACTTTGTGATTTAATATTCAAATTTGATGATTTAATTAACGATTATGTCACAGTAAATTAATATAAAAATGTAAACAATAAAAATAAACATTATTGAAATTGAAATGGATGATTTTCCAACAACAGTCAATATAGGAACCGCGGACCGAATCAACGAAACAAAGCAATTAATCTTCCCTCAACTTCAAAATCTTACTACTGTTCATTGCGGCTCTTGAAAAATGGTAAACCTTTCTCTGCTCATGGATTTGTTTCTATCTTTAATTATTCAAATTTTAGTTTGATTTCCGGGATCACGAATTTGTGTCGATTATTTCTCGCAGATCCGGTTCATACTGTTGCAGAACAGGCAAGGGAAAACCCGATTGGCCAAATACTACATTCCTCTCGAGGAATCCGAGAAGCATAAAGTTGAGTACGAGGTGAATTTCTCCTACTTCATCTCTCAATTCATTTTAATTCTTAACCTCCTCTATTTGTACGTGTGAATCTTGAAAAATCCTATTCGCTTTTCTGTTGCAGGTTCATCGTTTGGTTGTCAATAGGGATCCCAAATTCACCAATTTCGTGGAGGTGATAATATCTCTCAATCCGTGTTTGTGATTCTCAAGTTTCCATTTCACATATGTTGTTATTCTAGTTATTTCTTGTATTGTGTGTGTGTTGGGGGATTGAAAGGTGAATAGAGTGTCAAAAAGTTACATTCTTTTAGTTCTTTCTGTCTTTTTCATTGCTTATACTCTTATGAGGTGTTGATTTTGGATGATAGCATAAGCTAATTTAATCTATACTTCGATGAAGTGAACAATTTTGAGTTTGTATGGTTTTCAAATATTCAATCCTATGTATGTTAGTGTAATCTATCGCAAAAAGTAAACACCTCTTTCTGAATTTTATTCATCGAGGCTCTTGTCTGGGTTGTGTTTAAAGAAGCTTGATGTGTTGCTGACCAAATTTTTAATTGCAGTTCCGAACCCACAAGGTCATCTACAGGCGATATGCTGGTTTATTTTTCTCATTGTGTGTAGACATTACAGATAATGAATTGGCTTATTTGGAGAGCATTCACTTATTTGTCGAGATACTGGACCATTTTTTCAGCAATGTGTGTGAGCTAGATCTCGTATTTAATTTCCACAAGGTATGCTGCTCATTTGGCAATGTCTTTTACTGATCAACTGTTTGCTCACTGTGGCAGTTGGATAGTCTGATATTTCGTTAAGAAAGTGCAGTGAAACTTTTGTGCTTCATTACCTACAATTGAGTTGTTTAATCTTCTTTTAAGCTTTGCCAATTGGGATTGTGTTTCAGTATGCTTTGTTAATTCAAGGGTACATATTGTTTTGTATCTATTCTTGATTGTTAGCAATATTTTGAAGTATTTGTTTTGCACCTTATTACCTCATGAGCTGGAAATCTTCCGTTGGACCTATCCAAGCTTAGTTTCACACATGGACGCTACCAATTATCTTGGGCCTAAAATTATGTGTGCCCCAGCTTCCAACACAGATTGATTTCTAATTCTTTTGGTATTTGGATTTATAAGAAATTTTGTCTCAGTCATGATCATGATAATTGAACATTTGGCCTGTCAATGCTTTAGTGTCACTGTGTGTGCTGTTTGTTTTCCTCCCCCTTTCTTTATTATTCTTTTTAATGCATATGTATCCGAATGCTAAATTCAGTGGAACAATGTAAACAACATGTGTGGGTGTGTGTAAGTAACTAGCAAACCTGTCTTTGGGTACCTACTATTAGTAGGTTATTACTTGAGAATAATTGTATGATCTGAGAATTTTTGCACTTCAAAACACGGATGGATGTATTAATTTAGTTCATTTGATGGTGCTTTGTGCATTTATTTCAGAGCATTACTCAGAATATCATGTTTACTTATTCATAGTATTTCATTGGCCGCACATCTGATGAATATTCGTTATACTGTACAGGTATATCTCATACTAGATGAGTTCATACTTGCTGGGGAACTCCAAGAAACTAGCAAGAAGGTATAATACTCCTATATTTTTATTACTGAGTAGAGGTATATATTGTTACTCCAATTTTGGAATTTTATTTGCGAGCATGACATAACCACCCTTAATCTCATCTGAACTACAAACTAACAGTGGATATAGCTGCCATCTTAACATATAAACAAATGAATGTTAGTTAAATGTTATTAGATGAATTGCAGTAGTAGCTATATCTGCATTAATCTATTACTGTCATGTACAAAGATGTTTATCGTTCGGAGAAAAATGGGAAATGGTGTTCTTCTTCCCTCTCCTCAGAGAATGGTTTATGAATCATTCATGCCATGGAAGTCTTCCTTGCTAATTTCTTGATTTCATTTTCTTATACCTGAACTGTAGGCAATCATTGAGAGAATGGGAGAATTGGAAAAGCTGGATTAAAGATTGCTACGAGGTCAATCGGGCTACACAATACTGTTATTCAGCTAAAATCGGCTCCTGCGTCTCTTGTATCGGCTTATATATTTATCATTTGAGATTTTTAACTTCTGGTTTGTAAAGAATGCCCTCAAAATTATCCTTGATTTGGAAGTTTTATTTGGATGCTTGTTGATTAAGAGCTTTGTAGGAAATTGAAAAGGATAATTTTAAAAAATGACCAATTATATCATAACTTTGACACTTTATTCAAGTGTCTCATGACGAAAAATTTCATCATGCCGAGTTTTTGAATTTATCAATGTAACACAAACATGCATAAATATTAAAGACATGATTTACTCAATGTATTAAATAACAGTCTCTTAACTAGGCTAATGTTTTGTCTTCACAATATTTTCGATTGTCAAATTATACCTAACTTCTTCCAAATTATAGACTATGAAATAATTGATAAATATGTCAAAGTTACGTTATAATTGAACTTTTTTTTTAAATTGACCAAACTTTAAGTTTTTTTGGGCAAATTGCCCTTGATTAATTGAAATTTATTAGAAATGGAATGATTCTTATCCGAATAAGCGAAATTGGTTTAATTATGTGCATTGATTGAGAGAACAATTATTTTAATAAGTTTGTTTTCGAAAATTACAAAAGACTTATGCTACAATTGGTAAGTTTGAAAAAATAAAAGAGCAAAGAGAAACCGCTCCATAATCAACGATTGGTTGCCAAGTATGGTAATTAAGATCTGAATTTCCTTTAATATTAAAGCTTCAAAACCACTTTTATCTGCAATTTTCATGCAAGGAAAGATTTAAATTTATACCATCCAGAAATTTATAGACATCTAAAGATCAGAAATGAAGTTTTCAATTAAGTGATCAATACACAAATTTCAGTATTATCTCAGTTAACAACTTTAACATCCTCATTTTTATTTCATTTTGGCAAAATGCATCTGCTGGTTCTTCTACTTTTTCTTTCAATCATTTCTTATTTAATGGAATTTATGAAGCAATTAACTCTTCCATTATCTAAATAGACTCTTAGCTAACGGACAAGTTAATATTTCTATTAATTACATTAAACAATGACTGGTTGAAATAATAAATAAGAGTAGAAACAAAATGGAGTACTTGATATAGTGCAATTAGGATCCATAAAAATAAAGAGTGAAAATACATAGTAGTATGATTTTGGCTTTTATTTTCTAACTGATAGTACAAGCGTGTGGCAAAACAACTTTTCGAGTAATATTACCATGAAATATTGAATTACGACCAGCTAACACAATTTACTTGGTAGAATCTTTTTTCTCCGTCTTTTAAATCAATACTTGGAGTAATCTCGAGTATATATGCGTACAGAGATAAAAAAATAAATTGAATTATAGGAGTATTAACTTCAACTGATTTTATCTTGACTATTTCTATATCTAAGAAAAAATAAACTTATTTTCAATTTCTTGATCATAATCTAAAGAAGAGACCATAACTTTTAAACTAGAAATTTGTAATAAACGGTCTGATTGGTAGATTTGGGAGAGTCGCCGTAACAAGTACTCCCTTGGTTGTATTAATAAATAGTTAAAATAAAAAAAAATAGTAAAATAAGAAAGAGTAAGTAAGAGAGAATGTGGCAGAGAAATTAAAAGAAATGTGCTAAGTACTATACTATTTATCCAATCATAATTTACAATAGATTTTAATCTGCTTATACAATAGAATTTATTTAGTTGAATATTCAGAGTCAGTTACAACGAAAATGATTTCCCAGTCATATTTGAATATAAATAGCAGAGCGTGTATATTTATTCCCAATTTGGAATGTTAGCGTCATATTGAATTCACAAACCACACCACAATTGGGTTAAACCCTAGCAGAGACCTTCCATCTCAAATCAGCCGACACGTGGCACAACACACGGATTTTCTTTGCCCCTTTTATGCTAACCCCAAATCAAATGCTAAAACTAAAACACCCCCCTCCATTCTTCCATCTCTATTCTCTTCAATCAACACAATCTTCTCTCTCTCAAATCCCTCTAATCCCCCTTTTATCACTACGGAAAGCGATTTCGAAATTCCAAGTCACAGATGGAGCAGGCCGCAACTTCCACCAGCTCTCCGTTGGCTTCTCCAACAGAGGACGAAATCGCCGTCGCCGAAATCCTGCTCAATCTCAAGACCATGATGTTGCCGCTATCTGAATCGCTGCCTGATTGCAATTGGGGCTGCCGGAGGAAGAGATCTTGCCTTGTGTCGCCGCCCTCAATTAACACAATTGAACACAGAAAAACTCCAACCACTCGCACCACCGCCAGCCCCGACACGCCGCTCATCTTCTCCGCCACTGAATCCGATGATAAACCCAAGCATTCCTCCAAGAAGAATAAGGCGAGCCTTAATTTACTCAATTTTATCAAATTGGTTGGATTTCTGGATTTCAGCACGATTTGTTCCTTGATTGGCGTTAATTTACAATTTTAACCTCTGGATTTGCAGTCAAAAGGAAGGGAGGATTACTTGGATTTGATTGAGGAAGAAACAAAGCGGAAGAAGTTGCTCAGAGGGGTAAGTTCGTCAAATCGAATTTCTGTGAAAATCGCGTAATTTCTCTCTCATTATCATCTTCTTCTAATCTGAAAAATAGGAGATTGCGAATGTGAAGAAATACTACGACAAGCTCAAGGAAACCAACCGCCGTCTCAGAGCAATGAAACAGGAGGCGATGACCAAGTGTGGATCGGTGAAAAGCGGGGAGCCACGTGGATTCGATCTGAACCTTCCAGCTGAAGAGGAATCAGGCGGCGTGGTGATATATTGGCCGTTGGATGATGATAAACGGGCCAGATCTGCCGAAGCAAGGAGGAAGAGGATACGAATAATCAAGTCCAAGTCGACTAGGAAATAGTAACACCTGCTCAATAACTAAACTAAAATCAATTTATTCTTTTTTGTTTCAAATTAGCCACTCTAGGAGTAATGTTCTTTGGGGATATATTTTTGTAGTACTATATTCCATCAAATCTTTCAAGATTTGGAGAAAGCGCTAAATCGCGCATACTATATTACTATTACTATTACTATTATTATTATTATTATTATTATTATTATTATTATTATTATTATTATTATCCTAAAATATATGGTAAGTTCGAATATTTCATTTTATTGTGAGCGACCCATTGGTTATAAATTACCAAACTTGATTCTAGAAAAGTACTAGTACTATATGTGACTACATAGAGACGAATTTGATGAAAACATGCTTTTAGTATGTGAATACGTGAAGCTGTGTGTTAGTGTGTTGTCGATTGCCATTCTTATTAATGATTGCGTCTACGTGTGAGAGCGTAATCGGGTAAGGGAATATAAAGTTTATTACGGCTACCTGCGATATTTGTGGAAAATATTTATTTTTATTTTATATGTTAAAAGTTGTAGTAGTCAAATATCTACAACTCTTTCAACCATATAGAAATTTTAATTTGGTTGTGTACTTGTGTATACTATATCCATTCATATCCACTATAGTATACTGATAATATTTTGCTCGAGAGAGTTAGACTCGAAGCAGTGTCGTTTGACTTGTTTCAATAGATATTCAGATAGTGCAGTGGTACCAATATATAGAAAGGTATATTATTTTTAAAAAATAAAATAATAATATAAAATGCATTAAATAATATAAAGTGTAATACCTTCTCAAATATCTTCCCATTGAAGAATGTTTTTCATGAAAAGAAGACAAATATAGTGGTTATATGATTTTACCTCTCCATTTGATGGAGGTAAAGATACATCTTCAAAATGGGAAAAAGTATAATACATTCTCAAATACCTCTCCCTTTGGAGAATAATTTTTCATGGAGAAAAGGTAATATAGTAGTTATACGACTTTACCCTTCCATTTATCTCTCCCCTTGGAGATGCTATTAATTATTCGTGTGAAGGGCCACCAATCTTTTTTAATTTTGGTAAGTTTATCTCTTTCATACAAGTGAGTGAAATGAGTTAGTGGCGATACGAGACTTACTTAATATTTTATGGTAAAAAGTGAAGTGGACAATAAATGAGGGGTGGACAAAATGACAAAATAGCAAAGCGACTCACACTCACGGGGAGAGTGGGCATCACCGCGCAACTAGGATGCCCTTTGGGACGGGACACTTGCAATGACATCCCTTAACCATCCTGTCCTGATGGAACGAGATGAGATGATTAAGGGACATCGTTGCTGACAGTGGCGGACGCAAAAATTATTAAAGGTAGGGGCTTAACCATAGTATTTTTTTGACACTCTAAGTGATAATTTTTCTTTTTAGGATATCTAACTTTAATTGACACATTTTTAAAATGAAAACATCATTATCTCTATTTTATTCTCTCACCATTTAACTTTCAAAACAAGTATTCTATCTCTTACTTTACTCTTCCTTAACTTTAACTATTTATAATTATTTTTTTAAAACGAGTGCAGAAAATGAAATGACTCTACTACTATGAAACTAATAGAGTATAAAATCTCGTGCCAAATAAGAAATGCTCCATATAGGATAAGACGAAGGAAGTATATTTTTATACTCCGTGGTATTTTAGCTAAAGGAATTAAATTTTAATTTGGAGTAAATTTTAGTTTCTGCTCAATTTATGCAACTTGTTAAGAAATTTCCATTGCTAAAAAATTATACTATATAAATTAACTAAATTTAATAATCAATTAAATTTATTAGAAAAAGTCTAATTGGGAGCTCAAACGATTTATCTGATAGCATTAAAGTGCGTACTCCATATCACATTTTAAAAGTGATTTTTTTTTATTTAAACAGATCTTCTTTTTCCTAAAATTCGGCAGTCATTTTTTTCTTTCAAATCTTCTGCAAGTTTTCTGTTGTCAAATTTATTTAACCCTCCATATCATTCAGCTCCAGCGATTTAGTCTTCAATTATTATTAATTTGGAAAGGGCTAAAAACTGTTTTCAATGATACTAGATTTTAGAAAATTAAAGTGTATATCTGAATCCATCCGAATTACTATAAGTTATCAAATTTCATTTAATTAATGTTTATTAAGATGGATACATAGGACCTCTACATGCATCGAAGTTCACTTTAAGTTTCTAAAAAATAATAAATTAAACATTTGTATGATCTTATCGTTTCCTCCCTTAATTTTCATTGCTTTGTTTATGGTGAAACTGAAAACTGAAAAGGTTACGCATACAAGTTGATAGAAAAAGATTTAACGAAGATAGATAATTGCATAACTTAAACCATAAAATGTGCGATGTGACACAACAATCTCTTAAATCCATTTCCAAGGCAAAAAGCTAAAAGAGAAAAATAAATAAAAGTATATCTGAATAAATCTAACTACGAGGCAACTAATTAGAATCAGACTGATATTTAAATTTTCTTTGAAGAAATTGAATGCTGATCGTGTAAATCACAACAAAAATAATCCGAAAAGTGGGAATTAAATTAGAACTACAGCTGCCAATTTTTTGACATACACAATATTTTGCATTTCATCAAGTCTTGAAATTCAATATTACAACAATAATATGAAAATGTATCATCTATCTTTGTGTAGATCCATGTTTGACTGAAAATTCAAGCCTTTCCAACCTTGGTTGAATTGTTTCCATTCCTCCACATTCTTGTAGCTAAATCTTCGAACAAGAACCAATACTCCCCAAAGAAGCCCCAATCCCATGAAAATGCATGTGCTGATAAACAAATCACCACCACCAGACACATCCAAATTGGCCACAAAATCTTCAATCCACCACGTCCATCTCCGACCCCCCGCAGCCACTGATCTTGTTTCAACACGAGGCTTCTTTTCGACTCGCCTTTTCGCCTCCTTGTATCGATGCACCAGCCATCGCCAGAGCTTGATATTCTCCAATAATCTCAATAACAGAGATGCGGCAACTACTACTGCTGTCACTACAACAAAGCTTGAGAAGTTGAGACCTTGAATCGTAGCACAGTCGATGAACGGACCGAGGAGGCTGAGGAGACGCTTTTGGCGTGTGGAGATGAGGCCTTTGTTGGTCTTCTCAGCCTTGATTTTACTATTAGTAGATTTTTTCATGATCATATGTTTGTTTAGTGAGATGTAGGATGGATTCTTGGACATGAAGTTGTTGTGAATTAGGACCAGTTTATGAGTAGGCTGTTTTGCAGTTATTTTGTTAAGGTGTGGCAAGGGCTCCATATGCATAATTTTCATCATGTTTTCATTAAAATGGAAGAGTGGGAGAGGGAGAGAAGGGAGATGGAGATCGGGATTTGGTGGAAGTAAATTAAATCGATAAAATGTTGAACCAAGGCAAATGCTTGCTTTGGAATTGCAGGAAAATTGGTTCTTGGAGTGTTCGCTTTAGCTTATGAAGACAATGGTTCGGAGTGTATTTTTTGTTTCATACTACATGAAATACTATTAGCCTAATTAAAAATGATTATTAAGTTCTCAAACATAAACATAATTAGATCAATGTTTCTTACCTTTGTGAGGACTTGGGAAACTGAATCTCAATCAGCTATTGTAGGATTACAATGCTGTCAATGTGTATGCCAACTAAGATTGAAAATGAAAGCAGCAATGAAAAAAAAAAGAAAAGAAATTACGGGCCTATAACAGTCCAATCAATAACAGGCCCAAAAAAGAGAGCCTGTTTGTAAGGCAAAATAAATAAAGCTCCAACTTAGATAGAGTAAATATTTCTTAGAATAAACTTATTGCCCGCGCAGGTTCGAACCCTGCTGTCGACGCTTTATTTATTCATATGTGAGATTTGACCTTTTTCTTGTCATCAGGATTCTTTTGGTCATTGCGACATCAACTAAATCCATTTACTGAAACAGTAAATTCAACACGATTTATAATAAACTAATTAGAGAGTACTATATTTTATACTATGAAAATGAGTATTGAGGATTTGCCTAAGTTTATGAATAATAGTTTTCACTACTACTTTTAGGATATTGCACAAACAGGTCACATTCAATTCTAACTTTGTAATTTCCGACAAGCAAAATGCGGAACACGTGACATGACGACAATGCTTGGAAATTGGAATAGAGGCCTTCCTTTCATCAAGCCTATTCATCTTTGGGAAATTGATCTCTAATATCATGAACTTTGTCCAGATTTTGGTTTTTCCCATGAATTTTTAAATTAGTATCATAAATTATGAACTTTCAGATTGGTTTGATATTTCCCACGGCTGATCAAGAGTAAAATCCGGCTAGCTTAGGGCATCCACAGCGGCTGAAAAATTCAGCCCCGTCTCGTCTCGGAGAGACGAGACGCCGGCGAGACGCCGCTGTGGCGTCCATCTCGTCGCCCTCCCGTCCCGTGTCCCGTCTCGCCGAGGCAGCTGGCGAGACGGTCTCGCCACGCGCTGGGCGACGTGGCACGTCGCTGTTGGTGCGTGACGCCCACTCGCTGACCCCACGAGTGGGCGTCGAATATCCGATTTTAATTTTAATTTTTTTTAAAAAAATCGATTTAATTTTTTTTAAATTAACGGTAATATTACCATTTTTTTCAACGGTAATAATTTTTTTTTTCTTTTTTCTTATTCTATAAAATACACACTACTCTCTTTCATTCTCCATTCCACACACAAACACTACAAACACCACATCTATTCTTCTCTCAATTCACTTCTCTTTCCCTCTCCAATTTCTTTAAAAATGTCCGGTGATGGAAACTCCAGCGGCTCCGGTGGCTTCGATTTAAACGTGTTTGGCGACTGGGAGGGCATGTACAACTCGCTGGCTCGTTCGTCAACGCCGGGCACCGAAGGCTCGTCGACGCCGGCGTCGTACCAAGCTCCACATTTCGATCTGGATGCATACTATCGTCCCTCCCCCCCTCCGAGGGCAACGCAGGGATTGTCCCAAATTAGGGAGAATTTTCAGGAGGAACACATTCCGGAATACGTTCCGTTCAGCAGCGGTAGAGGCTCCGCCAGCCGCGATACCGAGGACGAAGAGACCCCGGTGGAGGAGGATCTGGGCCGTCATCCATACAGCTCCAAGGAGATGTTGGCTCTATACACCTCTTGGCTCACCGTCTCGTACGATTCCATCGTCGGGAATCAACAAAACAAATTGTGCTTTTGGCAGAAGGTCACTGAGCTTTACAACACAGATTCAAAGCCGAGAGGGAGTCGCCCCCGCACCGTGAAGATGCTCCGCGGTCATTGGGACCGGGTCGACAAAGATGTCAAAAATTTTTGCGCGGTCTACAGGGGTGAAGCGAATCATTACCAAAGCGGAGCCAGTGAAGCCGACATTCTGCGAGCGACGATGCGCATCTTTAGAGACGATGTCAAAAAAGATTTCAAGCATATCGATGTTTGGCAGCTGGTCAGAAACGAAGATCGGTGGGCTGGCGGTGTCCAGTCCTTGAGCTCGAAACGTACGAAGCACACGGGGGGTGGCTACTCGTCTAGTGAGGGCGGCGGATTAGGCAACGCCTCACATGAGGCTGGGGACACGCCCACTGAAGCCGGTGGCTCCTCCTCCGGTTCACGACGTCGGCCGCAAGGGACCAAGGCGGCGAAGGCGGCTAGAGGGAGAGGGAAGGGGAAGGGGAAGAGCCGGGGCGAATCAAGCCAGGCGGGCGCGGGCGCGGGCATGAGCTCGAACACTTCCCTGTGGTCCGTATACATGCTCTCCACGATGACTGACACTTCCAAGATGACGCCTACCCAATACGAACATCATGTTCTCGGAATGCAGGCGATGGCAAGGCAACTTGATCTTCAGCCGGGTGGACCGCCACCGGCTTCGGGGGATGATTCGCCGGCGGAGTAGTTTTTTAAGTGTTTTTAATTTCTAGTATTTTAAATTACGTGTGTTTTTATTTTTTTAGGATTTTAATTATGTGTGTTTTTATTTTTTTAGGATTTTAATTATGTATTTTTTTTATTTTTAGGATTTTAATTTGTAATTTTATTTTATTTAATGAAGTGTGTTTTTTATTAATTGGATTTGTTGAAAATAAAAATGAAAAATGAAATTGAATGAATAGTTAAGAGATGAGATGGTTAAGAGATGGACTGATGTGGGTGCTATCTCTTAGTTAAGAGATGGAGTGAAAAGTACAGTGGGGCCCATGAATAGTGAAGAGATGAGACGGTTAAGAGACGGATAAGAGACACCGCTGTGGATGCTCTTATATGGCATTTTAAATGCTATTTAGCAGAATTCTTATAAGTTGCATGTCATGTTGACATATCTATTTGAAATATTAAACACAATACTACTTTTATTTAACAAAATAAAACTCTAAAAATAAAGAAAACAAAATAAATTTAATAAAAACACAAAGAATTCAATTAGAAACACACACTTGTAACGTTACGCCACAAAAATTAAAACCCAAAAACATTGTTTCTCTTTTTCACAAACACTAGGAATATATTTTAGGGAATTTCTTCAATAATTTTTGAATTATTAAGGAAATACCAAACCAATCTGAAAGTTCATGATTTATGGTACTAATTTGAAAGTTTATGGAAAAAACCAAAATCTGAGCAAAGTTCATGATATTAGAGACCAATTTCCTTTAATCTTTTAACCACAAACTCAAATATATTTCAATAATTGCTATAAATATGAGTATCTACCAATGTTCCTTTTCGACTTTGTATTAACCACTTTTTTCTTTTTCATGTTCAATGTCCGTTAGTCCACTAGGTAAGATGTATTTGGCTTTTCCATTATATATTTATAGATGATGAGCAAGTAAATCACTCATAAATTTCAACCAATCTTCCGAGTTTTGGAGGCGTCGATCACAGCACGCTCGGCAGATCTAAAACTCCAATAGTCGACGTCGTGAAGAGCAACACAGTCTCCGGTAGCAGAGGCGATCCCGACCTGAACAAACGGAGGTAGCAATGTCCCCAAATCATACTCATATTCAAGAAGACGCGTTTCTTTTTCGCACTTGAGATGAACATAAATCAAGCCAACGCCGTCGTATCGTATGTTCAGCTCCGCCTTCTTCCCAACGCAGGAGTCTCCGAACTCCACGAAGGCGTCCGATTTTACAGAATTGATATCGATCCCGATGTGCCTGAGTTTATGGCTGGGATCCCACTGGTTGGAGAAGATGTCGAATTCAACGGCGAAGAAGGGGGGGCTTTTGCCTGCAACGTCGAATAGGCCAAAGTCGCCTCCGTAGGCGCCCTCTGGGATGGTGGTCCCAGCGGGCGCCATGAAGAAGGCGAGGCCGTCGCCGGCTGGGGCTTTGGCGGGTGTGACGGTGAATTCTATGGTGGTGTTGAAGGAAATTAGTAGTGAACGTTCCCACAACTTGAAGGATTTGGAGTACAAGATGCGGCCGGTGCTGTGGGGCTGTGGGAGGCCGTGGGAGTCGGTTTTGGTGAGGCGGAGGGAGGAGGCGCCGGTGGGGACGTGGGTGTCGCCTTGGTAGGTTAGGTCGGTGGGGGCGGAGGCGAAGGAGGTGAAGGTGAAGTGGGTCTCTTGTGAGATAGCATTTTTGGCTAGCATTAGGAAGAATGGTATGCAAAAGAGGGGAGGAATTAGGGTTTGGAGAAGGTTGGTCATGATTTGATTTGGTTGATAGTGGTTGCCTCTTTAGCTCCTATTTATATTAGTGTATTAAAGAGAAGAAAATGAAAAAAAAAGAAGAGTCATAGGAGAGAAATATTAAATACAAAGACTAAAATATCTTTTAAATTTAAAAGGTGAAAAAGGGCAAAATAGTCCAAATTACAATGTAAAAGTACTTCAAATGTAATGAAATCTTTATCTAAAAAGGTGATATTTTTTTTACGAGATACCTGAAATATGCAAACCATATTGTCCAAGGACTTTCATTATCTAGAAATATGAAAATAGAATAATCTATAAATATAGAACTTAAATTCCTTACCACAAATTTAAGTCAATCAGCCGATCATGCCTTGTCTTAAGATTCAATTTCGGCATTGAAACTAATTAAATTTCTTACAACTGCCTACTATGGATATGTAATCGTGTCTTGTCTTGGGATTAAGTTGGCATTTGAAATTATATTTATTGCGCCTATTCGTTCCAGCCTCGCTCAAGCATATGCTACAATGCATATACCAAAAGTGTACCTATATAAGATAGCTAACTCCAAAAAAGAAAAAAAGTTAATTAAGAATGTATATTGTTTATCTACCTTTTCAAAAAGTAAGCATATCTTAAATATTAAACGTAGTGATTTTCAAAAAGCAGGTAAATGATTATAGATATAAATAAGTACTTATCAAATTTATTTTCTGTGTGAATAAGAGGTGAATATATATTTTCAAAATTTAAAAAGAGTTAGTAGAGCAGTGTGTGATAGTGGGAGAGAGGTAGAACAAGATAAAATGAAGAGACTGACTGCGAAAAAGGGAATTCCAGCCTATAAGGCCCAAACAATATTGGAAAGTCTTCAGAAGCAGCCCACTTCTAGTCCAAACCGAGTAAAGAGAAGCTCTACTTTGTTTGTGAGAGAAAATATTGCGAATTTTTTAGGTGGTGCGAGCCAATCGACTCAATCGAGGACGACGACGATGTTGGGACCTCTTCACCGTCATCGGGTCAGACCAAAACTGATCGTTTAGACTTGATTTTGACAGCAATTGAAGAGAATAATCAAGCCATGAAGAAATTACACAATGTTTTTATGTATGGATTAGGGTTTTTTGTTGTAATACTTGTTTGTATTTTCCAGTTGAATTGATTTGGTGATGAACAACTTTGATTTTTGTTGTAATGCTCTTTTGTATTTTCGAGTTGTAATTGGATGTGTTTACTTGCAATTGAATTGACATTTGGATCCTAAACCCAAAAGCAATAACAAATAACAAACTTTGCACATAAAGTGTTTGATAAAAGACCCATTCCAAAAATGAGTTTCTTGAAGGAGAAACCGAATGATCATTGTGTTGCTACTAGTCATGTTTAGTAAGTATTGTTTGACAGTAGCATTTTAGGGGCTACTAGTCATGTTTAGTAAGTATTGTTTGACAGTAGCATTTTAGAGGCTGAAATCACTAAGCAGGCTAGTTTCTTAATTGGATAAAAAAAACAAAAATTGGCAGATTTCATGTCAAGATTTTGGAGTTGAGAGAAATCTTGAAGATGATTTATCAGCCGGTAAAATTGGTTATAGCGTGGAATACTATCATTGCTGGTTATGCAAAGTGGGGAGAACTACAATGGTGTTTGTGGTTTTTCAAGATGATGTTAGAGGAGTCTTTCAGGCTTGATCAGTGGACTTTGAGTGCAGTTTTAAATGCTTGCGCTGAAACAAGTGAGCCGTGTTATGGTCATATGGTTCACGGATTTATCATAAAAAGTGGATAGAGTTCTACGGTGGAGGTTAACAATTCGGCTCTTAGTTTCTATACTGACTTCGGTTAAAAAACATGAGGTTCTTGAATTAGTCCAAGCTGTGGGGATGTGTAGTGATGTTTCGCGGAATGCAATTATCGATGCTTATATGAAGAGTGATCTTCAAGAAGCTCATCTTGTGTTTCAGCGTATGCCTGAAAAGAATCTTATCTCATGGACATCAATGATCACTGGATACATGAGAAACGGGCGTGGAGAGTGTGCATTAACCTATTTTATTGATATGGTGAGGAATCGAATCAGGCCAGGTGAGCAAAAGAAATTGCAGATTAATATGCAGAGCCGAAGAATGTGAGTGTTGGCTCGTTGGAGGCTCTTTTTGGGTCATACTCATCTCAAGGTTGTGTTAAGATGGGTGCGGAGATAGCAGAACAGCTGCAGCTGGTGAAGCCCGGCGATGAGATGAGCTATGTCATGCTGTCGAACATGTATTCAGCTAGCGGGCAGTGGAGACGAGGACTTTGAGGAAAGCAATGGCTGACCACGGCATTAAGAAAATGCCCGGCTGCAGCGGGGTCAAAGTGAGGAATCATGTAACTACATATTAATTATATGTAACTCAATTAATAACAGATAATATCATCTCCACTTTGTTTATACAACACCACCAAAAATGACAATACCACTTGCTACTACATGTCAAACTAATATCAATACAAATTTTCCAACCACAGACAGAGAATTCAACACTAATCTGATACATGTTCAAAACCTGCATAATCAATGTCCAAAAAAGTAATACACAGTTGCCCAAATCATGTCCAAAACCTGGTCATAACATGTCCACAATAACTTAATCAACATATACAATCAACACAACCATGATAGGCACTACCCAAATATAAAGTAACCGGCAAAAGTCATGTGGTACGACATCTAAATGCAGATTATGTTACAAAAGTTCAGATTTTTCTTCAACATGGATGCGATGAACTAGCTTAGTTGTCACCCGTCGCCGAAGATGCCAGATTCGCATACATGTCAGCTATGGCACTCATACAACGTGCCCTGTTGTGGCCGGGTTGGCGACACAATGCACATTTTGGCTGCTCTTCGGACCGCTTTCGTTTCTTGCCTGTTGATGAATGCACCAAACAAAGTTTAATAATCACCATAATCACCATAATACACTAATTCGTGAAATACAATGGATAGTAAAATAGAATAAGTAATACCTGGCGCAGGTTTCGGGTTGCTCGTTGATGCCGCTGACTGGCGCTCTGGACAACTTCTTTTGTTGTGGCCAACTGCACCACAAAGTCGGCACTTATAGTCCGACATTAATCCTTTCCTAGACATCATCATAAATCCATCTCCTTGTTCTCTAACATGCACTTTCCGGGCTGCCCGAGCCTTTGCTATTGTTATTTGTCTTGTCTCTTCAACGGTCTTTTGTCTAGCACCCTTGGGACGTCCAGGGAGTTTGGTAATCTCGGGTGGCACAATATCAGGATACTCGGTCCTCTTCCACAGCTGTAGACCCAACACCGGGTAGATGATGAGGGCGTAGACCTGTTGGAACGTAGCCTTGGAGTATATATTGGAGATGAAGCTATCCACGTTCTCTGATGTTGTCTCTATAGCAGTAATCGCGTGTGGACAAGGCCGTCAACATCCATCTCCTGCAGCTGCACGTTTGCTCCCTCAGATTAACCGAAAACTGCTCATCTCGAGCTGTGTTCACTTGATAGATCCACTCGGAAGCCTCCCTTACCATACATTCTCCCACTTTCTGTTTTGCCTTTTCGAGCTTCTTACGGATTTTTGGCCCAAACACATCATCCATTCTGGCACCCATCTTCCTCGTTGTAAATCTATCCATCAGGTACATTCGAATGCACTCTAGCATCGCATACAACGACTTCTGACTAGCAAATAGTAACACCTTGTTATAACATTCGGAAATTTTATTGACAAGGATGTCACATTTTGCTTCGAACCCGAAGAAGGCTCGACTCCAATTCTCCTTCCTTGTGTGCTCCATCAACCATTTGTATGCGCCGTGACTTTGATTCTTGATTTTCAATAAAGCCTCATCAAATCCATAAGTGTTGGTAGCGCGGGCTGCCTCCCATATTTTATCCTTCAACTTTGACGAAGGAAACTGCTTCTTGAAATTGTTGTGCATATGCCAAACGCACATACGGTGTTCGGCATGCTCAACGCAGGCCCGCATAGCGGCAATCAGACCTTAGCAGCAAAGTACCTTCTGTTTATCTGATATAAATGTCCATTTGTTGGAGTCAGTTATCTCCAGATCCATGACTAGAAGTCCCAGAAACCAAGTCCATGTCTCCGTATTTTCAATGTGAACAGCGGCATGTGCGATTGGAAATATCTGATCATTCGGGTCGAGCCCGACGGCTGTCAGAAGTATTCCCTTGGCTTGGCCTTTGAGATGGAACCCATCTAGCCCTACTAAGCGGCGACAATGGCGTTTGAACGAGATCTTACATGCTTCGTAAGCTATATATATCCCTTTAAACCTGTCAGTTCCATCGGTAAGACGATGGGTCGATAAGACAACAGTGCTACCAGGATTACTCCTTAGAATTTCTGCCCTATAATCTTGCAATCGCTTGTATTGTCTCACCAAGTCCACTTCAATCATCTTACGGGCTTGCTGCATGGATCTCTTAGCCTTTCCAGAAGATATGGTGATCTTCATGTCGGAGTGCACCTTCTCGATGAACTGCCCCACCGTCATGTCAGGGAAGAGTCGGATATCTTCCTTATACTTCTTGCTCAGATATTTAGAATTGGCACATCCATGGTTGAATGAAACCCCACCACATTTGTGTTTGTTTCGTAGTCGAGAAATCTGCCAATAGCCGTTGATTTTAATAAAGCGTATCCGCACATACCACGGACAAGAGGGGCCATTCTTGCTGCTCAGAACTCCTCTGCAATGCGCCACACAATGACTCTTGTCATTCTTCTTCAACCTTAACTTCTTGCCCTGCACCACTCCTTGATGTCGGATGAGTTCAGTAAAGTCATCCTTGCAGTTGAACCGCATTCCAACTTCCCAACGCGGGTCATTAAAATCAGTGGCTTTCTTGTACCTCCGAGTCAAGAGTTTGTCGTCGTAATCCAACTCATCTTCAGTACCTGAACTTGGTGAGTCACTGTCACTCGTATCACCAATGTGTTCCATCGGATGTGTCGACATCTGATCCACCACCTTTTTCCAGCCTTCAACTTGGACAGCCATGATGGCATCTTCTTCATGCTCGTTGAGGTCATAATCGCTATCAATAAAAGAAGGATCATCCTCGGGATCTTCATCAACAACTCGAGAGCTATCCCCATCTACCTTATTTTTCCCCTTCTTAATCGCTTTCGCCTTGTCATTATTCTTAGCCTTCTCACTGGTCTCACTCAATTTAGATATAATGAGTGTATCACCAGTTACATCTCCACCCCTTCTATCACCACCAATACCATCCCCAGTCCATATATCAAAGTCATCAGCCCCTACATCCGCATATCCCGAATTACTAGCCTCTACATCAACGGCCCCAGTTCCTACATCACTTAAACCAAGCTCTTGTGATAAAATCTATCAATATATAAAGTGAGAGTTTTTGGGGAACTTTTTTAAATGCCAGTTTTGCCCTTTTTGGCGGGAAACTGGGCATTATAACAGCTGTATTTTTATGTTTTTTTAATCAATTTTCTGTTAATATCATAAATCCTGTTAAATGTAGCTTGATTGTAGTATTTTCGGCCATTTTGTGGAAAGTTGTGTAGAGGCAGGCCTATATCTGCCATCATGAAGGCCTACTTTCTATATACTATTCTATTACAATATTTACTATTTACTACTATTACATTATGTATTTATTTCATTCTTTCAAGCCATTCCATGCTCCTTTAGACATCTTTGCAATCCATACCTGAAAAATTAAATACATCATTAGTTAAAATATAAGCAAACATTCAGGAGTTATGGAATGATGTTACTAATACAACATTTTAAATAAAATATATATCATTTGCTTAATAATATAATTAGTATTCACTTCCCTAACTATTATTAAAATCATAAATGAATATAACTCAAATTAGACTGTATTGAGAAAACAGTACAATTCAAGTATAATTTGATGGAATTAATGTGTATTTGGTAGTTCTATACTAACCTGATTTTAAACCAAGTAGAGCTTTACTTCAAATAAAGTAAGACTGTATTGAGAAAACATAATAAAAGAAGTTGAGTTTGATGGAATTCAATGTGTATATGTTAGTTCTCTACTTATAATGTCTTAAACCAAATAGAAATTCAATTGAAATCATATAGTTTGTAAGTTTCTTACCTTTTCATATTATAATTGTTTGTTATTTATGTTTGTGCACGAACTGGAAACAATCTTTGTTCCATCTTCACAAAGCTATTTTGATTCTGCTTTAGTCATTGGTTCCTGTAAGGTACACAAAATATTATATTACTAATGTGCATCATCATCAATGTGTGCCCTTCTATGATCATTCTACAGAAACACTCTCTTTATCCTAGGAGAAGGCGGCTGGACCACGTGTCATTAAATTTGTCAATCAGAGAGGCCATTCAATGTGCCATTATTTTCTATTTATTCTATATATGTTGGCTATCTGTATCTATCTATTGAATTCATTCAAAAATGATTTATGATAAGTTCCAAAATCAACTGGAAAAATATTAATCAAAATATAACAACATTTATGAAATTTTCATAAAAATAACTAAAATTATATGATGAAATCTGACAAAAAAAAGGAATTTCAGACCATTTATGCTATATGTATCTATTATTGAATTATTAAGTAAGAGATATCTGAAGTCATTAGATCTGCATTAAAACCCCAAAAAGTTATACTTATATGATCTGTTTAATCTACTCTTGAATTCAGGAATATCAAATATGTAATACTAATCTATTTTCTTTTTAATCAAATTTTCATCTAATCACTTATTTAATTCAAATAAGCACTGCAAAACGTTTTTGAACAATTTATATTTCTTACCTGTTGAATTATATTCTTCTTCTTCTTCTTCTTCTTCTTCTTCTTCTTCTTCTTCTTCTTCCCCCTCTTTCAATTATGTTTGTGTGTAGACTTGAACAGATTCTCTTTCATTAGTATTTACATCATCTGTAAACAAATATGTAAATTTTTCTTTCATTAGTATTTACATTATCTGTAAACAAATATGTAAAATTATCAGTATTTTGTAGACATAATAAATTGAATATATGACATACCTTTTATCTGTCTTTTTTCTCTTTTCTTCCCATGATGGCAAATTCTGTTGTAAACTCTAATAGCTCTCATGCTTGAATCAGTCCTCTGCAGGTCTATAAAATGATTATGTTGTAATCACCTCTATACAGTAAGGTTTCTCTCTCTCCTTTTTCTGCTATAGTAGAGGCGGCTCTTGTTTATTAGGGTTTTATATAACCCTGTTTATTAGGATTTTATATAACCCTATTTGTATTCCTGCAATAAATGCTATTGTTAAATAGTAAAAAATCCCAAAATAAGCTATTTAATTTGGTGCTGATTGGGCCCATTTATTGAACATTCAAATGCAATTAGGTTTTAATGTTTCCTTATTATTCATTTAAGAGCAGCTGTTTCCTGAATTGTTCAAAAACGTTTTGCAGTGATTATTTGAATTTAATAAGTGATTAGATGAAAATTTGATTCAAAAGAGAATAGATAGTATTACATATCTGATATTCCCGAGTTCAAGTAGATGAAAATTTGATTAAAAAGAAAATAGATAGTATTACATATCTGATATTCCTGAGTTCAAGAGTAGATTAAACATACCATATAAGAAAATAGATTAGTATTACATATCTGATATTCCTGAATTATTTTTATTATCATATAAATTACAAAACTTAGTTGAGTGGAAGGTCATTCTCATCATTCTGTTTTCTTGGGAAGTGGCAGATATTTCTAGGTAGTCCATGCCTCGATTTGTTCTCTCTATAAATATTTCCTTCTCTGAAGATTAAAATCCAAACTACATTATTGTTTAAACGGTTGATAGGTAATATCTAAATAGTTTCTGACACAATATGAAATGGATATTTGTTATTTCTTATTTTTTCATGTGAAGGGTTTTTCTCATCATTATGTCTTCTTTGGAAATAGTGTTCTTTTTTACACTGCAGTGCTGCCTAATATATCTCTATAAATACCCTTTCCTGTTCATTCTTCAATTACACATTTTCTATCATTTCCTGAATTTCCTGAATCAAGCCATTCCATTCACTTCCTAAGCTCTCTTTAGGTAGCTCTCAAAGATTTCAAGCACTGCAAATCTCAAGTTCTGTCCATTCATAGTTTAATCTTTTTACATAAACTCTTTTTATACATTAATTGTTTCTGGTTTTAAATGGTCATTCATTTTTATAATCTTTTAACTGTTAATTCATTCAAATGTTATAATCTCTATCATTCTGTGGTCATATGTTGTATTATATCTACTGAAAGAGTTCTAACCTCATTTTATTGCTTTTCCCTATTGTTAAACATTTGTTTGACCATCTGTCTTTTGTGAATTGTGATTTACCATCCTTTTGTCACTTCAATTGGCCTTCTTTCACACCTTATTAGCTTTT
>NC_062968.1:18163623-18227944 GCF_023119035.1 Salvia hispanica
GCAGAGTGTTAGAGATCGCAATTCAACTAAACTATACATCTCTGTTAAATCCTTTAATTCTTCATTCCCACTTAAGTAAAGTTGTCGTAACTGAGCCAAATTCCCAATTTCTCGTGGAATCTCTGTTAGGTTGCAATATGATAATAAAAGACATTGCAAGAAATAAAGCTTGCATATGATTTTGAGATCATCCATTGACAATGCAACATCACAAACCTCCAACAATCTCAAGTGAATCAACGTTTTTATTCCTACTGGAATAGGACTCATAATACTTAACACCCTAAGACTTTTCATGCAATCATAAACCTGACAAATTATGTCTTTTTCATCAACAAGAGGTTTGTAGCCCTGCAATAGACTCCGATATTCATGGACATGAGAAGCCAATGAAGGATCACAAACTTGACAATTTGTCTCATTGTCATCATTCTTCCTAAGATATAGAGCAAAATCATGTACTATATCATGCATTTTACACGATTCTATCTCCTCTCCTGACTCATTTTTCTCAATGTCTTGAAACAATGAACGCATTGCTAAATTGTTCAAGCACTCCCTCCCTTTGACTTCCACTGCACCGTTTCCACTAACAGGGCCCAGGTAACCTTGCGCCATCCACTCTCCTATTAGACTCTCTGCATGAATTTGGTGATCTTTGGGATAGACGCCACAATATGAAAAACAACGCTTAAGAGCTGGGGACAATTCATTGTAGCTTAAAACCAAATGAGGAAAAAGCTTGACTTCCTCGTTATCCAATTCCCATATTTCATTTCTTTCGACATGTCTCCACCCTTCCAAATCCTTGAACTGCAAAAGTCTTCCCAGAACAACTGCAGCAAGAGGCAATCCCTTGCACTTTCTAGCTATTTCCATGCCCACATCCTCAAATTTTCCACACCCCCCCTCACTCTTTCCTGATGAGTCACACAACAATGACCAACACTCTTCAAGACTAAGCTCTTTTGGGTGATAGATATCACTGTCTAAGGTATCCATCATCTTAGCTACCCTTTCATTTCTCGTTGTCACCAGAATTTTACTTCCTGGTGCACCATGGTCGAGATTGATTTTCAGAGGCTCCCATTTGTCTCTGTCTTCTGTCCAAACATCATCAAGGACGAGAAGAAACTTCTTTCCTGAAACAGATGCTTTTAATTTTTCTAACACCACTTCTAGAGGGTCGGCATCTAGAGAAATCGTCTCTTTTGTTGCACTTTTAACAATATCGTTGGCAACCTTAGACACAATAAAGGGATGAGACACACATACCCAAATTTTTAACCAATCCTTATCGAACTGAGGATCACTAAAAATAAGTTTAGCTAGTGTCGTCTTCCCAAGTCCCCCCGTCCCAACTATAGACATAATTTGGGTTTCACCACCATTATGCATCATATTCCTGACTATGTCATCCCTTTGCTTATATATGTCCGACCCACAAACATTCTTGAAGTCAATGGAAGATGTGGTTGGCTGTCGGTGAGACTCAGGCGCAGGCAGAGAGGTCACAAAATCAAAACTATCCTTCTCCTTTAAGATCTGATCAAACTTGGCATTAACATGTTCAATTTTCTTGGCAATATCACGACGAACAGAAATTTCGTTGAAAGATAAACACGAACATGGGATGAATAAGCAGCTTATCTTTTGCTGAGGCTCAGGCTCAGCAAAATCTTCCGTATTATGTTTGAGAAGAGAGTAGTAGTTCCATTCATCCAAAATGTCGTCCATCTCATAAGCCATTTTTTCGAGCTCCTTCAACCATCTTTTGACGCCCTTTTCCTTCACTCCTCTGTTTTCTGCATCATCCAATACCTCTCTGACCGTCTTGAGCTTCTTGGAAAGTTTGAGAAGCTCCTTCTTCATGCCTTTCACCAAATTAACTTCATAGCGAATCTTGTCTTTTATCATAGTTGCAACACTCTCCACCACGGCTGAAACTATAGCATCTGTCATTTATGCGATTTGGGGCTGCTCTTTATCTCTTTATTTATGGTGGAAATCAATCCAATATAGTATTGGATTTAGATAAGTGACACTTCAACTATTGGTTCACTCTTCACCTGTATGTGGGACAAACATTCAATTCTTTTTTCATTTTAATTAATAGTACCATAATTGAATTCATATATATGTTTTCTTAGAACATATACTTTTACATTTTTGACATTTTCTCCATGGTCGGAAAGTTATGTTAACAAAAAAAAAACCCGAAAGAAAATGAATGAATCGACGTAGAAGTTTTTGAGTGTAGCTTATAGAGAAGATCAAGAACATTTTGAATGACCGGCTTTGGAAAAGTTTCTAGAACGTTATATTTCCGAAAAGATTGGAGAAAAGATAAACTTAGTTTCATAGGATTTACAAGTGTTGGCAATTGAAACTAGAAAAAATAATATATAATTGTCCCACAACTATGTAAGAAAGAAGGTTGGAGGTGCTAGAAATTGTGGGGAGATTGAGAAGCAACATGTGGAGTTTCAAGACATTGTCCATGGCATACAAAAGTGGATCAAGATCTGACAAGGTTGAGTCAACTAAAAAAGATTTCAAAGTCCGAGGGATCACTGATTCTACAAGCTCAAAGATCAAACGAAACACGAAAGCAAAATGCCAAGTACTGCAATATTGCAATTGTTGAAAATGGATTGATTTAGAGAATCAGCCTCACATGAAGGATCATGTCGGGACATGTTCCCGATTGAGGATTCAAGTTCAAGTAAAGAAAGAAAGCTAGATCGGCTAGAAAAAAAAAGGAGAAGGTTCATGAAACACGAGGAAATAACGCTAAAATTGAAACAGAGCAAGAGTTTCATGTTAGAGATGATTCAAGGGAAGCATAGAGTCTCTGGATGATGATCATTCAAGAAATGACAAGTCAGAGTGAAGTAAAAGGAAATTGATTTTGGACAATGGAGAAGAGCTTCAGAAATCACCAAGCAAAATGACAGGTACGTCGATATTGCTTGCAATAGTTGAAGAAAGAAGATTTAGATAAGTAGTCTCGATTGAAAAATCGTGTCAATATATGTCTTATGAGAGAGTTGGATAGTAGAGATGATTCAGGTGAAGCACAGAGTCATTGCCATGACGATGATCATGCAAGATATGAGTGAATTAGTAGAAAAGATTTTGTGGGCAGAAAATGTTGAAACCAGTGGACTGGCTAGTTGGTGATTTCGGGCTTAGCCCAAAATCACCATCAACGGTCCAAACCAGTGTTGGATCTGGCTGGACCATTCATGTTGGTTCAGCAATGAATCACTACCATCTATCAAACCGCGCCTAATTATCAAACTGTCCTCTATTTTGGAGTAATCTGACCTAAAATAAGTTCAAACGTATGTTCTAGTTCTGATTATGTTTTGTCTTATCTATGTTCTTGTCCCTAGATATTAAGCTAAACAACGACAAGCAATTTGAGTAACCAATAAGCAATTTAGAACAATGAAATGCTGAAAAAGATAGCGGTGAGAGAGCGCGACTGACCTGCACAGCTGGTTGCTACTATGGTTGTGCGATGGCAGGCGGCGACAAACGGGCGGTAGCCTCACGTTCCGATTTGATCTATGAGGTACATCATACATGGGACGTTTGAAGTCCAAAAAGAAGTAATTACTTAGAATTGTGAGTTAGGTACCTAGAACGAAATTGTACAATAGTTTGGGTAATAAATAGTTGGCATTTCCGGTTACGGTTTCAAGCCCGGGTTGACCGGTCTGATTTAAGGTTGAATTATTGAATTATTATAAAGTACTACTACTATCATTGAATTATTCAACACTAATTACTATACAAAACAACATTAATTAATAAGCAATTGAATTACCAAAATTCTTGCACCTACACTCATATCATATGGTTATACCTAAGGCTCCAAATATAAATCTTTAATAGTACTATTAAACATGATTATTATAAATTCAGTACAAATAAAATTATGAACAATAAATCAAGATTGAAAAGAGCAATGAGAGAGCGCGACATACCTTCACGGCTGGCAAGTGGCAGCTACTATGGTTGTGTGGCGGCCGACCAACGGTGACAACGAGCGGGAGGCGCTGCTGCGGACGACGAGTATGCTTTGGTGCTGCTTTATTTAGGTAAAATCTTTGCGTTAGGCAAATTTAGAGAGTAAGTTTAAGGGCTGATTAAATAGGGACTCTGCCATCTACTTGAAATTTTATAATACAGTGGCTGCTGGGAAACAACTCATCAACATTAATTAGTTAGATACTTATATTGAACAAGTAGCCTAAATCAAATTTAATCACATGGCCACATGTTTCATTTGTCAACGCTTTCATCAAATTAATTACTAGTAAAGTATGCCTAGTGCACATATAAATCTCGAATAATAAATTTTAAGTTATTCTGCGCATATAAACTTTTAATTTAACATAAATTTTATTTCATCTTTTTTGCTAGAGAATGATATTTTTGGAGGCTAACAAAATCTCTAGTGGCCCAATCGTTCCTCAAGAAAAGCCATACCATAAATTGAAATAGAAAAGGTGTCTATTGTTCTGCTTTTGTTTCATTTATATATAGGAAGAATTTAAATCAGAATTCTAGTTATTGTGAGAATACAAAAATCATTTTCGGCCCTTTAATTTTGAAGATCTGCACACGATCGATATATTCCACTAAGAGCAAACAATTCTCTTTGTAGGAATGCAGTAAATTTCAATACAAATTTATTAACATCATTCTAGTTTTTAATAATTAGTTGGTATTGTTTCTTTTATACTGTTGTTTTCAAATTTCCAAAATTTAATTAAAAGCGAAGGAATCTTGGACAGTTGGTGACCAGATCTGATACCATGATAGAAATTTATGGATATTATCCTAAATCAATTAGTATTAGGAAGAGTGTCCCATTAAAATTATATATAGTTTATATTTGTATATTTTTGGAGGTATTATCGTTGAATTTTAATAAATTAATAGAGTCAAAACTAATTCGGAAATAGACTTTGAGGGTTAGGTGTTATGACAACGACCTTTTGGCACCAAGTCATCATGTGGTTGTTACAATTAATTTAACTGAGTCCGAAACCAAGTCATCAACATTAATTAATTTAATTTGAGCATCATTAGACATTAATCATATTTTATTGATTTGGTAGCTAAACTTTAATTTGGTCACATGCTCACATGTTTTATTTGTCAACGCCTTAATAAGTTTGGCTACAATTAAACATAAGTAATTAAAATAGTCTAGTCTCGACTGATTATTGTAAAAGTGAGTATTCAGTTAGTCGATTTTTGCAGCGGAATGGAATAAGTTGGTTATTAGACATGATGGAGAATGAAGCATTGGGCATACCTGTCCTAAAGTTTAAGAGACTTCAAATAATAATAAGATTAAAATTTTAAATTGATCTCCTATATTTGTTCTAAAAAATAAAAATTAGTCTTAAATAATATGTTTTGGTATATATTTAACTGTCCCATAAAATATTAACGATCAATTAAATTTTGAAGTTAAAGTGTGTGTTAGCTTCTGGTCCTAGACAATTTATTTTGTTCTATTAATTTAACTCATTATTTAGCTCAAAACACGATTGACCGTTAAATTTTTACGAAACCATTAAATATTAATCAAAACATATTATCCAGGATCAAAAGCTATTACACTTAATATAGGACCAATTATTTTCCTCAAACATACGAGACTGATTCTAGACTTTAATGGAATAATATTAGGATTCCTGCTAAGTAAGTAATTTAAGGATTGTCATAAATTTTTGTCTATTTTATAGTAATTGTGATATACTACTATATTTACATTTAGGTAATTTTATTAGAAATGGAATGATGTCATATTAATCATTAAAGTCTAGAAAACCGACTTGTTAGTTAGCCAACGAAATTTGGACTCAAGCAAATTTGATTGTATCTAAACACCAGAAAACAAATGATCAACTCAAAAGTTCCCATCACTAGAATCAGTACAAAGTTGCCATGTCCTAACCCAAGAAAAGCTTCAAAATCCTTAACAAGCAGCACCACCATAGATATTAAAAAGAACAAAAAAAAAAAAGGATGATACAGAAGCATATTACCTCCAACAGCTATTAATCCGATCCGGCAGGGCCAACGAGGATGCCCTGCGCGTTCCCTTCCTTCTTACTTTCATCCTTCATTTCACCATCGCCCTTCCGGATTCTGATTTTGTACTTGGACTCGAATTCGGCCAGGTCCTTTTTCTTCTTCTCGGACGCTTCATTGAGCCGAGCAATCACCTCTTCAAGACCCTCCTTGTTCCTCTGCACGGCTGGGAGAACTTCTCTGATTGTTCTCTCGACAAGGACACCTCCAATCATCCGGTTGCACCTCGATCTCAACATGCATTTGTAAACTTGTGATCACTGCCAATACCAACACAACGATGTTAGAAACCATGAATCAATTGTAAGCAGTATGACGAGGTATTCATGTAAAACCTACTCATTAATCTATCATCAAATGTATTTTTGCATATAAACACCAGAACTGTTGAGGCAGGAAAACATTAATATACACGAACCCATTCTATATCCTTGCTCCATTCAATCTTCCGAACATCTGAAACCTGATTCCATTGCGGCAGAACTTGAAGGTCATCCTTGCTAGTTCGCCCAATTGATCTTTCTATCTGAACTTGAAGGTCATCATTCCCATAGTTCTCTTGTTGATCTTCTCGTATTTTTGTAGCAGAGGCGACAGCAGAAGTGCTGCAATCAACCAACTTGATTGACTGAAGCGTTGGTATTTCACCAATAGCTAAAGGGATCTCCTTCAATATCAAATGTTCAAGTTGAAGGTGCTCAAGGCATGGAAAGTGGGCGCTTTCCGTTGTCCAGTACACCAAGTCACAACCGGCAATCTGCAAGTATTTGAGTTTGCAGAACTGCCTTTCGACTGTTTCCCACTCAGATCCAACGAAAGAATCTCGTTTCAGTTTGAGAACTTGGAGATGGGGTAGCCAGCCTATCGTTGCAGGCATCTCTTCCCAGCGTATTCGAGTGCCATACAAAGTCAACTTCTTGAGGGAATGTGGGAGGGCGAGGTTGCTCCAAAACTCCAACGGAATTGAGTTTTGAAAAAAGCCACCAAATATAGTGATTTCAAGAGATTCGAGTTTATGCAAACAGGCAAGATTTTTGAGATAAATTACAGACCAACTCTCCAGTTTCCCCTGATGAATCTTGAGTTTCTTTATATTGGGGATGCTTTTTAACACCTTTTTGCGGCAGTCCCAAATAGTGACTGTACAGAGAGTCTGTAGGCTCCCCAAAACAAAACCATCAATGGGAGGATCAGGGAGAGAGATGCTGTAGAATTCCACATGCCTAAGTAGAGGCATTTTCCATATTTCAGGTGGAGCAACCGCCGTGGTATGCCTGGCAGTTAAAGTATACAAATTCCAAAGGCGACACACTGAAGGGGAAAAAGAGTACCCTGTCTGTGGATACGAAATGTACCTCAAGTTCACCAGCTTAGATGCACTATCTTGGAAATATGCGGATTTTCTGTCATCCGAAGAAGACGAATATCTATGTCTAAGATCAAATATTTTAAACACCCTCAACAGTCTACCATTGGGTGACTCTGAAAGTCCTTCAAAATAGCCCTCAAGATTCCGTTTTGAAGAAGTATCATAAGAATGATCACCAAAAGAATCCCATATCAAAGAACGAGCAGGTGAGACATACTTGGAAGCAGCTAGGAATCGATAAAGATAAGTATCGTAATAATGATCACTACGAAGATCCACTGCATAAGAGAGCTTATAAGGTGACATATGGGAGCCATCGGAGTGATATAACTCTTTTGATCTGTGTCGACGATGGACAAGAATGCGGCACTGGGGAATTCTGGCATCGGGATTCCCTGGCCTTACAAAACCAGCAAACTTTTGTTTATCAGCTTCTCTCAAACAAAGATCCCTCAGGAGATCGTGAATTTTGCATGATTTTATCTTTCCACCAGAGCCCCACTTGTGAACTAAAATAAGATTCCTGTCAACGAGTTCTTTCAAATACTCTTTCGCAACTTCATCCAAGCTTTTCCCATCAATTGATCGAAGAAATCCTTCTGCAACCCATAGTTTGATGAGCTCAGATGCAATGACCACCCTGTCCTCCGGGAAAACTCCCATATAAAGAAAACACGGCTTTAAATGAACTGGTAATTGATTATAACTCGTGTATAGTATCTTTAAGCAGCGCTCATCTGCTTCCAAATTCACAGTTGAAATAAGGTCTCTTGCTATATGTTTCCAATATCCCAGAGTTCTCTCAGACGCTGCCAAGAGCCCTCCAATCGTAATAATAAATAGAGGAAGTCCTTTGCAATTTCTTGCAATTTTCCTCCCGGTATCCTCCAACTCAAGAGGGCAACTCTCTTTCCCAAACACATATTTGCAGAGCAAACTCCAGCTATCCTTCTCATCAAGAAAATTCATCTCGTAACTGTGAGAACCGCTTAACCGTAAAGCCAAGTTTGCTAGTCTAGTGGTGATCATGATTCTACTTTGGTTCCTATCATTTGGAAAGAAATGTTGATAAAGATTGTAATTATAAGAAAGATCACCATAAAAATCCAATATAAAAGAGAGCTCATCAGGTGACATATTGGAGGCATTGGAGAGAAAGCTCTCTTTTGATCTGTGTCGACGATGAACAAGAATGCGGCATTGGGTAATTCTGGCATTGGGATTCCTCTTCCTTACAACACCAACAAACTTTTGTTTAACAGCTTCTCTCAAACAAATATCCCTCAGGAGATCGTGAATTTTGCAAGATTTTATCTTTCCACCAGAGCCCCACTTGTGAACTAAAATAAGATTCCTCTCAACGAGTTCTTTCAAGTACTCTTTCGCAACTTCATCCAAGCTTTTCCCATCAATTGATCGAAGAAATCCTTCTGCAACCCATAGTTTGATGAGCTCAGATGCAATGATCACCCTGTCCTCCGGGAAAACTCCCATGTAAAGAAAACACGGCTTTAAATGAACTGGTAATTGATTATAACTCGTGTATAGTATTTTTAAGCAGCGCTCATCTGCTTCCAAATTCACAGTTGAAATTAGATCTCTTGCTATATGTTCCCAATATTCCAGAGTCCTCTCAGACATTGCCAAGAGCCCTCCAATCGTAATAATAAATAGAGGAAGTCCTTTGCAATTTCTTGCAATTTTCCTTCCCGGTATCCTCCAACTCAAGAGGGCAACTCTCTTTCCCAAACACATATTTGCAGAGCAAACTCCAGCTATCCTTCTCATCAAGAAAATTCATCTCGTAACTGTGAGAACCGCTTAACTGTAAAGCCAAGTTTGCTAGTCTAGTGGTGATCATGATTCTACTTTGGTTCCTATCATTTGGAAAGAAATGTTGTAATCCATCCCACACCTCAACATCCCAAAGATCATCTATCACAATCAAATACCTCATACCACATAAACTTTTATATAAAATTTCTCCTAATTCATCCTCACTCATCTCACTCAAGCTTTCCCTACTCATCCCTTGGCTCTTTCTAAGACAAAGAAAAAGTTGTAAAAGTAAATCTTCCATTGTGTATTCTTGAGATACTGTAACCCAAGCCAGAATATCAAAATGATGCTCAACAATTTGATTTTCATAAATACTTCTAGCAAGAGTGGTCTTGCCGATCCCACCCATACCTGTTATCGAGATGGTCTGTCGACCGGACTTATCACTGATAAGCGTATCCATCAATTTCACCAATATCTCATCAACTCCTATCATCGCAACGTCACGCCCCGAGCCAGCCGGCACTGATGAGAGTCTTCGCAGCTGGCCTTGATTTCCCCCTTTCTCCTTAACCAACATCGCTTCCTTCTCAATCAAATCCATCTCCCCTATGACTCTCTCCAGATTTCGACCGAACTCAATACAACTGATTTCCTCACCATCACTCGACGATTCCGATCTAGCGAGAATCCGATCGACTATATACCCCTCAATTACATCTTCAGCGGCATGAGCTGCATCGGCAATTCGACACTCCAATTCGTCAGCTTCGTCGCTGTGGTCGACGCGGGGAGTGTAGCCTTCGAGGAAATTAAGCAGCGAGGAAATGATTCTAGTGAGCGATTGAGCGTGTTGAGTGTGGATAGAAATTGGAGGGCGGGGATGGAGGCGGAGCTGATCTAGGATATGGTTAACGGAAATCAGAGCTGCATAAGCTGCTGCCATCATCCCTAACTATATTTCAGCGAGTGGTGGAGAAGAGAGAAGCTCTATGATGCTAATTATACTCCTGATTTGTGTAATTAAAGGTAGGTTTAGTCCTAATTTCCACCGATCAAACGAAAATGAAGTTCAGAAATCACTAACCTTAGCTAGCTAGCAACCTCTACCACCACCGCCGCCGCATGTCGCCGGCGCCTCTTTTGAGATACTCATAGAAGAGCGGGAAAGCTTGAAATACTAGCGGGAACGAATGTTCGGTAAGTCTAACTAAACGGACGTCGTGGCGTCGTGCATCTCGTCCACCTGCATCCGAACTTAGCTCGGGTTTGTGAAATTGGTTAGGGTATCCGGTGCCCCTATGCACCTAGATCTCTCACTTGATTCCGACATCCGATGATCCGAATCTGCTACTAAAAGTACCTTATCAATGTAACATATATACTACTCGTGGTCATAATTTGAATTAGAGCCAGAATCGAGTCTAGGAAAAAAAATAAATTTGAGATTATCCTTAAAAAGTTAATACTCTTTTCCTTTCATTTATATAGGCGATCATTGAGTATTTTACAAAAATTGAGAATGGAAAAGAAAATTATGCAACAAACTTCCTAAAATGTCCATATTAATAATAAACTAATACTAGAGCTAATAAAAGAATTAAATAGGAATGCATTAGCAAATAAATTAGAAAGTGATAATCATTTTTGAGTAATTGTAGCATCCGAAACAGGAAAACAAGCAATATATCTTGACTATATGTTACAAACAAAACTATCTTTGCACTTATTTTATGCGATTTGCATACTATTGCATATAAACCATACCATGATTTATAAAATAAGAGTATCTAATACCAAAATGTTACTAATAATGAATTTCCTTGACATGAAATGAAAGATGGACAATCCACTTTTCTTGAAATAATACTTCACCCGTTCCAGTAAATATTTTCATTTTAGTATTTTGTGATGTTCATCGTAAAATATTCCTTCTATTAAAACTAGTTATGGTTGATGAACTTCAGTTTCTACTTACTCAGTGTACTCACATTCACTCTAAAATTCGTATATAAAAATGAGATTCATATTTCACGTGTCTTTTTTCACCTATATTCGACTGATTTATCTAAATTTATGATAAGTCTAACAGAACATTTAATGGTAGACGGAAGAAATAAAGTAGGGTCCAATAAATGTCATGACATGTACAATAATTAAACAAGGTTGACTTTTTAAAGTGAAGGGAAGAAATAAGCCATGCAACAAATTATTGCATTGAGATGAATCCATTGCCTAAAATGAGCAAGAAATGTCAAAATAAAGGGTCCAAATTACAAAACACAAATGGAAATTTAATAGAGAGGCACTCAATAGTCCTTGGCTCCTACTTCCAAAACTGCCCATCGTTTGTTTGGATTTAAGATGAGAAAGAATGATTGTGTTGTTAATGATACATCAATTTTCCAATCATAATATTTACATGTTAACTTAGATGGAATTTTTGTGGTCCTTCCAAAGAATTTAATGAGGCTTCTTAATAAGTGAAGTATCTAAGCAGCAACTATTTCTTTTTCTATGGAATCATAACGAAAAATGTAACCTGCAAAATTTTGATTGGTTTGAAAAGTATGTTTCGATATTAAACGAAACATATTGTCACTATATCGATAGGGGTATAATTGGAATTTGTATGTAGTATGAGTTGGGCTGAAATTGTAAAGTTAAAAAAGGCTATCAGCCCAAACTTGGAATCAGGCCCATTTAGGATATATGTGTGTTATCGCTAACTCAGATCTTAACTCAGGCCCATTTTTACCTTTTTTTTGTTCGTTTTCTTCAACACAATGCAGGAATGGATAATTTTATATCTATGAGTAAACTACATAGAAAGTCCCTAACATTTCCATTTAACTTATATCATGTAGGAAATTTATTGAGAAACAACAAAAATATCGAAAGTGAAGTTATTTATGAAATAAAATATGAATTAATAATACATAGAATAAAATATAGTATTTCATATTTAATCAAATGATACAATAATTATTTTCTTTGAAAACACTGACATTTAAAATATTATTTCATTATATATCATCGAACTAATTTGTTAATATAAGCCTAACTTTAAGACAATTTTATATTTATTGATATTTTATTAAGAATTATAATTTAGTTCCAACTGAAATTTTTAACATCATATGAATATATAGGGTTTATTAATAATGGTATCTGAAATTAAGACAATGTAAATTTACAAATTAATACGACAAAATTGGATACTTTCATAATAAATAAAATCGATTGAGAAATCAAGATGAAAAACAAATAAAAATTAGGAGAAATAGAAAACATTAAAAAAATATCAAAAAATGAGTCTTATAAGGAAGAAAGGGTCTCATTTTATTATTTTCATATTAATTAATGCGGTTAATGATAAATATGTATATTATAAAAAAAATTAGAAAGTGTAAATAATGATAAAATTTTCATTACGTATGAAGTACCATAACTTATTAGAAAATTACATAAAAAGTTTCTGACAAAAATGTCCCAGAAATCACATGTCAACAATATAATGGAATGACAAAAATGCCCTTTTAGGGCTTAAGGGCATTTTAGTAAAAAAAACAAGATATGTGATTATGTTTAAGGTTAGGGTCGTCTGGCGATATATTTTTTTTGTTAGGGTCTGCAGTGACACAAATGGAAACGTTAGGGACTTTTTATGTAATTCACTCTAACTCGCTAATATCCAACTCCCGCAAAGACGAGGAGACCTTATGCAGGAGGCGATGCGGCAGCTTCTTCATACTCTTACAATAAATGATAGACAAGCGTGTGAGACATGGCATGATGGAGATGGCAGCAGATTCTTCTTCTTCCTCCGTTATGTCCTCCCACTCCTCCCATTTCGAGCAGTCATAAAATTTCAGTGTCTCGAGTTTAGGAAATGCAACAACAACAACATCAGATGAAGATTCTATTCCTAAAAACTCCCGTCCTACCAACTTCAACTGCCCCGCATACCAAATTTCAAGAATTTCCAAGAAAGGTAGTTTCCAAGGAAGCCTAGAGCCCTTATATTTCTTGATTTCCAGTTTCTTCAACGTGTAATGGGGCACGAGAGCATCTACTACCTCCATCCACATTGATGATACTGATGACTGCTCCTTTTCCTTTTCATTCATCGCATCCTTGAAAGATATTTCAAGTGTTTCGAGTTTTTGAAGGACCGTCTTTAATTGTGCTTGTCGAGCATCCTCAACCAATTCCTCCATTTCACTCAGACTACTGAAGTAGATTTTCACTTTTAGAGATTCGGCAAAATGACGGTATAATTTTTTCAGAACACCCAACTTGTAGTATTGACTTCCTACTTTAAATTTGTGCAGCTGCAGTGTGCGGAGATTACTTAACTCACCTAATGCTTCAGGCAGACAGTTGATACCAGTGCCTTCAATCTTCAAGATTTGCAGTTCAACCAAACTACTAATGCTCTCTGGTAACTCCTTTATTCCCTGATTCCAACTTAAGTCAAGATGTCTTAGCTCAACCAAATTCCCAATTTCTCGTGGAATCTCTGTTAGATCGCACTCTGATAAGAAAAGAGTTTTCAAGAAATAAAGCCTGCATAAGATTTTAAGGTCATCCTTTGACAATGGAATATAACTAACATCCAACCCTCTCAAGTGAATCAGCTTATCCATTCCCATTGGAGGAGGTTCACTGTAAATACTTAACAACCTAAGACTTTTCATGCAATCACAAACTTGACAACTTTTCTCTTTCTCATCAAGAGGATCTTTGTAGTTCCAAGATAGAGTACGATATTTCTGGACAAGAGAAACCAATGATCGACCACAAGTTTGACAACTTCTCTCTATAGCATCATTCTCTCTAAGATATAGAGCAAAATCATGTACTATATCATGCATTTTACACCATTCTATCTCCTCCCCCGACTCACTTTTCTCAATGTCTTGAAACAAACAACGCATTGCTAAATTCTCCAAGTACTCTCGCCCTTTGAGTTCCATTGCACCATTTCCCCTAACATCGTGCAGATATCCTTGCAATATCCAATCTTCTATCAGAGTCTCCGCATGAATTCGGTAATCTTTAGGAAAGACGGCACAATATGAAAAACAACGTTTAAGAGCTGGGGACAATTCATTGTAGCTTAAAAACAAATGAGGGAATAGATCTACTTTCGCATTCTTCTAGTTCCCATACGTCACTCTTCTCTACGTCTTTCCACCCTTCCAAATTCTTGTCCTGCAAATGTCTTCCCAAAACAATTGCAGCAAGAGGTAATCCCTTGCACTTGTTAGCTATTTTCTTGCCAACATCCTCAAATTCTCCACATTTGTGCTCACTCTTTCTCGGAAAGGATGTTTCACGCAATAATGACCAACACTCATCGGGACTAAGGAGTTTCTGGGCGATAGGTAATACCGGTACCCATGATCTTAGCTACCTTTTCCTTTCTCGTTGTCACGAGAATTTTACTACCTGGTGCACCACATTGGAGACTAAGTTTTAAGGGCTCCCATTTGTTGTGGTCTTCTGTCCAAACATCATCGAGAACAAGAAGAAACTTCTTTTGATTAATACAATCCCTTAGTTGTTCTAGTTCTGAGCCCAAATTGATTTTCTTTGTAGGTGTCTTTTTTGTCACACACTCAACAATTCCTCTGGAAACCTTAGACACATCAAAGGGATCAGAAACACAAATCCATAAGTGATACGAATCCGGGTAGAGCTTAACCAAGGAAAGTGAGGTGAAGGAGTGATAATGAGCCAAGCCGCAACTGGGGTCAGATTTGAGCAACGATTCGCCTATCCATATGATGTCCAAATGCTGTTCAAAGACTACCATTGCCTTCATCGTCGAAAGAGCTTCGCGTGCGTATCTTGAACGACTCAATCGGAGCTCGGATGAGGGAGTTATGGTCATTTTACGAAAGTCGCGCAGTCAAGCAAAGGAGGCTCCAGAAAGTTCACGCGGGCGGGTGTTTTGTTGTATGAAAACACCCGACCGGGTGATTTGTGTCCGAGAAGAATTCAAAAGGCGGGATTTTGAATTATTTTGAGTGTCTTTTCATATTCCAACCCTAGTTTGAGTGACTTTTCATCTCCCAATCTCCCACATCTATAAATAGGGCCTTTTGTATCTTTTGTAATAGATAAGAGATTAGATTGAGTTTAGAAAAGAGTGTCTCCTTTGTGAGAGTCCCTCCCCACGTTGGGTGAGATGAATGTTTGGAAACCAAATCCATGGCCGGGCTATGGTTACTTGGTAGTTAGCCCGGGGTTAGCTACTTGGTATGTTTGCCTTGTGGTTGGTCCGGGACTAGCCACTTGGCAATCTTCACAACTAGTCTCATGTATCTAGTGGCGGAGCTTGAGTGAGAGTATACCCTAGGGGCGGAGCTCGAAAGAGTATATCTCTAGTGGCGGAGCTCGAACGAAAGTATACCCTAGTGAGCGGTGTGGCTAGCCGGTGGGGTCGATAATAATGGTTCTTTGTAGCCATTTGCTCACTCCCCAATTTCTTCCATTTCGATCCCCCTCGTCCATTCTTTTTTTGTTCTATCTTTTTGTGGGATGGAACACCTATCCTTTTTAGTGTAATATTTATTTAAGTTTCAATGTAATGTGTTTTTATGTTATTGTTGTAGTGTTTTTAGTTTGTACTTGTAATTTTAATTGTGTGTTGCTTTTACAAGAACAATTCTTGGGCTAATTTTGGAGATTCTCATCATACTTTTTTCATTTGATACCGATAAATTTACACCGTTACTCTACTGAAAATCTGAAATTGACCGTCGAAGACTGTCGTTGAACATGATTTATAGAATTATAGTCAGAGATTATGATCGTGGTTGGTCTAAGAGTAAGACAGAATATTTATTGAAGAAGCATGGGATATCTTATCCAATGAAGAGACTTTGAACGATAAAATATGTAAAGTAACTTAGGTGTTGTCCTACCAAAAATGATCACTTGTGGCGTATCAAAGAGAAGGTGAGTAGGAGAATCAAGAAAGACATTCTGAACTTAGGAACAATATTATTTATATTTGGACGGAAAGTGAAATACATTTAGTGCATTAGGACGAATAGGAATAAATATTAGAGTGAACTACGCCAAATGGTACCTGAACTATGCATTCCGCATGCAAACAGTACCTGAACTTTAAAAATATATGGGTAGTCCCTAAACTAAGGATGATAATTTTAAAGTTCAGAGACCGTTTGCGTGCGAAACGCATAATTTTGGAGTCATTTGCATAGTTCACTCTAAGTCCATAACTGAGGAAAAAAAAGGATTTACATTAGGACGGATAGGAATAGATATTTGTTTGTTTGTCAATTAAGTAATGAAGTTGAGGATTGTGATTCCTTACAATATGATTCTAGGAATATGATTCCTAATAGACTATTTTATCATGTGTCCTAGCATGATGGTCATGCAAGAAATGACAAGTCTGAGTGAATTAGAAAAGATTTTGTTCAAACAAGTGGACTGGCTAGTTGGTGATTTTGGGTTTAGCCAAAAGTTCCGAACCAGTCTCATTTTGGTTCAGAAATGAATCACTACTTATTGCTGTCCTCTATTTTGGAGTTATCTGATCTAGTAAAATGTATGTTCTGATTATGTTTTGCCTTGTCTGTGTTCTTGTCCGATAAGCAATTTAGAACAATGAAATTAAGACTGAAAAAGATAGCGTGCCTGACCTGCACAGCTGTTAGCTACTATGGTTGTGGCGTTGTGCCATGGCAGGCGGTAGCCTCACGTTCCGATTTGGAGTTTCTTTTTTTGGGGCTGCCTTTCTTAGGTATAATCTCTGCATTAGATAAAACCAATAGTCTCATTTTGCCATTTTGAAATGGCCACGAAAATAGTCTCATTTCTTAAAATATAAAGTTTCTCTCTCATACTAATTAATATTTTTAATGTAATTAATCATTAATAATAGTACATTTTCCGATTTATGCACGTGATCTTGTGCATGAGTGATAGGCTAGTTTTCGTCACTCGGAATTGGTCACTATTTGCACTATATGTTGAATATTTGCATGAAAAAAGATGCTATTTGGCAGGGAATGGATCATTATGTTCGGAAGCTGCTTTATGAAGGCACGAAGAGGAAAACATGCAAGAAAGAGGGCAAAATGACAAGAAATGGAAGAAAGTGAAAGAAGAAGGCACAGAAGACCCAAACTGCCCAAGTTGTTGGACTGACCAATTTGAACCTGACGGGAAAATGACTAAAGCCACTTCCACACACTTATCAAGGACAACTCTCACTTGCTACACACACCCATATCTGCCCTTGGAGAGTAAAAAAAGAAAGAAAATATCTTTTATTGGATATATGTATTAAAAGACTTAGTCACCAACAAGGGTACTTTATCACTTAGCTTTAGTTTAGTGCCAAGATCTTAATTCACCATGGGTTGAAGTAGTAGTAAATTAGTAGTAGTATTTAATTTCTCTAGTTGCTTGTTGTTAACCTTTGTAGTTCTTTTGCATCTTTCTCACTCTTAGTTGTTGTTGTTGTTGTTCTTGTTTTAAAAGCTTATTTCAAGTAGTAATTTCTCTAAGTGTTTGTGTATTTAATGTGTTTTAAAGTTTAGCTCTTGTTTATTTCCGGTTTTAGCTTGTTGTTTAGTTCTAGTGTTGCTTATGTTCTTGTTTAGTTAAAAATCCTTTCAAGCTTTTAAAATCAGTTTCTCAAGTATTTTCTTAGTTAGTTTATGGTTAAAAAACGTGGAGAAGGAGTTAGAAAAGTCTCAAAAAAATCAGCCATGTGTTGTGTGTTTTCGGCACCTTGTCGGGTGTCATTTTCGTATGATTTTGCATGAGTTTGATGAGCTCGGTTCTTGAGTGTTCTTCCACCATGTTTAAGTGTTCTTAAGCTTTCTTTATCTTCTTTAATGAGTCTTTATGTTTCAGCTTTTAGTTTGGTGTTTTCAATGCATGTTTAGGTAGTTTAATTGTTGATCTTGTGTTTGTCTAGCATATTTTAATTATGTAGCAGCCAAGTAGTCATTCCTCTCACTTAATTTTCGTGGCCTTAGTGTAGATTTAGGAGAGATATCAGCTTTTAGAAGTTAAGTGAAAGGACCATTAGTTGTAGGCTTTTATCCATTGGTTTTACACCTTGGATAATAGTGTCACCGAATAGATTTAACATGTACACAAGTTCTCAACTAAAAATCCACAAGAATTGAATTTCCATATTGGCTGTATACAATTTTTTTTCTTATATTTATTTTTGTTCAAGATGTATAAAGATTGATATGAGTAAATGTTTTTCCTTCTACCAAATTCGGTGTTCCTATTTTGCTAATCTATTTTGTAAGCTTCTGGTCGTAGACAATTTATTTTGTTCCATTAATTTAACTCGTTAATTAAGTCAAAACATAGTTGACCGCTAAATTTTTACAAACCATTAAATATTGATCAAAACATATTATCTAGGACCAAAAGCTATTACACTTAATGTATGACCAATTTTTTTCCCTCAAATATACGAGACTAATTTTGGACTTTGGTCGAATAATAATAATAAAATTTTAGGTTATATTTAATGAATAATGACTATTTAGAGCATCCACACTGAATAATATATGCATGGATGGTGAGAATACTAGTTTACTTCCACTTAATTCAACCCATCCGTTTGTTGTGGATTGATTTTAGGGGTTAGGATTCTTGCTAAGTAAGTAATTTAAGGATTTTCATAAAATTTTGTCTATTTTATAGTAATTGTGATATACTACTACATTTACTTGGGTAATTTTATTAGAAATGGATCATATTATTGTGGCGCTTAGTTTGTAGTATTATTATATTCTACATTAATGAAGGCAACGTGCGCATAATGTGAGAGAAGTTGCAATCCTTCGTTAGATCTTATTATGTTTTCTTAGAACAGATACTTTTTCATTTAACAAATTCGGTAACGCAAAGAGTTGGACTTCGAATGAAGAAGAGTGTGACTTATGAAGTTTTCAAAATGATCAACAAGAAGAGTGGGATGTTTCAATGTGGATAATTGAGGAGACTTGTGGAGAAGAAGCTGAATCAACCTCAAGTAAAGAACAAAAGATATATAAAGATGCTACAAACTCAAGATAATGTCTCCACAGAAGTTCTAGAAGAACCAAGAGTGAGACAAGAAATTAGCTCACTAAATCAACAAAGGAAAAGATTTACTTGAAATCTGGAGAATTTGAGAAATGAAAATGGATTAGATAACACTCCCTAGTCCAATAAATGAGGATGACACGAGTTCTAACGTAAAATAAGTATAATAGAAGAGAGTAAAAAAAAAAGTGATTGGAGTGTTATCAGTGAAAAATGTGAGCATTGAATGATTGGTTGCTCCAAATGAAGAAGAGTTGGAATCAAACTCCAAAACTATGGAAAATAGAAGCTGCCAGAAATTGAAGAGTCTTTGTTTATACAAAATTGAATCAAGAAAAGACAAGATAGAACCAACTAGAAAAGAATTTGGGGTTTGAAAATCACATAGCTGATATGATAATATTGCAATAGATGAGTAAAAGGTACGAGAGAAAAAGAAAAAAAAGTGATAAAATATGAAAGAAAAAGAATGAAAATATTTGTTTTACATAAACAAATAGAGGAATGGTATTTGTTAAACAAACGTCCCAGTTAGATTGTTCATGTTACCATTTAGCCGAATCATATGTTATGATTTAGCCATACATCACCCACTATCAATGAATCAATGTTAATTACTAAATAAAAACAATAATATGCAGCTGAGTAACAAATAAGCAATTTAATAACCAAATTCTTGCACGTAAAACTCTCTAAATTATAAACATTTAACAAATTGCATCAAATTCTTTTCCAATAAATCTTAGAATATTTGGAGACTGAAAAGAGTGGTGGCTTGCCTGTAGGCCAGCGGCTACAATGGCTGTGTGACGGCCGATGGGAAGCGATGCGGCGGACGAGCACGTGTATATGAATCAATACTAATTACAAAATTAAAAAAATAATAAGCAGCTGAGTAACAATATTATTGCACCTATTTATACATTTTACTAATATAGAATCTCTAACATATTTCACCAAATTCATTTCCAGTAAATTTTAGAATAATTGAGACTGAAAAGAGTTGTGAGAAAGCGTTACTTGCCTGTTGAAAGGCAGCTCCTAGTGTGGCGGGCCGATGGGGCGGACGATGCAGCGATTGTTTTTTTTTGAATTTTTTTGGATTGTTTTTAAGGAAATTTTTTTGCGATATGAATATGATCTTTGCTTGCTAATAACGTGAAATGGAGGAGGACTTGTTTGGGACTTAAACTCGCAAATTTATAGGACAGTGCGGTCAACTGTCAACATTAATTTATTCGAGCATTATCACTAATCATATTTTATGATATAATACAAGCTTTCAATTTTAAACACTAATATCTCAATTTCAAGTGTCTTTATGCCATTTTTCAACGTCGCTGTCTTAGTAATACTATGTTTAACCAACACGTCAAGATGAATTTGAAAAACATATAGAGAAATTTTAAAAAAAAACGACTAAAATTGATCGAAAATTTGAGTATTTAGAACAAATTATCTTCTAATGTAAAAAAATAAAAAATAAAAAAAAAACTCGTCTTTTTAATCATTGGTTGAACTTGCTACCTGACACTCTGATATAAAATGAATATTTAAATGTACACTAATATGACATATATAAAAGAATGAAAGTCTGATTTACTAAAATTTGTATCCAGCTAATTAGACACACTAAAAACTAAATAAAAAGCTTTTTATAAATTGATAAAAATGAATTTAAATCACATGAATACTGGTGATATTTGATACAAAATTAATTTAAATCACATGCAAATCATTAATTGCGCTATGCTTGTTAATTTCATATTATTGCGCTATGCTTGTTAATTTCATATTCTTTGTCCACCAAAATTTATCTATTTTAATTTGTATAATTTTTTTCATACACTACATTAGTACATTACTAATGATATGTTCCAACTATCCACTAATATTATTTAACACATTTTTTTCTCTCTCTCTCGTAGTATTTTGCACTTTTTTCCAGCTATGATCAATGCGTTTAGTGGAGGCAAAACTAATTTAATAGTTTGGCGATTAAGAGATATAATGTGTTTGCTATAACATGGATCAATTTGTATCTTTGTATTTTTACTTTTATTATAAAATTTGTAATCCTTTATCTTTACTATTACTAATAATATATAGCGATAAGGTTTTAGGTTAGGTGGAATGAACAAAGGTAGTCTCCGCAGACAGTTCGTCAACATTACTTAATCCAAGCATCATTACAAATTAACACGCTCCTTAATTAAAGCGGTACAATTAATTAATCAATAATCAATTATAAAATAGGTTAATTACGTACTGTATTAAATAATCCATTAGCGGTTGATAGTGCTTTACATCGCATGCGTGACAACGAATTATACTTTAGTATTCTCTCAATTTTCAAATAATATATCATTGGTTTGTACATAAAATTAGTTTACTTTTGATAAAACTTTCTTTCTTATGAGTTTAATAATATTTTCTTTTAATAATACTACTACTTTATTCACTTTTGTTTTTAAAATCCCTATTTACAATAAAGAAGAAAGATAGAAGAGAGAAAGTAAAATTCAATTAAATTGATACACCAAAATAAACGTCAGATACCTAAGCATTGATGGCAAACATTCTTGGAGGAGTTGGACAGCTGGTGAGTCCATTTTTGTAGTACTTACTTATTATTATTCATGATGTTACGATGTAATATTCCCCTATGTTCCAAGAAAGTTAAATTACCTCTTTTTCATACTCATTAAAAAAATCGTTATAAATAATTAGAGTATATAACTAGTAAAGTAAAAGCTAAAATAACATAGAGAAATCTCTTATCTACATTATTTTTACTTTTACTTTATTTTTTTTATCTATTCTAACTATTTATTACTCCATCCATCTCAAAAAAGTTGAGTCGTATTCCTTTTTAGTCCGTCCCAACAAAGTTGAGTCATTTTTTTTTTTAACAAAAGATAAAACATCTAATCACTCTTTTTTTATTCTATCATTTACTTTTCTCTTTCATTTTTCCTACTTTTATTCATCTCACCTATTTATTTAATATAAATCCTTAATCTCCGTACCTAAAAATTTTGTCTCAACTTTTATTGAACGATGGGAGTATAATTTTTTCGAAATGAGTGAAAAAAGAAATGACTCTAACTCTATTGTGATTCTACGTTATTAAATTAAAAAATAGTTAGTCACATGCTACTTTAGTAATTTATAGTAAAACGTCATTTTTATTATAATCAGCTAAACACTTTATTAGCGTGGCCTAACTTTGTGCAAGTTATGTACCTAGCTGTATTAATTTCGTGCATATACATAATGGTTGTTACAATTATGGTAGCACTAGATTAATTAAATGAGAAACGTGGGAAAAGAACGTGGTTGTTATAATATGTCCATTTAGCACTCTAATCATTGTAGTCTCCAATCAATTAGCCTCAATTAGTGGACACTTTAATGTCTTTTTTAATTCTTTGCATTGTTTATTGTCGAAAACAGAATGTTTAGTGGAAATACACTCATACGCTTTCAAAAGTAGTCAATTGGGATTTGAGTGGGTTGTTACATAATGACTATAATTACGATCATTATTTTCCAATGTGACCATAAAAAAGAATAAATTTGTACAGCCTATTGTGTTTTAATATTTTTAAGACGACCGGTAGTTGATTGGGTTGTTACGGAATGGTTATAGATCACGACCATTATTTTCCAATGTGACCATAAAAAAGAATAAATTACTTTATAAATTTTAATAAATCAATAATTTTATTAAATGTTTAAATTTCTCTACACTATTATCTCTATTTACTTATTCTATAGAGCAATAATTAATGATTTGACTCAAATGAAGAATAAGATAGTTATAAGAAAATATATATACTCAGATCATTTCCCAACCAATATAGTCTTGGTCGTGATAGAACAACATAAGCTTTCATTCAAAATTAATAAAATATAGAAAATAGATTGAAATATACATTAGATTATTATTCATAGAGTGATATAGGGAATCAAATAAACACCTCGTAAATGCAGTCGCCTATATGGGTTGGGCTTCAAATATGATTCAAGTTCAATAGATCCCATCTATATTAGTAATAAAATACAAGTACACAACTATTACATTTACATATCAACAATAACAATCTATGAACTAAACAAGCTCGGAAAATCCATGATTTAATAAAGCAAAAAAATAATTATCACAATCCCAAATTCAAACAGAAAAGCATAAATATTAGCATTGGAACTATGTGCAAAGTTGAAGTTGGGGATTACGTTGGGAAATGGATCTCTAAGCTGAAGCTTCCTTGTCCTCTCCGTATGTTTTTACTAGCTCTGATGAACCACTAATATCCAACTCCCACAAAGACGAGGAGACCTTACGCAGGAGGCGATGCGGCAGCTTCTTCAAACTCACACAGTCAGAGATAGTCAAATAAATGAGACATGGCATGATGGAGATGGCCGCAGATTCTTCTTCTTCTTCTTCTTCCTCCGTTATGTCCTCCCACTCCTCCCATTTGGAGCACATATAAAATCTCAGTTCCTTGAGTTTAGGAAATGCAACAACATCATCACATGAAGAAGATTCTATTCCTAAAAACTCCCTTCCGACAAACACCAATTGCTCCAAACCGTAAATAAAGAGAATTTCCAAGAAAGGTAGTTTCCCCATAGCCGGCAACGATGACACCTCACTCAAATCACGCAGGAAAATCTGTTTTATAAAGTTGAGAGGCGATGACATAAAATGCGGAAGCCTGGATCCCTTATATCCCCTGATTCCCAATGCATTCAACTTGTAATGGGGTAGGAGAGCTTCTACTAACTCCATCCATATTGATGATGATGAAAATGATGACTGCTCCATTTCATCCATCATGCCCCGAAAGAATATTTCGAGTCTTTCAAGTTTTTGGAGGAGTGTCTTCAATTGTTCTTGTCGAGCATCCTCAACCAATTCCTCCATTTCACTCATACTACTACAGTAGATTTCCAATTCTAGAGATCCAGTAAGACAATGGTGTAATTTTTTCAGAAAACCCAACTTGTTGTATTTAATTCTAGAGATCCAGTAAGACATTTCACTCATACTTCCTACTTTGAATGAACACAGTTCCAGTGTCCGAAGGTTACTTAACTCACCTAATGCTTCAGGCAGACAGTTGATACGAGTGTATTTAATCTTCAAGATTTGCAGTTCAACCAAACTACTAATGCTCTCTGGTAACTCATCTATTCCATGATTTTCACTTAAGTCAAGATGTCTTAGCTCAACCAAATTCCCAATTTCTCGTGGAATCTTGTTAGCTGGCACTGTGACAAGAGAAGAGTTTGCAAGAAATAAAGCTTACATATGATTCCAAGGCCATCCTTTGACAGGTCAGACTCATTTAAATCCAACCATCTCAAGTGAATCAGCGTTTCCATTCCCACTGGAGGAAGTCCACCCCAAATTCTTAACACCCTAAGACTTTTCATGCAATCACAAACTTGACTTATTCTGTCTCTTTCATCAACAGGAGTTTGTAGTCCAACGATAGACTCCGATATTCTTGGACATGAGAAACCAATGAAGGATCACAACCCTGACAACTTCTCTCCTTGTCATCATGTTTCCTAAGAAATAGAGCAAAATCATGAACTATATCATGCATTTTACACCATTCTATCTCCTCCCCCGACTTGCTTTTCTCAATGTCTTGAAACAAACTACGCATTGCTAAATCCTCCAAATACTCTCGCCCTTTGAGCTCCTCTGCACCGTTTCCACTAACAGAGCGCAGATAACCTTGCGCCATCCACTCTTCTATCAGAGTCTCCGCATGAATCCTGTGATCTTTAGGATAGATGGCACAATATGAAAAACAACGCTTAAGAGATGGGGACAAATCATTGTAGCTTAAAAGCAAATGAGGAAAAAGCTTGACTTCCTTATCATCCAATTCCCATATTTCACTATTCTCTACATGTTTCCACCGTTCCAAACCCTTGAACCGCAAAAGTCTTCCCAAAACAACTGCAGCAAGAGGCAATCCCTTGCACTTGCTAGCTATTTTCCTGCCAACATCCTCAAATTTCCCACATTCATTCTCACTCTTTCCTGGAAGGGATGTGGCACGCAACAATGACCAACACTCTTCAGGATTAAGCTCTTTCGGGTAATAGATATCATTGTCTAAACTACCCATAATCTCAGCCACCCTTTTATTTCTCGTTGTCACCAATATTTTACTTCCAGGTGCACCACAGTCAAGATTGATTCTCAAGGGCTCCCATTTGTCGCTGTCGTCTGACCAAACGTCATCAAGGACGAGAAGAAACTTTTTTCCTAAAACAGATGCTTTTAATTTTTGTAACACCACTTCTAGTGGGTCGGCATCTGGAGAACTTGTCTCTTTTGTCACACTTTTAACAATATCGTTGGCAACCTTAGACACAATAAAGGGATCAGAGACACATACCCAAATTTTTAACCAATCATCTGTATTGAACTGAGGATCGTTAAAAATAAGTTGAGCTAGTGTCGTCTTCCCAAGTCCCCCCGTCCCGACTATAGAACTTTCTTCAAGTCAATCGAAGATGTTGATTGTTCTCGCTGAGACTCGGGCACCGGCAAGGGATGAGTTACAGGCAGAGAGATGACAAATTTAAAATCATCTTTCTCCTTTAAGATCTGATCAAGCTTGGCATTCACATGCTCAATTTTCTTGGCAATATCACGACGAACAGAAATTTCGTTGAAAGATAAACACGAACATGGGATGAAGGAGCAGCCTATCTTTTGCTCAGGCTCAGGCTCAGCAAAATCTTCCAACTTATGTTTGAGAAGAGAGTAGTTCCATTCATCCAAAATGTCGTCCATCTCATAAGTCGTGTTTTCGAGCTCCTTCAACCAACTCTTGACGCTTTGCTCATTCACTGCTTTCTTTTCTGCATCATCCAACACCTCTCTGATCTTATTGAGCTTCTTGGAAAGATTGAGAAGCTCCTTCTTCACGCCTTTCACCAAATTAACTTCATACTGAATCTTGTCTTTTATCATAGTTGCAACACTCTCCACCACGGCTGAAACTATAGCATCTGTCATTTATGCGATTTGGAGCTGCTCTTTTTTCTCTTTATTTATGGTGGAAATCAATCCAATATAGTATTGGTTCACAACAAGGTCACTCCTCACCTGTATGTGGGACAAACATTCAATTCTTTTTTCGTTTTAATTAATACTATAATTGAATTCATATGTTTTCTTAGAACATATACTTTTACATTTTTGACATTTTCTCCATGGTCGGAAAGTTATGTTAACAAAAAAAAAACCCTGAAGCAGAAGTTTTTTAGTGTAGCTTATGGAGAAGATCAAGAACAAGTACTTCCACCGGCTTTGGAAAAGTATCTAGAACATTATATTGGAGAAAAGATAAACTAAGTTTCATAGGATTTACAATAATTTATAAGAGAAGTGAAATGAGCTCAGGTGAAGAAAAAAGATTTCAAAGTCCGAGGGATCACTGATTCTACAAGCTCAAAGATCAAACGAAACACGAAAGCAAAATGCCAAGTACTGCAATATTGCAATTGTTGAAAATGGATTGATTTAGAGAATCAGCCTCACATGAAGGATCATGTTCCCGAAGAGCTCAGTACAAAATCTATGAAAGAGTTGGTCTATGAGACGTTGAGGATTCCGCGACATTAAATGAACATAATTGAATCAAGTTCAAGTAAAGAAAGAAAGCTAGATCGGCTAGAAACAAAGGAGAAGGTTCATGAAACACGAGGAAATAACGCTAAAATTGAAATAGAGCAAGAGTTTGATCATGTTAGAGATGATTCAAGGGAAGCATAGAGTCTTCGGCAGACGATCATGCAAGAAATGACAAGTCTGAGTGAAGTAAAATTGATTTTGGACAATGGAGAAGAGCTTCTGACCTGCACAGCTGGTAGCTACTATGGTTGTGCGATGGCAAGCGGTGACAAACGGGCGGTAGCCTCACGTTCCGATTTGGAGTTTCTTTTTTTGGGGTGCCTTTTTCAGACAAGTGAGTAATTACTTAGAATTGTGAGTTAGTACCTTGAACGAAATAGTACAACAGTTTCTCATTTTGCCATTTTAGAATGTCCAAAAATATAGTCTCATTTCTTAAAATAGAAAGTTTCTCTCATATTTTACCTACTTCTTCCATCTAACTCTCTTACTTTACCCACTTTTTCTCTTCTTCTCTCTTATTTTACCAATTCCTCACTAAAACCCGTGTCGTCCACAAATGAGACTATTTTCTGTAGACAGAAGGAAGCGGTTGGCATTTCCGGTTACTGTTTCAAGCCTAGGTTATACCTAAGGCTCTAGATACATTGAATTATTCAACACTAATTACCATACAAAAATGAGACTATCATTGAATTAATCAACACTAATTACCATACAAAAATCAATAAGCAATTGAATAACCAAAATTCTTGCACCTACACTCATATCATATGGTTATAACTTATATATACCTAAGGCTCTAAATATGAATCTTTAATATTAACACATAATTATTTGAAATTGAGTACAAATAAAATTATGAACAATAAAGGCTGAAAAGAGCAATGAGATACCTTCACGGCTAGCAAGTGGCAGCTACTATGGTTGTGTGGCGGCCGACGGTGGCGCTGCGGCGGCCAACGATGATATTGTACGTTTTGGAGCTGCTTTTTTTGTGTAATGAAGAACGACTCTTCGGTAGCTAAAATTAAATTTGGTCACACGCTCATATATATGTTTCATACTAGTATAGTGTCGACTGTTTATTGTAAAAGTGAGTACTTCCTCCGTCCCAAGATAAGTGACTTACTTCTTTTGGGCACGAGATTTAAGGAATGGTATTTAAATAAGTTAAAGTGGAGAGAGTAAAGTACTCCATCCGTCCCATAGTAATAGAGGCATTTTGTTTTGAGCTCTCGTTTTGAAAAAATGATAATAAATAGTTAAAGTGGAGAGAGAGTAAAGTAAAAGAGAGAATAATGTAGTTAAGGGTCTTATCTACAATATTCTCTTTCTTACTTTACTATTTCTCCATTTTAACTATTTATTATTACTTTTTTTTAAATTAGTGCTCAAAACAAAACGCCTCTATTACTGTGGAACGGAGGGAGTATGAGAGAAGGAAAAATAGAGGAGAGAAACGAGAATAAAGTAGGTGGAGAATAAAGTAAGAGAAATTTATTTTGTTCCATTAATTTAACTCGTTAATTAAGTCAAAACATAGTTGACCGCTAAATTTTTATGAAACCATTAAATATTGATCAAAACATATTATCTAGGACCAAAAGCTATTACACTTAATGTATGACCAATTTTTTTCCCTCAAATATACGAGACTAATTATCCACATTAAATATCCATGACTCTCCATCACATCATCGTTCCCCTATTGAACTATTGCAAAATTGATGGCATGGCACTGATTTTCAACGAGATTTGTGGAATATTGCTCTTGAAATTGTTGTGTGGGCTTAATTAATATAGTTAACAGGCCCATAAAGTTGGGCTGTTTTTTGATATCATTAGCTAAGATTTGCATCTATAAAATTAACTGGGCTTTCTAAGGTAGCCCAGTTCTGTGATTAGATTAAAAAAAGAAACCATATAACTTTAGATTATTTTATTGAAACTTTGTCTGAGCAAATAAATTTGAAAATAAAACAATATATGCATAGATGGTGAATATTTCATTTAGAATACTAGTTTACTTCCACTTAATTCAACCCATCCATTTATTGTGGATTGATTTTAGGGGTTAGGATTCCTGCTAAGTAAGTAATTTAAGGATTGTCATAAATTTTTGTCTATTTTATAGTAATTGTGATATACTACTATATTTACTTGGGTAATTTTATTAGAAATGGAATGATGTCATATTAATCATTAAACTCTAGAAAACCGACTTGTTAGTTAGCCAACGAAATTTGGACTCAAGCAAATTTGATTGTATCTAAACACCAGAAAACAAATGATCAACTCAAAAGTTCCCATCACTAGAATCAGTACAAAGTTGCCATGTCCTAACCCAAGAAAAGCTTCAAAATCCTTAACAAGCACCACCACCATAGATATGATCAACTCAAAACTTCCCTAGATACAGAAGCATATTACCTCCAACAGCTATTAATCCGATCCGGCAAGGCCAACGAGGATGCCCTGCGCGTTCCCTTCGCTCTTACTTTCATCCTTCATTTCACCATCGCCCTTCCGGATTCTGATTTTGTACTTGGACTCAAATTCAGCCAGCTCCTTTTTCTTCTTCTCGGACGCTTCATTGAGCCGAGCAATCACCTCTTCAAGACCCTCCTTGTTCCTCTGCACGGGTGGGAGAACTTCTCTGATTGTTCTCTCGACAAGGACACCTCCAATCATCCGGTTGCACCTCGATCTCAACATGCATTTCTAAAGTTGTGATCAAAACAGGAAGAGCATAAATTGCATCAGTTCTTCTTGTGGAAGTCGAAGAATTGATGCAATTTATTGTTGGAGAAGTCGAAGTTGGGGATTATGTTGGGATATGGATCTCCAAGCTGAACCTTCCTTGTCCTCTCCGTATGTTTTTACTAGCTCTGATGAACAACCCAAATATTCAACGACTGCAAAGACGAGGAGACTTTGTGCAGGAGGCGATGCGGCAGCTTCTTCAAACTCCCACACCTCTTGATAGTCAATTGTGTGAGACATGGCATGATGGAGATGGCCGTAGATTCCTGATCTTCAGCAATTATGTCCTCCCACTCCTCCCATTTCGAGCACCATATAAAATGTCCAGTTTCTCGAGTTTAGGAAATGCAACAACAACATCATCATCAGATGAAGATTCTATTCCTAAAAACTCCCTTCCGACAAACATCAATTGCCTCCACTACTCCAAATATAGAGAATTTCCAAGAAAGGTAGTTTCCCCATAGCCGGCAATGATGACACCTCACTCAAATCACTCAGACCAATCGCTTTTATAAAGTTGATGGGTGATGACATCAAATGCGGAAGCCTGGAGCCCTTATATCCCCTGAATTCCAATACATACAACTTGTAATGGGGTAGGAGAGCTTCTACTACCTCCATCCACAATGAAGATGATGATGATGAAAATGATGACTGCTCCATTTCATCCATCATGCCCTCATAACACATATTATCGAGTATTTCAAGTTTTTGTAGTACTGTCTGTAACTCTGCTTGTCGAGCATCCTCAACCAATTCCTCCATTTCACTCATACTACTCCAGTAGATTTCCAATTTTAGAGTTTTGGTAAGATGACGGTATAATTTTTTCAAAACACCCAACTTGTTGTATTCACTTCCTATTTTAAATTCGAACAGTTGCATTGTGCGGAGATTACTTAACTCACCTAATGCTTCAGGAAGGCAGTTGATACCAGTGTGTTGAATCTTCAAGATTTGCAGTTCAACCAAACTACAAATGCTCTCTGGTAACTCCTTTAATCCATAATTCCAACTTAAGTCAAGTTCTCTTAACTCAACCAAATTCCCAATTTCTCGTGGAATCTCGGTTAGGCTGCATGATGGTAAGAGAAGGGTTTGCAAGAAATAAAGCTTACATATGATTCCAAGGCCATCCTTTGACATGTCAGACCGACTTAAATCCAACCATCTCAAGTGAATCAGCGTTTCCATTCCCAATGGAGGAAGTCTACCCCGAAGTCTTAACACCCTAACACTTTTCATGCAATCACAAACTTGACCTCTTCTGTCCCAAGATAGACTCCGATATTCTTGGACATGAGAAACCAATGAAGGATCACAAACTTGACAACTTGTCTCCTTGTCATCATTCTTCCTAAGAAATAGAGCAAAATCATGTACAATATCATGCATTTTACACCATTCTATCTCCTCCCCCGACTCACTTTTCTCAATGTCTTGAAACAAACTACGCATTGCTAAATCCTCCAAATACTCTCGCCCTTTGAGCTCCTCTGCACCGTTTCCACTAACAGAGCGCAGATAACCTTGCGCCATCCACTCTTCTATCAGAGTTTCCGCATGAATCATGTGATCTTTAGGATAGACGGCACAATATGAAAAACAACGCTTAAGAGATGGGGACAAATCATTGTAGCTTAAAAGCAAATGAGGAAAAAGCTTGACTTCCTTATCATCCAATTCCCATATTTCACTATTCTCTACATGTTTCCACTGTTCCAAACCCTTGAACCGCAAAAGTCTTCCCAAAACAATTGCAGCAAGAGGCAATCCCTTGCACTTGCTAGCTATTTTCCTGCCAACATCCTCAAATTTCCCACATTCCTCCTTACTCTTTCCTGGAAGGGATGTGGCACGCAACAATGACCAACACTCTTCAGGATTAAGCTCTTTCGGGTAATAGATATCATTGTCTAAACTACCCATAATCTCAGCCACCCTTTTATTTCTCGTTGTCACCAAAATTTTACTTCCAGGTGCACCACAGTCAAGATTGATTCTCAAGGGCTCCCATTTGTCGCTGTCGTCTGACCAAACGTCATCAAGGACGAGAAGAAACTTTTTTCCTAAAACAGATGCTTTTAATTTTTGTAACACCACTTCTAGTGGGTCGGCATCTGGAGAACTTGTCTCTTTTGTCACACTTTTAACAATATCGTTGGCAACCTTAGACACAATAAAGGGATGAGAGACACATACCCAAATTTTTAACCAATCATCTGTATTGAACTGAGGATCGTTAAAAATAAGTTGAGCTAGTGTCGTCTTCCCAAGTCCCCCCGTCCCGACTATAGACAGAATTTGGGTACAATCATCATCACGCATCAGTTTTCTCACTATATCATTCTTCTTGCTCACTATGTCCAATCCAAGAACTTTCTTCAAGTCAATCGAAGATGTGGATTGTTCTCGCTGAGACTCGGGCACCGGCAGGGGATGAGTTACAGGCAGAGAGATGGCAAATTTAAAACCATCTTTCTCTATTAAGATCTGATCAAGCATGGCGTTCACATTTTCTATTTTCTTGGCAATATCACGACGAAAAGGAATTTCCTTGAAACCTAAACATGAAGATGGGATGAAGGAGCATCCTATCTTTTGCTCAGGCTTAGGCTCTGCAAAATCTTCCAATTTATGTTTGAGAAGAGAGTAGTTCCATTCATCCAAAATGTCGTCCATCTCATAAGTCGTGTTTTCGAGCTGCTTCAACCAAATTTTGACAATTTGATCATTCAATGCTTTCTTTTCTGCATCATCCAACACCTTTCTGATCGTATTGAGCTTCTTGGAAAGTTTTTGAAGCTCCTTCTTCACGCCTTTCACCAAATTGACTTCGTACCGAATCTTGTCTTCTACCATAGTTGCAACTCTCTCCACCACTACCGAAACTATAGCATCTGCCATTTATTCGAATTGGAGCTGCTCTTTTTTCTCTTTATTTTTGGTGGAAATCAATCCAATATAGTATTGGATTGATTCACATACACTTCAACTATTGGTTCACAGAGAGTTGGATGGTAGAGATGATTCAGGTGAAGCACAGAGTCCTCGCCATGACGATGATCATGCAAGAAATGACAAGGCTGAGTGAATTAGAAAAGATTTTGTGGGCCGAAAATGTTCAAACCAGTGGACTGGCTAGTTGGTGATTTCGGGTTTAGCCCAAAATCACCATCAACGGTCCGAACCAGTGTTCTGCCGGACCATCCATTTTGGTTCAGCAATGAATCACTACCATCTATCAAACCGCACCTAATTATCAAACTATCCTCTATTTTGGAGTAATCTGACCTAAAATAACTCAAAATGTACGTATGTTCTAGTTCTGATTATGTTTTGCCTTATCTATGTTCTTGTCCCTAGATATACAAGCAAATTGAGTAACCAATAAGCAATTTAGAACAATGAAAGACTGAAAAAGATAGCGTGCCTGACCTGCACAGCTGGTAGCTACTATGGTTGTGCGATGGCAGGCGGTGACAAACGGGCGGTAGCCTCACGTTCATGGAACATTCCACTAACTCATTCCTACCATTTTACCATTTCAAATTTTACCATTTTTAGAAAATTAACTACAAACTTTAGAAATACAAACTTGTAATTCGAATTTGATACAAACTTGAAGTAGTTCGAAATTTATGAGAAATTAACTACAAACTTGTAGTTTGAATTTGATACAAACTTGAAGTAGTTCAAAATTAAGAGAAAATAACAAATTTTTAGAAATTCAAAATTCATATGTTCTAACATCTGAATAAGTTATTTATATTTTTAAATAACATAATAAATCCATAATTTACTAAATTAATTTTTTTTTAAAAATCGGGTAATTCGGGTAACCCGATACCCGATCCCGATAATCCAAAAATCTTAATACCCGATCCCGATCCCGATCCGAAACCCGAAAATTCGTGTATCGGATACCCGGTATCCATTTTGACAGGCCTAACTATCATCATATAAGTACTACAATCATTGAATTATTTAACACTAATTACAATACAAAACAACATTAATAAGCAATTGCATAAAAAAATTTCTTGCACCTACACTCATATCATATGGTAATACCTAAGGCTCTAAATATAAATCTTTAATATTAACACATGATTATTTCAACTTCAGTACAAATAAAATTAAGAACAACGAAGACTGAAAAGTGCAAAATGAGAGTGTGCTACATACCTTCACGGCTGGCAAGTGGAAGCTACTGTAATTGTGTGGCGGCCGACGGTGATGACAAGTGGGAGGCTCTGTGGCGGACGACGAGGACGTACGATTTGAAGCTACTACTTTTAGGTAAAATCTTTGCCTTAGGAAAATTTAGAGATCAAGTTTAAGGGCTGATTAAATGGGGACTCTGCCATCTACTTGAAATTTTATAATACAGTGCCAGCCGGCTAACAACTCATCAAAATTAATTAATTAGAGCATCATTACACAATAACTAGTATTTTATTGAACGGTTACGCCAATTTCACATCTAATCATATGCCCACATGTTTCAATTGTCAACGCTTTCATCAAATTAATTAGTAAAGTATGGGTAGTGCACATTATTCTGCTTTTTAATGTATAGTATGCCTAGTGAAGAACGACTCTTTGGCACCTAGTCATCATATGGTTGTTACGTTTAATTTAACTGAGTCAAAATAAATTTAATTTAATAATATACCTCTATAGTTTGGGGATTAGCTGGAATGAACGTAGACTCTTTGCCGATGCCAAAAACCAAGTCATCAACATTAATTAATTAGAGCATCATTAGACATTAATGATATTTTATTGATTTGGTAGCTAAAATTAAATTTGGTCACATGCTCACATGTTTTATATGTCAACGCCTTAATAAGTTTGGCTACAAACATAAGTAATTAAAATTGAGTATTTAGTTAGTCGATTTTTGCAGCGGAATGGAATAAGTTGGTTATTAGAAATGATGGAGAATGAAGCATTGGGCATACGTGTCCTACCAAGTTTAAGAGATTTCAAATAATAATAAGAGTAAAATTTAAAATTGGTCTAATATATTTGTTTGAAAAAATAAAAATTAGTTTTATATGTTACTCTCCGTCCCATTGAAAATTACCCACTTTTCTTTTTGGTTTGTCCAACCAAGATGACCCATTACTAAATATGGAAACACTTTTATCTATACTTTATTCTCTCACTTAACACATAAAATAAAACTGCATAAAATATCGTGTCGCCCAATGAAGAGGTCATCTTTCGTGGGACGAAAGGAGTAAGTGTTTACTTTTGGTTCTAAACAATATGCTTTGGTATATATTTAACGGTTCCACAAAATGTTAACGATCAATTGCATTCTAAAGTTTAAAATTGATCTCGTACGTTTGCACAAAAAATTATTTGATCCTACACATTGATTGTGTGTTAGCTTCTGGTCCTAGACAATTTATTTTGTCCATTAATTTAATTCGTTAATTAGGTCAAAACACAGTTGACCTTTAAATTTTTATGAAACCATTAGATATTGATCAAAATATATTGTCCATGACCAAAAGCTATCACATTAATGTAGGACCAATTTTTATTTTCCTTAAACATACGAGAATATTTTTTTAGTCGAATAATAATATTAAAATTTTAGGTTATGTGGAATGAACAAGGACTCTTTAGAGTTTAGAGCATCCGCATTGAATATCCACGACTCTCTGCCACATCATCATTCCCCTATTGAACTATTGCAAAATTGATGGCATGGCACTTATTTTCAACGAGATTTGTGGAATATTGCTCTTGAAATTGTTATGTAGGCTTAATTAATATCGTTAACAGACCCATAAAGTTGGGTTGTTTTTTATGTCATTAACTAAGATTTGCATCTATAAAATTAATTGGGCTTTCTAAGGTAGCCCAGTTCCGTGATTAGATTAAAAAAGAAACCACATAACTTTAGATTATTTTTTTGAAACTTTGTTGAGCAAATAAATTTGAAAATAAAACAATATATGCATACATGGTGAATATTTTATTTAGAATACTAGTAGTTTACTTCCACTTAATTTAACCCATCCATTTATTGTGGATTGATTTTAGGGGTTAGGATACCTGCTAAGTAAGTAATTTAAGGATTTTCATAAATTTTTGTCTATTTTATAGTAATTGTGATATAATTTAACAATATAAGTAATTTTTGTTTATAGTAATTTAAAACAATAATATTTTGGAGTACTAATATTTAGACAGATCATATAATTCTTTTATACAGGTAAGTGGCAACTAGTTCATATGCATGGTTAGACTTCATTACTCTATCATCACATGATTCACATCTATTTTGCATATAAACACTAGAACTATTAAGGCAGGAAAACAATTTATACGAACCTGTTTTGTATCTTTGCTCCATTTATTCATCCAAAAATCTGAAAACCAATTCCTTTGCGCCAGAACTTGAAGAACATCCTCGTATAGTTCACCTAGCTGATCTTTCGATCTGAACTTCAAGGTCTTCATTCCCATAGGTGCTCAAGGCATGGAAATTGGTCTCTTTCCGTTGTCCAGTACACCAAGTCACGATCGTCAATGAGCAAGTATTTGTGTTTGCAGATCCAATGAAAGAATCCCATTTGAGTTTGAGAGCTTGAAGATGGGGTAGCCAACCTTTTAACTCCAAATCAGATCCTCTATTGTCTATTTGTGTTTTAACCTCAATTGCATTAATAGATGAGAATCTTCAGTTCAAAATTTTAGTGTTAAACATCATGAGAGAGGAGAGTTTACCTACAGCTACGTAGCTGAGCAACTCTGCCTACGCTATGGACATCACCCGCAACACTGCAGAAAAAAGACAATGAATATTGGGAGCCACCTTGAAATATCAAGTTTGTTTTCAATGAAGGTGACTCACCAGCAACACTGGCTGGTGAATTACAATGGCTTAACAATAACCAGCAACACTGCAGAAAGAAGACAGTGAATATTGGAGCCACCTAGAAATATCAAGTTTTTTTTCAATGAAGGTGAGTGGTGCTATTTTACACGGTTGAATTATAATGGCTTAACAATAAATAGACCTATCTATGATTGGGGTTCTCGAGATGTGATACTATGCGCCAGAGAACTAGAAGGTCATCCATCATGGTTCGTCTATTTGATCTTCTACCTGAATTTGAAGGCCACCATTCCCATAGTACTCTTGTTGATCTTCTACCTGAATTTGAAGGTCATCATTCCCATAGTTCTCTTGTTGATCTTCTCGTATTTTTGTAGCAGAGGCGACAGCAGAAGTGCTGCAATCAACCAACTTGATTGACTGAAGCGTTGGTATTTCACCAATAGATAAAGGGATCTCCTTCAATATCAAATGTTCAAGTTGAAGGTGCTCAAGGCATGGAAAGTGGGTGCTTTCTGTTGTCCAGTGCACCAAGTCACAACCGTCAATCTGCAAGTATTTGAGTTTGCAGAACTGCATTTCAACTGTTTCCCATTCAGATCCAATGAAAGAATCTCGTTTCAGTTTGAGAACTTGGAGATGGGGTAGCCAGCCTATCGTTGCTGGCATGTCTTCCCAACGGATTTGAGTGCCCAACAAAGTCAACTTCTTAAGAGAATGTGGGAGGGCGAGGTTGCTCCAAAACTCCAATGGAGTTGAGTGCTGAAAAAAACCACCAAATGAAGTGATTTCAAGAGATTCAAGTTTATGCAAACAGGCAAGATTTTTGAGATAAATTACAGACCAACTCTCCAGTTCCCCCTGATGAATCTTGAGTTTCTTTATATTGGGGATTCTTTTTAACACCTTTTTGCGGCAGTCCCAAATAGTGACTGTACAGAGAGTCTGTAGGCTCTCCAAAACAAAACCATCAACGGGAGGATCTGGGAGAGAGATGCTGTAGAATTCCACATGCCTAAGTAGAGGCATTTTCCATATTTCAGGCGGAGCAACCGCTGTGGTATGCCTAGCAGTCAATGTATGCAAATTCCAGAGGCGGCACATTGAAGGGGAAAAAGTGTGCCCTGTCTGTGGGTAAGAAATGTACCTCAAGTTCAGCAGCTTAGATACACTATCTTGGAAATATGCGCATTTCATTTCATCCGTAGAAGATGAATATCTATGTTTAAGACCAAATATTTTAAACACCCTCAACAGTCTGAGATTGAGTGACTCTGAAAGTCCTTCAAAATATCCCTCAAGCTCCCCTTTTGAAGAAGTATAAGAACGATGCCCAAAAGAATCCCATATCAAAGAACGAGCAGGTTCCACAAACTTGGAAGCATCTAGAAATGGATAAAGATTGTAATTATAAGAAAGATCACCATAAAAATCCAATATAAAAGAGAGCTCATCAGGTGACATATTGGAGGCATTGGAGAGAAAGCTATCTTTTGATCTGTGTCGACGATGAACAAGAATGCGGCATTGGGTAATTCTGGCATTGGGATTCCTCTTCCTTACAACACCAACAAACTTTTGTTTAACAGCTTCTCTCAAACAAATATCCCTCAGGAGATCGTGAATTTTGCAAGATTTTATCTTTCCACTAGAGCCCCACTTGTGAACTAAAATAAGATTCCTCTCAACAAGTTCTTTCAAGTACTCTTTTGCAACTTCATCCAAGCTTTTCCCATCAATTGGCCGAAGAAATCCTTCTGCAACCCATAGTTTGATAAGCTCAGATGCACTGATCACACTGTCCTCTGGAAAAACTCCTATGTAAAGAAAACATGGCTTTAGATGAACTGGTAAATGATTATAACTCGTGTATAGTATTTTTAAGCAGCGCTCATCTGCTTCCAAATTCACAGTTGCAATTAGATCTATTGCAATATGTTCCCAATATTCTAGGATCCTCTCATACATTGTCAAGAGCCCTCCAATCACAACAATAAACAGAGGAAGCCCTTCACAATTTCTTGCAATTTCCTTCCCGACACCCTCCAACTCACCTGGGCAACTTTCATTTCCAAACACATACTTGCAGAGCAATTTCCAACTGTCCTTCTCATCAAGAAAATTCATCTCGTAACTGTGAGAACCGCTTAACTGTACCGCCAAGTTTGCTATATTAGTACTAATCTTTTTCATAATGAAAATTATCAACTACTCATAGAAGAGCGGGAAAGCTTGTAATACTAGCGGGAACGAATGTTCGGTAAGTCTAACTAAACGACGTCGTGGCACGTGCATCTCGTCCACCTGCATCCGAACTTAGCTCGGGTTTGTGAAATTGGTTAGGGTATCCGGTGCCCCTATGCACCTAGATCTCTCACTTGATTCCGACATCCGATGATCCGAATCTGCCTAAGTGAACGATGTCGTTTTCTAGTTGTTGGATGACGTCGTTTTGAACATGATGATGCATATTTTTATTAGTTACACGCTATAAATATTAATATATGCAAGTGTCACCTTAATTTTGAATTAATTGGATATCTTTGAATTTTGAAAAAAATATGAAAATAAAAAATATAGTTTCTTAGGAATACATTAGCAAATAAATTAGGTGTATTATTGAATTTTATAGTAGGAGTTGGGCTGAAAATATAAAGTTCAGAAGGCTATTGGCCCAAACTTGGAATCAGGCCCATTTAGGACATATGTTATGATGTGGGTGTTATTATTTATTTATTTTTTTAAAAAAAGCTCTCATCGTATCTCCTCTCTTCGTCCATTTAGTTCTTCACAAAGCAGAAATGGATCATTTTATATTGATATTTAAGCAATCCAGTATTTTATATCAATATTTAAGCAATATATAAAAAATATTTGTCTTTACTTTATTCTCTTTCCACATAATATATAATAAAATATAATACAACACTGCATAAAATCTCATGTCATCCAAAATATAGACCTTTTTCTTGGGACGAGGAAATATATACTGCTACATTCTTTGGTACCATTGGATTTAATAATAAGCTTTGCATGTTTTAACAAAAAAAAGTAATAGTAAAATACAAAAAATATAAAAAGGAAAAATAGTTATGATGTTAGTAGTGAAAAATCAGTCTTACTTAATTATAAAAAAATAATAAAATAATGAAAATATAAAATGAGTAATTTTTATATATAACCTAAAATGTAAAAACAACACTACTGTATTAATTATGGATGATAGTATTATATTTCAGAGTTAATATATGAAAAATAGTACTCTAACATACAAAAAATCTACAAATTTAAAATATTTTATAAACTAATCAAATATACAAATTGAAATATTGCTATACCTTTAACTGTAAATGGAATCTACAAGTGTATTCACACTACTATAAGTTATCAATTTCGAATTTCGTGTAAATATCAAAATTTAACACGATTCATTTTTGGAAAAATAGGTGTACACGGTACAATTTTAGGAACACGTGTCAATATCTCTACATGACTTCTTACAAGGAAGTTTTATGGAGTACTATAATATTGTTAAATTATTATATAAAACTTTTTTCAAAATGTGGAGTCTTCTTCTTCATCAAAAACTATGACCGCCATTATTTCTTTATTTCACATCTCTAAAAAAAAATTTATATCTACATTTGATTCAGATTCGGCCCCTTTTACCTTCAAATTTCCATGATTTATTTTTCTACAGTATTAATTTGGGAAAGGAAGAATCACTACCATATCCATCAAATCATACCTTACTACTATCAAACTGTCCTCTATTTTGGAGTTATCTGATCTAGTAAAATGTACTAGTACTTACGTTTTGCCTTATCAATGTTGTTGTCCCTAAGATATACAAGCAAATTGAGTAACCAATAAGCAATTTAGAATAATGAAAGACTCAAAAAGAGAACCTGCCTGACCTGCACAGCTGGCAGCTACTATGGTTGTGCGAGGGCAGGCGGTGACAAACAGGCGGTAGGCCTCACGTTCCGCGCATCGGAGTTGCTGTTTTTGGGGGTGCCTTAGACAAAATTTACTTTATAAGCAGTAGTAGTAAAAAAGACATTGGTCTATGAGGTACATGGGACATTTGAAGTCCAAAAAAGCAGTAGTAATTACTTACATTGTATTGACTAGAACGAAATAGTACAATAGTTTAGGTGATAAATAATCCCTCCGTCCACGAAAAAGTCTCATTTTGCCATTTTAAAATAGTCATACAAAGTAGTCTCATTTCTTAAGATAGAAAGTTTCTCTCTCCTACTTAACCTACTTTGTCATTTGACTCTCTTACTTTACCCAATTTCTCATACTTTCTCTCTTACTTTATCAATTTCTCATTAAAACCTGTGCCGTCCAAAAATTGGACTATTTTCCTGTGGACGGAGGAAGTAGTAGTTGGCATTTCAAGTTACGGTTTTAAGCCAGGGTTGAGCGATCTGATTCGAGGTTGAACCATTGGTTTCAATTTAACACTAATCACTATCATCATATAAGTACTACTATCATTGAATTCAACACTAATTACTACACAAAAATCAATAAGCAATTGAATAACCCAAATTCTTGCACCTACACTCATATCATATGGTTATACCTAAGGCTCTAGATACAAATCTTTAATATTAACACATAATTATTTGAAATTCAGTACAAATAAAATTATGAACAATAACATACCTTCGCGGCTAGCAAGTGGAAGCTACTATGGTTGTGTGGCGGCCGACGGTGACGACGAGGATGTACGTTTTGGAGCTGCTTTTTTTAGGTAAATTTAGAGAGTAAGTTTAAGTAGGGACTCTGCCATCTACTTTAAATGGTACTCCATAATTGAGTGGCAGCTGGGAACGCTTTAAATTGAAAAAAGTAGCAAAAAAACAAATTTTTTCACATGGCCACTTGTTTCAGTTGTGAACGCTTTCAGCAAATTAATTAGTAAAGTACTTGTTGCATTCCACTAACTGAGTAAGAATGAGTTAGTGGAATATGAGGTCCACTACCAAAAATGGTAAAAGTGAAATGTATCAAATTTTCAGGAACGGACCGAAATGGTAATATGTATCAAATTTTCAGGGACGGAGGTAGTATAACTCAATTTTCATTACATTTCTTAAAACCCGTTTCCGATCAAAGTGGGACGGATTATCCGGGATGGAGGGAGTATTGCTAGTGCACATATAAATCTCAATTATTCTCTCCGTCCCAGATAGTTTGTCCCATTCTTTCATTTTGGTCCGTCCCAAATAATTTATCTTATTTCATTTTTTTACCATTTTTTATAGTGGATCTCATATTCTTTTAACTTATTCTTACTCACATTTTATTATAAAACTAATATATAAAGGTAGGACTCATATTACACTAACTTTTTCAATTCACTTTTTATTAGTATATTTTTTAAAAGCTGTGCCCGGTCAAATTGAGATAAACTATCTGGAACAGAGGGAGTAATAAATTTTAAATTATTCTGCGTATATATAACTTTTAATTTAACATAGATTTTATCTAACAAAATATCTAGTGGCCCAATCGTTCCTCAAGAAAAGCCATACCAATAATTGAACTGAGAGAGTGTCTATTATATCTTCTTTTTTTCATTATATTATATGGGAAGAATTTAAATGAGAGTTCTAGTTATTGTGAGAATAGAAAATCATTTTCGGCCCTTTAATCATGAAGATCTACATCGATCTATCTCACTAACAACAAACAGTTCTCTTTGTAGGAATGCAATAAATTTCATTACAAATTCATTAACTTCATTCTAGTTTGTATTGTTTCGTTTATACTGTTAGTTTCTAAATTTTCAAATTTAATTAATTAATTCATAATTGGTAGAGAAAAAAAGAAATATTTAAAGTATTGTTAGTGGAGAATGAGTCTCATTCCATTAAAACAAAAAGAAGGTTTCAAAATAAAAAAAAATATATTTTTTTAGGAACGGAATAAAAATAAAATAGTTCATATTTTTCAGAGATGGGGGAATAGTAATAATAGAGTTTGAGGGTTAGGTGTAATAAAGACCCTAAACCCTAAACCCTTGTTACATTTAATTTAGCTTAGTCAAAGTAGTAATAATAGAGTTTGAGGGGTTATGTGTAATGAAGAACATGTGGTGTCAAAACAACAATAGAAAAGATAAATGTACATAAATTGAACCTGTACATAATATTTTTAAAATTTTAAATTTAATTGAATTTACTTAAAAATTAATTATATACTACTCGCTCCGTCCACTTTAAAAAAGTCCCGGTTAAGTTCGACACAAGTATTAAGAAATGTAAAGAAAAGTAGGTGAAAAAATAGTAGAATGTGTGTCCTACTTTTTTATATTAGTTTTATAATAAAATGTAAGTGAAGAAAGGTTAGTGGAATGTGGGGCCTAATACCATTTATGGAATATTTCAATCGAGACTCCTAAAGTGGGACACTCAAAAATGATAAATCGAGACTCCTAAAGTGAGATAGAGGGAGTATTATTTATTGTATTATATGTAGCATTAAGAAAAAAAGTGATATAGAAATTTGAGGATTAGAGCATCCACGATGGATGCCCTAGTGGAAGCACTAGTGGGAGCCCTAGGGCTTTGATAAACTCGTAGTTTAGCAAGTGTGTAAGATGCTTGAAAGTGCATAATTGAGTAGTCTGTAGCCCTTTACTTGAGTTTTCATCTATGATCCTGTATTTTAGTGTTTTGATGAGTTTGTCGAGTTTTTGTAGTCACAACAGGTGGAAACAGACGAAATTGGTACCAAAGCAGGAGGTCGGGCATTTGACTACACTATCCGGGCTTTCGACCCGGGCGTATCCTCTATGACCATAAGCCTAAGGCCCAAAACCAAAGGCGGCTTAATCCTACTATGCAAAATGTGGTAAGGAAGGAGGTGATAAAATTGTTAGATGCTGGCATCATATATGCCATTTCTGATAGTGAGTGGGTGAGCCCCACCCAAGTGGTGGCAAAGAAAGGGGGTACTACTGTAGTGAAAGGGGCGAATGATGAGTTGATAGCCACTAGGACGGTCACTGGGTGGAGAGTTTGTATTGACTACCGTGCCTTAAATGCCGCAACTAGAAAGGACCATTTCCCACTCCCCTTTATTGACCAAATGTTAGATAGGTTGGCTGGGCATGAGTTCTACTGTTTCTTAGATGGGTACTCGGGGTATAACCAAATCCACATAGCACCCGAAGACCAACATAAGTCAGCCTTTATATGTCCTTATGGAGTCTATGCCTATAGGAGAATGTCTTTCGGTTTGTGTAACGCTCCCGCCACGTTTCAAAGATGCATGATGTCCATATTCCATGACTTGATTGAAAATATTATGGAAGTGTTTATGGATGACTTTTCTGTATTTGGTGATTCTTTTGATAACTGCCTTGACAATTTATCTCAAGTGTTGCAGCGATGTGAGGAGACTAACCTCGTGCTCAATTGGGAGAAGTGTCATTTTATGGTCAGGGATGGCATTGTGCTTGGGCACAAAATTTCTGCAGGTGGCTTGGAGGTCGATCAGAGCAAAAATCGTCGCAATTGAGCAGCTACCCCCAAGCTTCCTGGGGCATGCCGGTTTCTATAGGAGATTTATCAGGGAATTCTCGAGAATTGCTAAACCTCTTTGCAATTTGTTAGCTAAGGATGTGAAATTTAACTTTTCCCCTGATTGTTTGCAGGCTTTTGAGAAGCTGAAGGAGGCATTGGTGAGCGCTCCTATCCTTATCTCTCCAGATTGGTCGCAGCCCTTTCGAAATCATGTGTGATGCGAGTGACATAGCAGTGGGCTCAGCCTTGGGACAGAAGAGAGACAAGATATTCCGGGTGATTTACTATGCGAGCCGAACCTTGGATCCAGCTCAAGCCAATTACACCACCACCGAGAAGGAGATGCTAGCAGTGGTCTACTCCTTTGATAAGTTCCGCCCCTATCTCATCGGGGCCAAAACCATCGTTTTCACCGATCATGCCGCAATCCGGCACCTATTTGCAAAGCAGGACGCGAAGCCAAGGCTTATTAGGTGGATCTTGCTCTTACAGGAGTTTGACGTGGAGATCCGAGACCGAAGAGGGTGTGAAAATGTGGTGGCAGACCACTTATCAAGGATGGAACATATGAATGAAGAGGAGAAGTTGAAGTTAGCCATCAACGAAGAGTTTCCGGACGAGCACCTATTCTTTGTAGCTAAAAGGAAAGTGGCATGGTATGCCAACATTGTGAATTACCTCGTTGCTAAGGTGGTTCCCGAAGGACTTGAAGATTACCAAAAGAAGAAATTTTTCCATGACGCAAAATTCTACTTTTGGGATGACCCGTGCTTGTTTAGGAGGTGTGCCGATATGGTGATTAGAAGATGTGTCCCACAAGAGGAGTGGGAGTCCGTCATTATGCATTGCCACGCCTCACCTAGCGGTGGGCATTTTGGAGCCAACCGGACTGCCATGAAGGTGCTACAAAGTGGCCTATTTTGGCCAAGCATCACCAAAGATTGTCAAGAGTTCGTGAAGAAGTGTGATGAATGCCAAAGAATGGGGGGCATTTCTAAGAAGAAGGAGATGCCGATGACGACGATCGTGGAAGTTGAGCTTTTTGATGTGTGGGGCATCGACTTCATGGGGCCCTTCCCTCCATCTAATGGGTTCCAATACATCCTCCTAGCTGTGGACTATGTATCAAGGTGGGTGGAGGCCATTCCTACCTCAACCAATGATTCAAAGGTGGTGACGAAGTTTGTGCCAAAGAACATTTTTACGCGGTTTGGCGCACCAAGAGCTATTATTAGTGATGGAGGTTCCCACTTTCGCAATAGGTGGCTAGAGGCGGTCTTAGCAAGATATGGAGTGAAGCATCGGGTGACAACACCGTATCACCCTCAAGCTAATGGCCAAACTGAGTTGGCCAACAGAGAGATCAAACAAGTTCTTCAAAAGAGTGTCAAGGCGAACCGGAAGGATTGGGCACTCAAGCTCGATGATGCTTTATGGGCATATAGGACAGCTTATAAGACTCCAATCGGAATGTCACCTTACCAATTGGTGTTTGGGAAGTCGTGCCACCTCCCGGTTGAAATGGAGCACTCATCGTATTGGGCGGTGAGACAATTGAACTTGGACTTCACTAAAGCCGGCAAGGAGAGGAGGCTTCACCTCAATCTACTTGATGAGTTTAGGGATGAAGCATATGCTAATTCCTCCATCTACAAGGCAAGGATGAAAGTTCACCACGACAAGATGATCGAGAGGCGTGAGTTCTACCCGGGAGACGCCGTTCTACTCTTCAACCACAAGTTGAGGCTCTTCCCGGGCAAGCTGAAATCTAAGTGGTCCGGCCCCTTCACTATTAAGGAAGTCATGAGCAATGGAACAATGGAGCTCTTTGGACCCGATGGCACCACCTTCAAGGCCAATGGCCAAAACTTGAAAAAGTTCTATACTAGGGAACAACAAGACGAAGTCTTTGTTGTTGGCTTGATTGAATAGGTGGAATTTGAAGAGCGTCGAGCATACGACGGTAAAAGTTGCGCTATAGGGGAGGCAACCCCTAGTAGGTACATTTATTGCTTTTGTGTGTGTTTTAGCTTATCTTCTTGGTGTGTTTGAGTGTTTACATGGGTAGTGCTTATTTTCTTTCCCTACTTTTGTTTGAGCCGCCATTTTTGGTGTCTTTAACTCTTTGTGTTCGGAGTTCTTTTGCTAGGTATTTATATATATAAAAAAAAAAAAAAAAAAGCAGAAAAAAACGCCCGGGTGGAAGAAGAAAAACGCCCGGCCGGGCGTTTTGAGCACGAAAAATGCCCGGCTCCAGGGAGAACGCCCGGGCAGCGTTTAAAACGCCCGGGCAAATCGCCCGGTCGGGCGTTTCGCGCGCTATATATGAGGCGGCGCAGGTATGGTTTCTAAACCCTAATTTCCCTCTTTCCTTCTCGTTTTTCCGGGCAAAAACTCCCTCCCCTCTCCAATTTCTTCCACAATCATCACTCTAGCACACATCCCATCCATTCTAACCTCCTAATTCAAGATCTAAACCAAGCAATTGGTGATTTCTACTCAAGGAACAAGGAACAAAGGTGGAAATTTCTAAATTTTTACTCCCTAAACTACAAAGGTACGAATTTCCCTCTTTTCTTCTTGATTTCCCTTGGTATTGTGATGGGTATTGTTGGTTTATTGCTTGGGCTAGCTTATTGTTCGAAATTGTGATGAATTTAGTGGTGATTTGCTAGTTCAAGGGGGATTTGGTGTGAATGGCTGCTTTGGGCTTGAAATTGATCGATTTATCTAATGGGATTGTGCTATTATGTCTTGAAGTCCAGCATGCTTTGTGTTGTGATAATGTTAGAGTGGTGAATTTCTAGTGTGAATGTCATTTTGGTGTGAATGTTTTTTTTTTTTTCTTGAGTATGATTTTGGGTATTTCACATAGATTGAAGTGTTAAAGGGATTGAGTCTATCTCCCAACTATGATTACTTGTGGAATTGTTGAGCATGATGTAGAATGGGGGGGTGTTTGTTGTCTCGATATTGATGTTATGATGTTAGGACTTGAGTCTATCGTCCTATATAGTCGGTTGTTTGCACGTTTTACATAACTTGTGTTGAGGAACATTTAGGAATCGAGTCTATCTTCCTAATGTTAGTGATATATGTGCAACACCTTGGGTTGAATGAAGTTTGGGAGAGTTGGGTGCCCAATGGATTTCGAATGAATCTAATACTTCCAATTTTTAGGTACCACTTGTATCAGCATGGCTCCCGGACCCAGTCCCACCGGTGTCAACCTCACCTCCGACCAGAAGAAGACATGGAAAGCCCTTGCCAAGTTGCCTTACCAAGTAGCTAGGCTTCCATGCCTCTTTACACTCCGTCAGCTCGGGATCGAGCAATCCTTCTTGGAGTTATGTGACATCGGCCAGCTTTCGGGCTTGTTCCTTGCACAGGGCCGCCCATCCTACCATCGGCTCACCCTGGAGTTCCTTTCGACGCTGACGGTGAACAAGACGCGGCACGCAATCGAGTCCATCACGTTTCAGCTGCGGAATACCGTACACAACATGCCGTTAGCACTGCTTAATGAGATATGTGGAATTACGGGGGAAGTGTCCAAGATGCCCTATGAGTTCAGCCACAGCACAGACAGGTTCTGGCAGGAAATCACGGGCGAAAGTAAGTTCTCTGCCAACAGGGCAAAGAGCTCTTCCATCCGGAACCCTGTCTTACGCATCATTCAGAAAGCATGCGTCTGCTTCCCCTTCGCCCGAGTGGAGCATGGGAGTGTCACCAGAGACGAGTTATTTCTGTTGTGGCAAATCTTGTATAGACAACCAGCGCTGAATCTAGGCCACTTCATGATTAAACATCTCGAACGGGCTGCAAAGAAGAAGAGCGGGACTTTGTGTGTTGGTGCAGTGGTGGCCGCCATTGCCCTCCATCTTGAGGTGCCACTAAATGGCATGATCGCAGACATTGGAGAGTCGCCGAGCCCGGTGCTGGACATCACGTTCTTAAAGAGAACGGCTGTGATTGCCTCGGACAAACATGGCAAGATCTACTTGAAACAAAAGGCCGGCGACCACTTCCCACTCCCCAATTCCGAAACAACTCATGTCTACGGACCGGAACAACGGGAGAACTGGTTGATGAACAGCCCAGCCCACCACCACATCACGGCAGGGAACCCACCCGGATATGTGACGACCCCTGAGCCAAGCGGTGATGAAGCAGCAGATGAGGACGAGGAAGAAGAGAATGAAGAGGGACCGACCCAACAAGGAAGAGATGGGGCCGAGCCAAGCACCTCACGACGGAGGAACCGTGGGGTCAGGATTGAGGAGGATATTGATGCCATCAACAATAGGCTGGACAGCGTGGAGCTGAACATGCAGCAGTTGCGAGAGCACAACGACGCTCAATGGATTCAGTGGCACCAGCAGAGCAATGATCAGTGGGCGAACATCAATGCCCAATTTGGAAACTTCTATGCCCAGCAGGACGAAAGATGGGCCACTTTTGTGCAGCAGCAACAAGATTTCATGGCCATGTGGCGACCACCGCAGCACCCACCGAATCAGTAGAGGTCCGCCCCAATTCCACATTCTTTCAAACTTATCCTTGCCTTGGCGTGGAATAAGTTTGGGGGGGTGTCTAGTGGAATTGGACCCTTTTCTCTTTCCCCTCCCCCTAATTCGTGTTCCCGTTGATGTAATTTGTGGTGACTTGAGTGATTCTGATATGTACCCTAATTTGTTATGATGGCATCTTGTGTGGTGGTAGTAAGACAGTCCATTTGCTTGTATTTGATTTTCTTTTGGTGTCTAGCTTTTGTGATTTTTGTTGGTCGAGTCTCTCCTTGGGTGAATTCGAAATGGGAATTGAGTGAGTCGGCAAGATGAACTAAGCATGTTTGTTGGATGAGTTGCCTATGATGATTATGATTAAAAAAATATATATTTGCGAAAACTTGTTGATTTAGCTAAAGTGACTTGTGTTCCTATCTGTGATTTGCCTAAAGTGAATTGCTCGTTGCCTTGTCTATTGCCAAAAACCACCTTGTGAGGATGACATCTAAAAAAAAATTGATGTGTGATTTTTCATCAACTATGCTATATGTTTCTAGAACTTGCTCGCGGTCTGTTTGAATCTGCAAAGTGCGTATAGTGATAGGAGAGGACGTTAGGCCATCCTTTGGAACCCTATCTTAACCTTGAACCAAATTGAGAATCATAATCCTTTGATAGCCAATTTCGAGCCTAAGCCTTTTTCTTTGATAGCCAAAAATATGGGTTGAGTCTTCGTGGGGTCATAGGAAAAGAAATGTTTGGAAAAGGATATTGTTCTAGCAAGAAGGTTTTGAAAAAAAAAAAAAAAAAAAAAAAAAAAATGACATGCAAAGCATGCGAAAATTCGAAAAAAAAAGTGAAAGAAAGAAAGAAAGAAGAGGGAAAGGCTGGGTTGTTGGCACCATTTTGCCCGGTCGGGCGTTTTTCTCGAAAACTGCCGAATTTTAGGTTTCAAATTGGTTTTCGGGGCGGTTTTGGAAGACATTGAGGCATATTCAGACACGAGAAAAGGGAGAGGAAAAGAGAGAAAGAGAGGAGGAAGAAGAAAAGGAAGAAATTCCGGCCAACATTCCGACGATCCATCTCCAAATCCCAATTCCACTCAACGAGAGCATGTTTCCTATGGTTTTTGTTGCAAATTCCACCATGTGTTTAGGCTAAACTCTCTATGTTGCTCCAAGTTGTAATCTAGGCTTTGTATGAATGTTTCTACACCTTTGAACTCATGTGTTTGTTATCAACAATGTGCTTAATGTTTATACACTATGTTTTTGGCTAATAATGTAGTGTTGTTCTTTCCTTTGCTATTGTCTCTTTAACGTAGTTTAGGAATGATTTGTTGCTGGTATGCTATTGAATTAGAATTGTTCAGAGGATAATTTGATAGTGGATTAAGTAAGTGATTATAGTAGATGTTTATTTCTCTAGCGCTTCCGCAGGAGTTTATAGACATCGAAGATTGGTTCATAGGTTATGTGTTCAGCTAATTGTGAACTACTCATCGTGTACATGTTCAGTGTATGTGATTAGGTTGATGATTTAATCTCTTCATATGTTTCGTTGACAAAGGTGTAGAACAATACAAGCCTAGTGAGTAACTTGGAGTGGCATATTTTCTCATTTGAATAGTATTTCTTTAGTTAACTTGTAGTTTTATTTTGTCAACATCTTTCAAAACCAAAAATCAAATCTTTATGCTACATCTTTTTAAGTTTTTAAGTTTTAAACAATCTTTACCTCCATGTGGATCGACACTTGAAATACTACTACGACACTGTAATCTTGCAGTATTGTAGTATTATTAGAGTTAATTAATTAAACTTGATAATTTGTGTGAACTGAATAAGATACTCTAAAATACGCATCAATTGAATAAGGAGGTTGAGTTGAGATTGAATAAGAGTTGCTAAAGAAAAATATGAGGATTGGGAAGTTGAGAAGAGTTTAGGCAAAGCCTAGTCTACTGAGAATTGTAATACACATGGGCAGAGTAGTTGTAGTTTCACATTTGGGATTATAAGTCACTTTGGCCAAATGTTCCTCACCTAACCAAAAAGCCTTACATGAGTTTAACCAAAAAGTTGAGAAGAGTTTAACCAAAAAGCCTTACACCAAGTGTGTAAGATGCTTGAAAGTGCATAATTGAGTATTCTGTAGTCCTTTACTTGAGTTTTCATCTATGATCCTGTATTTTAGTGTTTTGATGAGTTTGTCGAGTTTTTGTAGTCACAACAGGTGGAAACAGACGAAACTGGTACCAAAGCAGGAGGCCGGGCGTTTTACTACAGTGACCGGGCGTTTTTACGCTATAGTCCGGGCGTTTTCCCTTCCGACCCGGGCGTATCCTCTGTGACCGGGCATTTTTCCATGGGAAAACGCCCGGGCCGGGCGTTTTGCACAATTCTGGTGTTAAGAAGATCGCCCGGTCGGGCGTTTTGTTACTAAAAAATCGCCCGGCCGGGCGAATTGCTCGTAACTGCTGAAATTCTTCTATTTTCACCCCGGGTATAAATAGGACCTAGGGTTCGACTCCAGCACACTTTCCACACGCCCCAAAAACAGTCTTCCACCTTTGAGAGCAGATTGAAGAGACAAAGAGTCCGATTCATCAACAAGTTTGAAGACGAAGACGATTTGCCATTCAATTCACCCTTGGGAGTACTTTTATTAGTTTACTATGTTCAAATCTCTTTCTATGGATTCTTCTTGTGGATTTGTATTGAATATGAGTAGCTAAATCTTTCGTAGAGTTTTGGTGAAGACTACAATGAACGCTTTTGATTAATCCAAGGACTTTTGATTACCTTTGCTCTTGTGATTTCTTTGTTTCGTTCTGGTGCCTTTTCAATTCAATTGCTTAGCTACCAATTGGGTTTGTTGACCTAGTTTTGAGTAATCGAGAGATACCTAATTAGGATTGATAAAAGAATGAACAACACCTAGATAATTTGCATTCGAGAGAAGGAATTCTAGAGTGAGGGCTTGAGCCTTTTGTTTTAAGGAGTTAATTGTTGAGTATTAGAAGGAGACTTTAATATTAATGATTAATCAACTGGTTAAGTGCACTCGAGAGAGGGCTTCGTCTAGACTAGCGGCTTTCCTAGTAATCCTAGAGACTTTAATTGGGTAATCGAAGTTGTTGATTTGTTCACATCGTGTTCGTTGTAGTTGGATCCAAGGCTCTACCGTGTTTTCTTATTTGAAACTTTTCTTGGTTGCGCGCTCTTAGCTTGTTTATGTTAATTTGTTTTTCAAAATCAAAACCAACTCTCCGGATTTTCTAGATAGTAGTCAAAATCGGTTCGTGGTACTTGAGTTACACAATTTGTCTTCGTGGATACGATACTCTTGACTTGCTTATACTATGATAGCCCCGTACACTTGCGGGTAATTCTCGTGTTTAAAAATAAATCGAGTCAGGCTTGCCACATCAGCATGCCCTATCTTTCTGAAGTGGATGCCCTAGTTGGTGCCCTATCTATTATTCATTTTCATTTCAATATCAATTTTTTTTTTGTTTTGTTTACTAATTATAAATAGTAAAATTAGACTCCAAATTAAATAACTGGCAAAAAAAATATCAACGGAAATACTAAGAAGAGGTACAATTTCAACGACCACTACGTGTCCAAACTTCTTCAACCATGTCGTTCATGAGTTGAATAAGAGTTTTTTGGTTGCGCATGTTCTCCTGAGCTTGTAATCTCTCACTGACTCCATAAGGTAAACCTCGAACAGCCGGCGCAGATGCATGACCTGCGCTCGGACCAGCTTCATCGTCGGACCAATCGTGTATTGATCGACCTTCGTCGTGAATAATCATGTTGTGCAAGATGATGCACGCGTATATGACCTTGGCGATATGATGTCTGTACCAGGAACGAGCCGGGCCTTTAACTATATTGCCCAACGCGCTTGAAGCACCCGAATCCTCGCTCCACGTCCTTCCGTGCAGCCTCCTGCTCTGCCGCAAAAAACTCTCTCCTCGCACCCGTTGGGCAGGAGATCGTTCCTCAAGAAAACTGGCCATCTCGGGTAAATGCCGTCGGCTAAGTAGTACCCCATAGGATGCTGCCGGCCGTTGGCAGTGAAGTTGATAACCGAACCGTTGCCATTGCATTGGTCGACGAAGAGACTCGACGAGTTCAGCACATTGATGTCGTTGTTTGACCCGCCACACCAAAGTGAGCATGCCAAATCCAAAGACTGTGGTCAACGATGGCTTCAAAGATCATCGTCGGGTGGGTTCCCTTACACCCACTGGTGAATTGGCCTCTCCATGTTGCCGAACAATTCTTCCATTCCCAGTGCATACAATGATGCTCCCTAGCATCCCAGGAGAGCCGTGCGCCGACTCGTGCATCCTTAACAGCAATTGACAGTCTTCGGCATTCGGCTTGCGCAAATATGTGCCGCCGAAAACGTCAATAACGCCCTCACAAAATTTTACCAGACACTCCCGGCCAGTTGTATCCCCGACGTGAAGATATTCGTCGAACATGTTCGACGTAGTGCCGTATGCCAATTGTCGAAGTGCAACCGTGCACTTCGTGAGCAGGGATAGACCCCTCCTATGGGCCGCATCTGCTCGCAGTTGGAAGTACTCGTCGCGCGCCTCCAATGCGCCATCAATCCGCAGAAACAGTTCTCGCCGCATCTTAAATCGTCGGTGAAAAACCAACGGTCCCTACCGAGGCTCATTGGCGAAGTAGTCCTCGAACAGACGTTGATGAGCTACGCCATGCTCTCGACGGACGAATGTCCGGTGGCAAATGGGCCTCGGGACCTGCTCTTGCTCTTGTATTGCCCGAATACCTGCGAGAATTTAGTTCCCGAAAGCAAACATTGCGCGTTCCATAGCCCGACCAATATCTTCCCCGGGATTCATTTTGGAATTAATTAATTAGAGCATCATTAGACATTAATGATATTTTATTAATTTGGTAGCTAAAATTAAATTGGTCACATGCTCACATGTTTTATATGTCAACGCCTTAATAAGTTTGGCTACAAACATAAGTAATTAAAATAGTATAGTGTCGAGTGTTTATTGTAAAAGTGAGTATTCAGTTAGTAGATTTTTGCAGCGGAATGGAATAAGTTGGTTATTAGACATGATGGAGAATGAAGCATTGGGCATACCTGTCCTACAAGTTTAAGAGATTTCAAATAATAATAAGATTAAAATTTAAAATTGGTCTCGTATATTTGTTAAAAAAACAAAAATTTGTCTTATATATCAAGTGTGTTTACTTTTGGCTTTAAATAATATGTTGTGGTATATCCATAAAATATTAACGATCAATTGCATTTTAAAGTTTAAATTTGGTCTCGTACATTTGAAAACAAAAAAAAAAAAAATTGATCTTATACATTAAGTCCGTGTTAGCTTCTGGTCCTAAATAATTTATTTTGTTCTATTAAATTAACACATTAATTAGGTAAAATCACAGTTGATATTATAAAAATATTATTTACACGATTGAAAGAAGCCATATGATCATGTCATAAAAAACAAAACCTAAACCTTGGAGAACACAGAACGATCACTCAAGGCCGGACCTCATTAAAACCTTCATGGCGAAAAAACCCAAAGGAAAAAACACCATGAAGGAAAAAGAGTATCCGTCTAATAAAGCAAAAAAATAATTATCACAATCCCAAATTCAATCTCAAAAAAGTAAAACAAACAGAAAAGCATAAATATTTGCATTAGACCTATGTGGCGAAGTTGAAGTTGGGGATTATGTTGGGATATGGATCTCCAAGCTGAACCTTCCTTGTCCTCTCCGTATGTTTTTACTAGCTCTGATGAACCACTGATATCCAAGGACCGCAAAGACGAGGAGACCTTATGCAGGAGGCGATGCGGCAGCTTCTTCAAACTCTCACACAAGTGATAGTCAACTGTGTGAGACATGGCATGATGGAGATGGCCGCAGATTCTTCTTCTTCCTCCGTTATGTCCTCCCACTCCTCCCATTTGGAGCAGCCATAAAATTTCAGTTTCTTGAGTTTAGGAAATGCAACAACAACATCATCATCAGATGAAGATTCTATTCCTAAAAACTCCCTTCCAACAAACTTCAATTGCTCCACTATCCAAATAGAGAGAATTTCCAAGAAAGGTAGTTTCCCCATAGCCGGCAATGATGACACCTCACTCAAATTTCTCAGTTCAATCCGTTTTATAAAGTTGAGGGGCGATGACATCCAATTCGGAAGCCTGGAGCCCTTATATCCCCTGATTACTCAGTTGGTTCAACTTGTGATGGGGCACGAGAGCTTCTACTACCTCCATCCAAATTGATGATGCTGATGATGATCTGCTCCTTTCATCCATGGTATCCTTGAAATATATTTCAAGTGTTTTGAGTTTTTGAAGGAGTGTCTTTAATTGTGCTTGTCGAGCATCCTCAACCAATTCAACCATTTCACTCATACTACTAAAGTAGATTTCCAACTTAGTGATCCAGTAAGATAACGGTGTAATTTTTTCAGAAAACCCAACTTGTTGTATCCACTTCCTACTTTGAATGGACACAGTTCCAGTGTACAAAGATTACTTAACTCACCTAATGCTTCAGGCAGACAGTTGATACCAGTGCCTTCAATATTCAAGATTTGCAGTTCAACCAAACTACAAATGCTCTCTGGTAACTCCTTTATTTCTTCATTCCTACTTAAGTCAAGATGTCTTAACTCAACCAAATTCCCAATTTCTCGTGGAATCTCGGTTAGGCCGCACAATGATAAGAGAAGGGTTTGCAAGAAATAAAGCTTACATATGATTTCAAGGCCATCCTTTGACAATTCAATCCAACTAAAATCCAACCATCTCAAGTGAATCAACGTTTCCATTCCCACTGGAGGAAGTCCACCCCAATTCTTAACACCCTAAGACTTTTCATGCAATCACAAACTTGACTAATTCTGTCTCTTTCATCAACAGGAGGTTTGTAGTCCAACGATAGACTCCGATATTCTTGGACATGAGAAACCAATGAAGAATCACAAACTTGACAACTTCTCTCCTTGTCATCATTCTTCCTAAGAAATAGAGCAAAATCATGTACTATATCATGCATTTTACACCATTCTATCTGCTCCCCCGACTCACTTTTCTCAATGTCTTGAAACAATGAACGCATTGCTAAATTTTCAAGTACTCTCGCCCTTTGAGTTCCACTGCACCATTTCCACTAACAGAGCCTAGATAACCTTGCGCCATCCACTCTTCTATCAGAGTCTCCGCATGAATTTTGTGATCTTTAGGATAGACGGCACAATATGAAAAACAACGCTTAAGAGCCGGGGACAAATCATTGTAGCTTAAAACCAAATGAGGAAAAAGATCTACTTCGGCATTCTCCAATTGCCATATTTCACTCTTCTCTACGTGTTCCCACCCTTCCAAATCCTTGAACTGCAAAAGTCTTCCTAAAACAACTGCAGCAAGAGGTAATCCCTTGCATTTGCTAGCTATTTTCTTGCCCACATCCTCAAATTTTACACATTCATTCTCACTCTTTCCTTCAAGGGATATGGCACGCAATAATGACCAACACTCTTCAGGATTAAGCTCTTTCGGGTGATAGATATCATCATCTGAGGTACCCATCCTCTTAGCTACCCTTTCATTTCTCGTTGTCACCAAAATTTTACTTCCTGGTGCACCATATTCGAGATTGATTTTCAGGGGCTGCCATTTGTCTCTGTCTTCTGACCAAACATCATCAAGGACGAGAAGAAACTTTTTTCCTAAAACAGATGCTTTTAATTTTTGTAACACCACTTCTAGTGGGTCGGCATCTGGAGAAATCGTCTCTTTTGTCACACTTTTAACAATATCGTTGGCAACCTTAGACACAATAAAGGGATCAGAGACACATACCCAAATTTTTAACCAATCCTTATCGAACTGAGGATCGCTAAAAATAAGTTGAGCTAGTGTCGTCTTCCCAAGTCCCCCCGTCCCAACTATAGACAGAATTTGGGTATCACCACCATTATGCATCATATTCCTGACTATGTCATCCCTTTTCTTATATATGTCCGACCCATAAACATTCTTGAAGTCAATTGAAGATGTGGTTGGTTGTCGGTGAGACTCGGGCGCAGGCAGAGAGATGACAAAATTGAAATCATCCTTCTCCTTTAAGATCTGATCAAGCGTGGCGTTCACATGTTCTATTTTCTTGGCAATATCACGACGAACAGAAATTTCGTTGAAAGATAAACACGAACATGGGATGAAGGAGCAGCCTATCTTTTGGTCAGGCTCAGCAGAATCTTCCAACTTATGTTTGAGAAGAGAGTAGTTCCATTCATCCAAAATGTCGTCCATCTCATAAGTCGTGTTTTCGAGCTGCTTCAACCAAATTTTGACGATTTGATCATTCAATGCTTTCTTTTCTGCATCATCCAACACCTTTCTGATCGTATTGAGCTTCTTGGAAAGATTTTGAAGCTCCTTCTTCACGCCTTTCACCAAATTGACTTCATACCGAATCTTGTCTTTTATCATAGTTGCAACACTCTCCACCACGGCTGAAACTATAGCATCTGTCATTTATGCGATTTGGAGCTGCTTCTCTTTATTTATGGTGGAAATCAATCCAATATAGTATTGGATTTAGATAAGTGACACTTCAACTATTGGTTCACTCTTCACCTGTATGTGGGACAAACATTCAATTCTTTTTTCGTTTTAATTAATATAATTGAATTCATATACTTTTTCATTTTTGACGAATTCGGCAACGCAACATTTTCTCCATGGTCGGAAAGTTATGTTTTATCAAACTATATCCTCTATTTTGGAGTAATCTGACCTAAAATAACTCAAAATGTACGTATGTTCTAGTTCTGATTATGTTTTGCCTTATCTATGTTCTTGTATGTAGTACTAATCTAATAACCAATAAGCAATTTAGAACAATGAAAGACAGAAAAAGGGATCGTGCCTGACCTGGCTGCACAGCTGGTAGCTACTATGGTTGTGCGATGGCAGGCGGTGACAAACGGGCGGTAGCCTCACGTTCCGCGCATCGGAGTTGCTTTTTTGGGGGTGCCTTTCTTAGACAAAACTAATTTATAAGCAGTAGTAGTAAAAAGACATTGGTCTATGAGGTAAAAGGGACATTTGAAGTCCAAAAAGAAGTAGTAGTAGTAGTAGTAGTAATTACTTAGAATTGTGAGTTAAGTACCTAGAACGAAATAGTACAATAGTTGGGTGATAAATTATCCCTCCGTCCACAAAAAAGACTCATTTTGCCATTTTAGAATGTCCACAAAATTTCTTAAAATAGAAAGTTTCTCTCCCATACTTTACCTACTTTTTCCATCAAACTCTCTTACTTTACTCTCTTTTTCTCTCTTCTCTCTTACTTTACCAATTTCTTACTAAAACCCTTGCCATCCACAAATGATACTATTTTCTGTGGACAAAGGAAGTAGTTGGCATTTCCGGTTACAGTTTCAAGCCAGAGTTGATCGGTCTGATTCGAGGTTGAACCATAGGTTTCAATTTAACCCTAATCATGAAGCCAGAGTTGATCGGTCTGATACTATTTTCATCTTTTTTGCTAGAGAATGATGTTTTTGGAAGCTAACAAAATATCTAGTGGCCCAATCGTTCCTCAAGAAAAGCCATACCAATAATTGAACTGAGAGAGTGTCTATTATTCTTCTTTTTTTCATTATATATGGGAAGAATTTAAATGAGAGTTCTAGTTATTGTGAGAATAGAAAATCATTTTCGGCCCTTTAATCATGAAGATCTACATCGATCGATCCCACTAACAACAATTCTCTTTGTAGGAATGCAATAAATTTCGTTACAAATTCATTAACATCATTTTAGTTTATAATAATTAGTTGGTATTGTTCGTTTATACTGTTGTTTCTAAATTTTCAAATTTAATTAAAAGTGAATGAATCTTGCATAGTCGGCTATCCACTTTGATACTATGATAAAATCTATGAGTTTCATCTTTAAAAATCAATTGATATTAGGAGGAGTGACCAATTAGAATTATACAGTGGTTTCAGGTGTTTATGGATACGGATGTGGAATAGTTATATTTGTATATATTAGTTTCAATTTCCAACAAAAATGATGGTTGCGTTTTTTTAAGATATGATGGTTGAGTTTTAATAAATTAATTCATAATTGGTAGAGATAAAAAGAAAAAGTATTTAAAGTATTGTTAGTGAAGAATTAGTCTAACCTCATTAAAGTAAAAAGAAGATTTCAAAATTTTAAAAAAAAATTATATTTTTCAAGGACGAACTAAAAATAAAATAGTTCATATTTTTTAAGAACGAAGGGGAGTAGTAATAATAGAGTTTGAGGGTTAGGTGCTATGAAGAACATGTGGTTGTTACGTTTAATTTAACTTAGTCAAAGTAGTAATAATAGAGTTTGAGGGTTAGGTGGAATAAGAACATGTGGTGTCAGGCGCTGCGGCGGACGACGATGATATTGTACGTTTTGGAGCTGCTTTTTTTAGGTAAACAAAAATCGTAGCGTTAAGAAAATATAGAGAGTAAGTTTAAGTAGGGACTCTGCCATCTACATTTAATGTTATAGTTGGGTGGCAGTTGGGCATTAAATTGAACTAGTAGCAAAAAAACAAATTTAGTACTTATTTACTGGTGCACATAAAAATCTCAATTAATAAATTTTACTATATTCTGAGCATATATAACTTTTAATTTAACATAAATTTTATTTCATCTTTTTTGCTAGAGAGTGATGTTTTTGGAGGCTAACAAAATCTCTAGTGGCCCAATCGTTCCTCAAGAAAAACCATATCATAAATTGAAATAGAAAGATTGAAATAGAAAGAGTGTCTGGTATTCTGCTTTTTTTCATTATATATAGGAAGAATTTAAATGAGATTTCTAGTTATTGTGAGAATAGAAAATCATTTGGCTATTTAACCATCCATGGAATATCATGATGGAAAATCAGTGGGAGGAGTGGCCCATTATAATTATATAACGGTTTCAAGTCCTTTTGGATATTGATGTTGAATAGTTATATTTTAGTTTTAATTTCTAACAAAAATGATGGTTGCAATTTTTTGGAGGTATGATCGTTGAGTTTTAGTACTCCCTCCGTCTCTTAAAGTTTGGCACCATTTGATCTGGTACAGATTTTAAGAAATGTACTCCCTCTGTCCACGAATAAGAGTCTCGTTTTTCCATTTTGGTCCGTCCACAAATAAGAGTCCCAGTTCATAATTATCATAAATGGTAAAGAGACCCCATATTCCACTAACTCATTCCCAAATTTGATTGTATCTAAACACCAGAAAACAAATGATCAACTCAAAAGTTCCCATCACTAGAATCAGTACAAAGTTGCCATGTCCTAACCCAAGAAAAGCTTCAAAATCCTTAACAAGCACCACCACCATAGATATTAAAAAGACAAAACAAAGAAGGATGATACAGAAGCATATTACCTCCAACAGCTATTAATCCGATCCGGCAAGGCCAACGAGGATGCCCTGCGCGTTCCCTTCCTTCTTACTTTCATCCTTCATTTCACCATCGCCCTTCCGGATTCTGATTTTGTACTTGGACTCAAATTCAGCCAGCTCCTTTTTCTTCTTCTCGGACGCTTCATTGAGCCGAGCAATCACCTCTTCAAGACCCTCCTTGTTCCTCTGCACGGGTGGGAGAACTTCTCTGATTGTTCTCTCGACAAGGACACCTCCAATCATCCGGTTGCACCTCGATCTCAACATGCATTTCTAAAGTTGTGATCACTGCCAATACCAACACAACGATGTTAGAAACCATGAATCAATTGTAAGCAGTATGACGAGGTATTCATGTAAAACCTACTCATTAATCTATCATCAAATGTATTTTTGCATATAAACACCAGAACTGTTGAGGCAGGAAAACATTAATATACACGAACCCATTATATATCCTTGCTCCATTTAATCATCCAAAAATCTTAAAACTGATTCCGTTGCACCAGAACTTGAGGGTCATCCTCACATAGTTCGCCTAGTTGATCTTTCTATCTGAACTTGAAGGTCATAATTCCCATAGTTCTCTTGTTGATCTTTTTGTAATTTTGTAGCAGAGACGCCGGTAGAAATGCCGCAATCAACCAACTTGATTGACTGAAGCGTTGGTATTTCACCAATAGATAAAGGGATCTCCTCTAATCTCATATGTTCAAGTTGAAGGTGCTCAAGGCATGGAAAGTGGGTGCTTTCTGTTGTCCAGTACACCAAGTCACAACCGTCAATCTGCAAGTATTTGAGTTTGCAGAACTGCATTTCAACTGTTTCCCATTCAGATCCAATGAAAGAATCTCGTTTCAGTTTGAGAACTTGGAGATGGGGTAGCCAGCCTATCGTTGCAGGCATGTCTTCCCAATGGATTCGAGTGCCATACAAAGTCAACTTCTTGAGGGAATGTGGGAGGGCGAGGTTGCTCCAAAACTCCAACGGAATTGATTTTTGAAAAAAGCCACCAGAAGTGATTTCAAGAGATTCGAGTTTATGCAAACAGGCAAGATTTTTGAGATAAATTACAGACCAACTCTCCAGTTCCCCCTGATGAATCTTGAGTTTCTTTACATTGGGGATTCTTTTTAACACCTTTTTGCGGCAGTCTCGAATAGTGACTGCACAGAGAGTCTGTAGGCTCTCCAAAACAAAACCATCACCGGGGGGATCTGGGAGAGAGATGTTGTAGAACTCCACATGCCTAAGTAGAGGCATTTTCCATATTTCAGGTGGAGCAACTGTCGTGGTATGCCTGGCAATTAAAGTATGCAAATTCCAAATGCGACACAATGAAGGGGAAAAAGAGTACCATGTCCTCGGTGGATAAGAAATGTACCTCAAGTTCAGTAGCTTAGATACACTGTCTTCGAAATATGGGAATTTCATTTCTTTCGAAGAAGATGAATATCTAGAAAGAAACCAACGAACATTAGAAGCCATGTTTTTGAGTATATGTCAATGGAGTTGGGTGATTGATTGTTAACTGTTTAATTACATTGGTTTACCAATATATGCACAGGGGTGTGTTATATTGGTTTACCAATATATGCACACGGATATGTTATATTGCTAACTCATCCCTAAATTACTAACTACAACTAAATGAAAAGTATTATTGCAAAATTCTATACCTTTCTTTCGAATATATACTAGTACTTAAAAAACGAAAAAAAAGAAAAAGAAATAGATCATTGCAACAACTTTTAAAAACTCTGGAGAACTGACTTGTTACCAACAACATTTGGACTACGCCAAATTCCAAAAAAATCATGTAAGACAGGAAAAAAAATAGAATTAGTTACAAAATAAATTCTGAAAATAATTTATGTACTCACAAGTAACTAGATCTATTTTATTACATCATGAGATATATTTCCAAATCCTCAATATAATAATATTTCAAATTAATACTATTAAACATATAAATTTACGAAAATATTTCTCAATTTTTTAAAAACCACAGATCCAACGTGAACACAGTGGTCATGGGTGTTTCTAATTTCTTTACCACTTTATTACGGAGTATGTGTACAGTGTATATGTGATTTTAGCGATGTAGTATTCACTACACTTAAGAATAATATCAAATTTATTCACACTCAACAACTCCTTCTCACCTTTGGCCAGGGGGTTACTTAGGGAACCGACTTCATCGTCTACTGGAACGGAAAAGGAAAGTCGGTTGCACCTCTCAACATGCAATGTAAACTTGTGAAGACATGACTGCCAATACCAACACAACGATGTTAGAAACTATGAATCAATTGTAAGGAGTATCACGAGGTGTTCGTGTCAAACCTACTCCTTAGTCGAATATTTTTTGCAGACGTCATCGTGCTCCAGGATTAAAGCGATTAGACCCCCCAAGCTTTATATCCATCGCTAACTGCAGCAACTGCTTCATATTTACAGAGATTAATATGCAAACAATACCAATCAAAAACTGCTCCCTTTTCCTGTTGCCCAACAGGCAACAGATAGAGTTCATATAGGCATGATACCCAAGTTTGGGCTAATAGCATTCCTGACTTTATACTGTAAAATTAAAATGCATACCTTACTTTGGTAATATGATGAAAATTGTTTGTTTTGATTCCTTTGCGCCAGAACTAGACTGTCATGCACCCATATTGGTTTGTTTGTTTGATCTTCTACCTGAATTTGAAGGCCATTATTACCATAGTACTCTTGTTGATCTTCTACCTGAATTTGAAGGCCACCATTCCCATAGTACTCTTGTTGATCTTCTACCTGAATTTGAAGGTCATCATTCCCATAGTTCTCTTGTTGATCTTCTCGTATTTTTGTAGCAGAGGCGACAGCAGAAGTGCTGCAATCAACCAACTTGATTGACTGAAGCGTTGGTATTTCACCAATAGATAAAGGGATCTCCTTCAATATCAAATGTTCAAGTTGAAGGTGCTCAAGGCATGGAAAGTGGGTGCTTTCTGTTGTCCAGTGCACCAAGTCACAACCGTCAATCTGCAAGTATTTGAGTTTGCAGAACTGCATTTCAACTGTTTCCCATTCAGATCCAATGAAAGAATCTCGTTTCAGTTTGAGAACTTGGAGATGGGGTAGCCAGCCTATCGTTGCTGGCATGTCTTCCCAACGGATTTGAGTGCCCAACAAAGTCAACTTCTTAAGAGAATGTGGGAGGGCGAGGTTGCTCCAAAACTCCAATGGAGTTGAGTGCTGAAAAAAGCCACCAAATGAAGTGATTTCAAGAGATTCAAGTTTATGCAAACAGGAAAGATTGTTGAGATAGGTTACAGACCAACTCTCCAGTTCCCCCTGATGAATCTTGAGTTTCTTTATATTGGGGATTCTTTTTAACACCTTTTTGCGGCAGTCCCAAATAGTGACTGTACAGAGAGTCTGTAGGCTCTCCAAAACAAAACCATCAACGGGAGGATCTGGGAGAGAGATGCTGTAGAATTCCACATGCCTAAGTAGAGGCATTTTCCATATTTCAGGCGGAGCAACCGCTGTGGTATGCCTAGCAGTCAATGTATGCAAATTCCAGAGGCGGCACATTGAAGGGGAAAAAGTGTGCCCTGTCTGTGGGTAAGAAATGTACCTCAAGTTCAGCAGCTTAGATACACTATCTTGGAAATATGCGCATTTCATTTCATCCGTAGAAGATGAATATCTATGTTTAAGACCAAATATTTTAAACACCCTCAACAGTCTGAGATTGAGTGACTCTGAAAGTCCTTCAAAATATCCCTCAAGCTCCCCTTTTGAAGAAGTATAAGAACGATGCCCAAAAGAATCCCATATCAAAGAACGAGCAGGTTCCACAAACTTGGAAGCATCTAGAAATGGATAAAGATTGTAATTATAAGAAAGATCACCATAAAAATCCAATATAAAAGAGAGCTCATCAGGTGACATATTGGAGGCATTGGAGAGAAAGCTATCTTTTGATCTGTGTCGACGATGAACAAGAATGCGGCATTGGGTAATTCTGGCATTGGGATTCCTCTTCCTTACAACACCAACAAACTTTTGTTTAACAGCTTCTCTCAAACAAATATCCCTCAGGAGATCGTGA
>NC_062968.1:18228044-18253784 GCF_023119035.1 Salvia hispanica
AGTAGTCAAAATCGGTTCGTGGTACTTGAGTTACACAACTTGTCTTCGTGGATACGATACTCTTGACTTGCTTATACTATGATAGCCCCGTACACTTGCGGGTAATTCTCGTGTTAAAAAAATAAATCGAGTCAATTAATTTTGGTATAGCTAGTTTAATCGACAAAGTTCAAAGTTCAAACCATGTCTTAATTAGAATGTTTCGGAATTATTTTACGTGCCACATGCTTAACAACCTTGTTCGTGGATTTACCATTTCCGTCGACTTTCTTCTCTATAATTGAGTCATTAATTAACACTCGAACCACAACACGCCGTTATTCACAGCGATAAGGCTCTTAATCATGTAAAAAAATAAAACAACCACAGACGAATTATAACATAACATAATGGGATACTCCATATAATTGATTAACAACTCTCATTTCCATCTCGAATATAGTCCATAGCTGAGACGGTCATGATCACACTCACACAAACGAACATCGAACTTATAATAAGTTCGACCTCGTCTCCTTATTTATATAAAGCACACACTTGCATTAGGACTAACAATTAAAGCTGGATGATTTTGGCGCCCTCAAACTCGTTCATGTGATCATGCAAGAGGGTGGAGCTGAAATACCAGGATACGACGTCGTGCACTGCCACATACAGTCCTGTAGAGCCGACAAGCCCAACTTGAACCTTTTCCGGCAGCAAAGCGCCCAAGTCGTAGACGAAGCTCACGTCAAACTTCTCTGCTGCTGACGTGGCATGAACAGAAATCACTTTAGTCTCTGCCTCGTAGTTTATTCGGGCAGTCACACGCTGCCCTATCGTACCCTCAAACTTTGTAACATTGCTTGAAGTCTTCGATCCGATGTTGATCCCAATGTGGCGAAAGGTAGGATCACAGTCAGAGTTGACGTACACGTCGAATTCCACGGCGAAAACGTTCGGAGCCAACCCCGATACGTAGTAACGCCAAGCCGCCACCGAAGCTACCCGCAGGGATGGTGGAGCCAACGGGCCCCATTAAGAACGCAAGCCCGTCCGCCGGGTTATTGTCGCCCTCCCTAGAGCTGATCTGAAAGTCTATAGTGGTTTCGAATGACGCTACTGCCCCTTCTGCACGGAACAGTATCGATTCCGTGTAGAGAGCTCGGCCCACAGAGTTCTTTTGCAGGACCCCTGTGGCGTCGGTCTTTGTCAGGCGGAGGAAGGTCGAGTCCGATGGGAAGAAGGCGTCGCCTTGGTAGGTTAGGGTTGTGGGTTTGTCGCCGTTGAAGTTGTACGCGAAGGAAATGGCTTCGCTCTGCGAGTAGTCCTTGGTCGTCATTGCTAGAATGACGAACAAGGATATGGTCATAGGCTTTAGGTTTTGGAAGAGGCCCCTGGCTAATGCTAGCTTGTTGTGAGAATGTTTGATGTGGTGAAAATGGATTATGGTGTTTAACTATTTATAGTAGTTGTGCAGTGGTTAGTTTAGGAAATGGTACTTAATATATGTAACAACCCGGATTTCTAGGGTATAATAAATACGGCAGCTGCTATCAAAATGGACTTAAAAGCAATAATAACATAGGCTAGGGTTTCATTTAAAGAGATTTGACAAAGGTATTAAACGAACTATTCAATGCAGTAAGTCAAAGATTTAATCAAGAAAGTCAAAGAATAATAGATACCATAAACTATGATCAAAAGTCAAGAGTTCGACATAAATCCAACAAAACCACAACAAGTCTCAATCTTCTAAACAAAAAGGAATAAGTTCAAAATAATCAAATGATACTAATAAGTTTAAAAAATTCAGCGGAAGCAACCAAGAGAAAGTGAAGCTATGTATGAAGACACAACCACACTCGAAGTTCAAAATATCTATCTTATTTTATTAATGTGCTCAACACCCGCCACCGCTTGTCGCCGTTCAACCTGCACATAAGGAAAACACATGCAGGGCTGAGTATTTTGAAATACCCAGTGGACTCGTTGCCAAGTTATGCCACCCTTACCATAGTGAACTCGAGTTTGCAATTATCAAAATAAAGATCATCGAGTATCACAAAAATATTTTCATAGACTGGCCAGTCAAACAACTCCCCAATTTCCTCATCAATATCCACAATCACAACATTTCCATAGTGCGACGAAAGTGTGGCCACACTTTTCGCCCACGAGACCGGCTGACTAGCAAGGACGGTTCCCGATCCCACCTGTGTACACTAGCCTGGTAGGTTTGCGGCCCTACTCAGACCCGAATTCGTTTATACATATCCATAGCCTTATAGCCCAATGGAGCGAACTCACAAACTAGGTATCAGGCGCACAACATCATAACAAATCAATCATAGGCATGGCATAACAGTTAAAACCACCCTTATAACACCATAATCAATATTTGTTTTGAAATAAAGAAGTTTAGAGAGTAAAGCCCACCTTGGCTGCTTAGGTTTCAAGTATGATTCCCTCTTTTGTTATCCGGCTTCGCAACCAAAGTTTCACCTTTTAATCACATATGCACATATCATGTATTAGCTTCAACATCAACTCCTAAATCATGCATGTCTCAACGTTTCCCCTTTTTTCCCACCGATCCGGTTTATGTTTATCATTCAAACCAAGTCATATTCATCATATAAGTTTATACCCTCAACAATCTTAGATCTAACATCAACTTATGTCACATATGAAGGTTATTCGCATGTCACACATACACACAAGCACGCGTTCACACACATACACGCACACATATTCTCTATATACCATTTTTCCCACTTTCACTCAATCTAGATGCATGAGGGTTCAAGAATACCGATTAATCGGTTAGATGAAGAAAGATTAATATATAGGTACATTTTCTTTGTCAAAACGAACAGTATAAACAAAGTATAGACTTGAATCTTCAAAAATCTTGAGGCTCAAACTCTAACTCTTCTCAAAAGATGAAGAATTATAGAAGAAAATTGAGAGAGTGAGAAGAGAGGGAGAGGCGTGTGCAATGGGTGAGGGGGGCGATTTTTTGCGGCTAAGGTTAGGTTTTGCTCTTATTTATAGGGTTCAATAAAATCTTTAGGTAATTAAATAGAATATTTGGGAAGATTTGATTCTACACAATTAAATAAAACAAATATTGTGAAGTAGAGAGAAAGAATAAAGTGGCGTGAATTTGGGGTTTCAAGGCTAGAGATTTTCGAAAATCATGGCCTTTTATTTAGCCAAGATTTTGTTTGGTATATTTTTCGGAGTAGAATAAAATATCACGGAGCAAAATAAAATAATAAATCTACCACCTAAAATTTGAAATAGGCGTGTAATTGGGTTCTCCCATGAGGAATGGATTTTAAATATTAACTAAAATAAGATATGACAAGATCTCCTTGAGGTATGGTAAGATTTGCTAGAATATTTATATTTATGTATGGAAGGAATCAAATAAGGGATCAATTAAACAAATAAAATAATTACTTCTTTCCAAACTTAGGTGATTTTCGAAAATCACCTAGAATAAATATAGGTGTCGATTTCTCCCCTAGAGAAATAGAGAATAATTAGGCTTGGGATTTAATTTGGATAAATATCCCAAGAAATAAATTAAATCCAGAAAAATAGAATTCCTTCTTCAATAATAGCAGGGATCGAAAATTTCAAATAAAAAAGGTGGTTATAGTATTTATGGATATTTCCTAATAATCTCACTCACCCTTAAACAAATAATTAACCACATAATTTCATCTTTAAAAACAAATATTCATAAGCCACGTCATATACTCAACGAGTTTGACTTTTCAATCCAAACCTCAACCCTAGACACAACTTGGTCATAAGAACTCATGCAATAAATTCATTCATCAATTAATTTACGTCTCCCACGTCATCAATAAGAATTTTACTGCTCTAAAATTAAGGTTCGAATTTTCGGGATGTTACAATATACTTACCAAATTTGGCAATATACATCGCTCATCTTTCTTCTATTAATGGTTTGCTAGACATAAATTGATTCAAAAAACATACTATATAATTATAGGAGTAATTCAATTTTTGTCTTATATTTGAAGGAAAAGATTGAAAACCATTAATAGAAGAAAGATGAGCGATGTATATAGCCAAATGTGGTATTTTAATTAAATACCGATTACAATACATCTAGCTGTATTTATGCTAATCTAATGAAGAGTCTATAAACCCTTTACGGTAACTAACAAATCTAATAACAAATACAGGAACAGACCACACTACATCAAATTCCATTCACGAGCTCATCTGGTCCATGCTTTGAGTTGGAAACTTCTCACTCTCAGGACCATCACCATAGCTTGCCAAGTGTCCCTCATCCTCTGTCACATCTAATTTCCATTCATGAACGTCTTCATGCATTGGCATTGCTTTGATTTGAAGAGTGGTATTTGCACCATGTTTAACATGTTCTCTAGTACATTCCCTCAATCCCAGGGGGCAGGGAAGATGGTGCAATATCAATGTGCTTTATTCGATCATGTACGTAATACCGGATTAGAAGCTTAGATTTTGCATCCAAATAACTATACTGCCATTCTCTTTTAATGACAACGTTCTTCATTAATGGTACCCCCACCTTCATTTTCAGAATTTTGAAAAGTTTACGCTGTACTCTGATACGATTATATCTCTGAAAATATCTCTCATATCTCTATTATTATATCGTCATATCTTTTCCATATCTTTATTATCTTGTTCACCAAGTTAGGTCATTCGTAGGAGTATTATAAATAGGACCTATTGTTATTCTCATTATGCAATCAATGAAATCATAATTATTTATCTTTTATCGTTATTTAGTTTTCCGTGTAGAATCCTATCGATTGTCGACAGAGCAAAGTTTCTCTGCGACTTTCTTTAGCTTCTTCACTTGATAAGGGTTCTTCCCTTATCAACTGGTGCTTTCATCCGATCTCATCCTCCATCGATGACTTCGGATGAAGAAATCTATCTATCTTCCCTATGTGACCGGATAATGGCTGCCTGCAACAGAATAAACAAGAAGTTGGACGTGATGGACGAACAACAACGCTTGTTCACCTACACGGATCCATATCCGCCGCTGCAATATTCGGCGCCAGCCTACGTCAAGCCGTGGCAAACAACGGTTGAACCCTACTTCCACCAGCCGCTGCCGCCTCCAAAATACCCAACTGACGCAGCCTCCTGATCCACCAGATTGGCAATGTCACTCACCGACTAACAATCAGCCCCATATAAGGGCTCCACCATACGACCACCTGTCATAAGTCGACGCGGGATTTCACCCATCGCCCGACCAACTAGGATGGCAACAGCTATATTACCACCAGATTTCGGCGACCTCTAATGTAGTTGCGCCGCTGCAAGAGCTTGACCGGAGGATGGAAGTGTTTGCCAAGATGCAGTCTCATCTTGCCATCACCGATCGTCCCGTGGACTGCCTCCGTCCGCTGATTTTTCCTGAGCCGGAACTGTTAGAAATTTGGGCTTCCACATGACTAATTTAATGTGTATGGCTATCTTTCAGTTGCCCAATTAAAGTGATCCAATAAAGATTAAAGTTTGGACTAAAGTGTATTTAATTGTTATGGAAATAAGTGTAGATACCATAAAGTGATTTTCTATTTGATGAGGGACCGAATAGAAAATAAAGGGGTTTATATTTAATATAAATATAAGCTAGGGTTATGGTCCCCAGACGTCAGAAGAACGTTCAATATCTCTGTATTCTCTCGGCAGACTATTGCGAAGGACGTCTCTGATCATTTGGAAGATCCATAGCCGCTGCAAAGAAATTCAACCGTTCTATTCGATATGGATCAAGGTACGCTTCCGCTTTACAGTTTTTGCTCCTTCTCCGTTGTTCTCGGTTAATCATCATAGAGAATTTTGGTACATCTCATGTTCCTTTATGTTTTACTAATGTTCAAAATAGATTAGTCGAAATAAGACGTTGCAACAGTAACCTCTCTTGTCTAGACTTCTTTACTGCGAATGTTAGGACGGTAAGTGTGTGTGTATTTTAATGCGGATACTAGTCGGCCCACAGGAAGATTAATATTTGGCACGAAATGCACACATACCTGTGGTAATAAATACGTGATGATTATTCAGTTTTCGTGTAAGTAAATGTGATGCCCACAGGTGGACATTACTTGACATGATTTTATTGTCAGTGTTTGATTACTACAAAGAGGTTGCCACTTACAAATTCATATTACTGTCCACAGACTTGATTTGAATGTTGTGCCGGTACCTCGAGATGTTACATTCTTATTTGAATTTTATGATGTGAGCATTAATTTGGTTTTGTTTCTCTGTAGTTATGACGTCTTCTGCTACTGTGTCAACCAACGTGCAAAACATACCTATGTTAAATGGGTCTAATTTCAAGGATTGGAAGGAAACCCTTCTAATCACTTTGGGCTGCATGGATCTTGACCTCGCGTTAAGAACCGAGAAACCCGCCCCTCTTACGGATGTAAGTACCGCTGATCTTAAGCGGGACTTTGAGAGGTGGGAGCGCTCGAATCGCGTGAGTCTCATGATCATCAAGCGCAGCATCCCAGAGGCCTTTCGGGGCACGGCTTCTGAGGATATTGCTAATGCTAGTGAATACCTTGCCAAAATTGAGGAGCGTTTTGCTAAAAACGAAAAGTCCGAGACAAGCACGCTTCTGGCTAGCTTGATCTCAATGAAGTATAAGGGCAAGGGCAACATAAGGGAGTACATCATGCAGATGTCTCATATTGCTTCAAACTTGAAGGCGCACAAACTTGAAGTCCCTGAGGACTTACTTGTGCATTTGGTGTTACTCTCTCTTCCTACACAATTCAGTCAATTTAAGGTCAGTTATAACTGCCAAAAGGAGAAGTGGTCTCTTAATGAGCTCATTTCATACTGTGTACAAGAAGAGGAGAGATTGAAGCAAGACAGAGTTGAGGTTGCTCAACTGGCTACTAGCTCAAGCAATAAGGGAAAGGGCTTGAAGAGAAAGCCTATTGAGAATGCTGCTATGGACAAGGGACCATCACAAAAGAAGCAACATAAGGAAAATGGTTGCTACTTCTGTGGTAAGTCTGATCATATGAAGAAGAATTGTGCCAAGTATAGCGCATGGCGTGCTAAGAAAGGTATGATTCTTGCTTTGGTCTGTTCTGAAGTTAATTTAGCTTCAGTCCCTAGTGATATTTGGTGGGTAGATTCTGGTGCTACTACTCACATAAGTTTATCAATGCAGGGCTGTCTGAGCTGCCGAAAGCCAATTGATGGTGAAAGATACATCTATGTGGGAGATGGCAAATCGGTAGAAGTTGAAGCTATTGGGCATTTTAGATTGTTGTTAAAGACTGGAATTTTTCTAGATTTGAAAGATACTTTTATTATACCGTCATTTAGACGGAATTTGGTTTCTATTTCTGCATTGGACAAATTTGGTTTTTCTTGTTCATTTGGAAATAATAAGTTTACTCTTTCAAATAATTCTGGTATTGTAGGCACTGGTTCTTTAAGTGCATATGACAATCTTTACATGCTTGATTCTATTACTTCATATTCAGAAGCTTTACATGTTGAATCAAAGGGGACTAAGCGAAAATTAAATAATGAAAATTCGGCAAACTTATGGCACAAGCGTTTAGGTCATATCTCAAAATCAAGAATTGAGAGACTTGTGTCAGATGGTATATTAAACACACTTAATTTTTCAGATCTTGATGTGTGTGTTCAATGTATCAAAGGAAAACAGATCAAACAAAAGAAATTAGGTGCCAATAGAGCTACATGCGTCTTAGAATTGATACATACGGACATTTGTGGTCCATTCCCTACGGCTTCTTGGAATGGGCAACAATATTTTATATCATTCATAGACGACTATTCTCGTTTTGGGTACCTATATTTAATCCATGAAAAGTCTGAGGCTCTAGACAAGTTCAAAATATTCAAGGCTGAAGTTGAGCTCCATCTCAACAAAAGCATTAAGAAAGTCAAATCTGACCGTGGTGGCGAATACTACGGCAGAAATGACGGCTCAGGTGAACAACGTCAAGGACCTTTTGCCCTCTATCTGGAAGAGTGTGGAATCGTCCCTCAGTACACAATGCCAGGGTCGCCTAGCATGAATGGTGTAGCTGAAAGACGAAATAGAACTCTTAAAGATATGGTGAGGAGTATGATTTCTCACTCCTCCTTACCACAATCACTTTGGGGAGAGGCATTAAAGACTGCAGCATATATTCTCAATAGGGTACCAACTAAAGCAGCTGCTAAAACACCTTATGAGCTTTGGAATGGGCGAAAGCCTAGTCTAAATCACACTCACATTTGGGGATGTCCAGCTGAAGCTAGGCCTTACAAGCCAAATGAAAAGAAATTGGACTCCAAAACAGTGAGCAGCTACTTTATTGGTTATCCAGAAAAGTCAAGGGGTTACAAATTTTATGATCCCACCACAAGAACAATTTTCGAGACGGGAAATGCGGTGTTCTTTGAGGATGTTGAGTTTGGGGGGAAGAATGCAATAAGGGACATCACTTTTGAGGAGGAGTCTATGATTCCTGCTACTGCTTCTGACAATGCTCAGATTTCTATTCCTGACATTGAAGAAGAAGCAGATCAAGAACCTCAAGAAAATGATGTTATAAATGCACGACTTCAAGTTGATAATCTCAATGAGGACCAACATTATGTTGATGAGATTATTCAAGTTCAACCTCAACAACCTCAAGAACCAATGCCAATAAGGAGATCCACTAGAGAAAGGAGAAATGCCATTCCGGATGATTATGTGGTTTTTCTCACTGAAAATGAGGATAATATTGGTTTGAAAAACAATGACCCTGTCACTGTTGCTCAAGCAATGAAGGATCCTCAGTTTGAGAAGTGGACTCAAGCCTTAGATGAGGAATATAAGTCAATGCTATTTAATGACGTTTGGGATATTTACCCATTACCTGAAGGTGTGAAACCCATTGGTTGCAAATGGATTTTTAAGACCAAAAGGGATTCAAAAGGTAATGTGGATAAATATAAGGCACGTCTTGTAGCTAAAGGCTTTACTCAGAAGGAAGGCATTGATTATAAAGAGACTTTCTCTCCGGTTTCTTCGAAAGACTCATTTAGAATAATCATGGCATTAGTAGCACATTTTAATCTTGAGCTACATCAGATGGATGTTAAGACAGCGTTTCTCAATGGTGAACTTGAGGAAACGATTTATATGGAGCAACCAGAAGGTTTTGTGGTCGGAGACCCAAAGAAAATGGTTTGCAGACTAAAGAAATCCATCTATGGGCTCAAGCAGGCCTCTCGTCAATGGTACCATAAATTTCATGAAGCAGTTCTCTCATTCGGTTTCGAGAAGAATGTTATTGATGATTGTGTGTATCACATGTTCAGTGGGAGCAGATGCATCTTCTTGGTGTTATATGTCGATGACATATTGATTGCCACAAATGATAAGGAAATGTTGCACGATACCAAGAATTTTCTCTCAAAGAAATTTGAGATGAAAGATCTTGGGGAAGCCTCTTTTGTATTAGGGATCGAGATTCACCGAGATCGCTCTCGTGATATTCTACGATTGTCACAAAAGGGATATATTGAAAAAGTGCTAAAAAGGTTTGAGATGCATGGCTGCAAGCCTCTAGACACCCCTGTGGCTAAAGGAGACAAGTTTAGTCTTGCTCAATGCCCTAGAACAAGTCTTGAGATTAATGAGATGCAAAAGTTTCCATATGCTTCGGCTATTGGAAGTCTCATGTATGCCCAAGTATGTACTAGACCCGATTTGGCTTTTATTGTTAACATGTTGGGAAGGTATCTCAGTAACCCCGGAATGGATCATTGGAAAGCAGCAAAACGGGTTATGAGATATTTGCAGAGAACAAAAGATTACATGCTCACATACAGAAAATCAGATCATTTGGAGATCATTGGGTATTCTGATTCTGATTTTGCTGGATGCCAAGATAGTAGGAGATCCACCTCGGGTTATGTATTTCTGCTGGCTGGAGGAGCCATATCGTGGAGAAGTGCTAAGCAGACACTTGTGGCACCTTCCACTATGGCAGCAGAATTCGTAGCTTGTTATGAGGCATCTTGTCATGGGTTATTGCTGCGAAATTTTGTCACTGGGCTGCGTATTATTCAAGGAGTTGAAAGACCACTTAAGTTGTTTTGTGACAATAACTCAGCAGTGCAATACTCCAACAACAATAGGAGCTCTGCCAAGTCAAAGCATATTGAGATAAAGTTCCTAGTTGTAAAAGAAAGGGTTCAGAGTGGACAAATTTCTATAGAGCATATAGGAACGGATTTGATGATTGCAGATCCGCTTACTAAAGGACTACCACCTAAGGTCTTTCATGGGCATGTAGCCCATATGGGTGTTTTGTCATTTGAGGACACTTCCGTTTAGTGGGAGTAGTTAATTTTGTTAATGCTCTATATATTTTGTTTAAACATGTTGTAAAACTCATGTTATTTTCTGCAGAAGTAAAGTATTATATTTGTCCATTACTTGTGTAATTTGGTTTTGATTTGATCTCACTTTGGGAGGACCAGTTGGAAATAGGCATGTATGATCACCTTGCATGAAATTTCCATGCTACACTCCATAATTGATCTGTTGTTGATTATATTTGCATATGTGATTAATGATGGGTTTAATCATGAAAAAATATGGTGACTGCCCCTTTAGTCCTATGTCGATATGGTTGATAATAAGATTGTTCGGAAATACACTATGTGATAGCATTTTGAGCGCTCATTCAGTTTGTACACATTTATTTGGTGCCATGTGTTGCCCAAGTGGGAGATTGTTAGAATTTTTGGGCTTCCACATGACTAATTTAATGTGTATGGCTATCTTTCAGTTGCCCAATTAAAGTGATCCAATAAAGATTAAAGTTTGGGCTAAAGTGTATTTAATTGTTATGGAAATAAGTGTAGATACCATAAAGTGATTTTCTATTTGATGAGGGACCGAATAGAAAATAAAGGGGTTTATATTTAATATAAATATAAGCTAGGGTTATGGTCCCCAGACGTCAGAAGAACGTTCAATATCTCTGTATTCTCTCGGCAGACTATTGTGAAGGACGTCTCTGATCGTTTGGAAGATCCATAGCCGCTGCAAAGCAATTCCGCCTTTAATTCGTTATGGATCAAGGTACGCTTCCGCTTTACAGTTTATGCTCCTTCTCCGTTGTTCTTGGTTAATCATCATAGAGAGCTTTTAAGTAATTGTTCACTCAAAAGAATAAGAGAGGGAGGATTTAAGGGCTGGAGGGAAGATGGCAGATGGAGAATGTTGTTCTGGAATCGAATTGATTTCCTACAACCATTATTTAAGCCTTGAACAAGAAACGGCTACTCATCAAAAAATGGTGAAATATGATTTCTTGAACGGGATGGGTAGTGTTCTTGATGTGATTGATTAATCAAAATCATCTCTATTAGATGATAATCATGTAAGTAAGGCACTAATAAGAGGGTTGGAACGAATTCTTGAATCCTTGTTGATAATTGCATTTGTGCTGGGAAGGGAAATTTCAAAGCGCTTGTTATCATCGACTCTGTCTGTTGTTTCATGGTTCCCACCTTGAGGACAATGTGGATTTCAACCGCGGAGGAGTTGATACGATTGTATCTCCGAAAATATCTCCCATATATCGATTATTATATCGTCATATCTTTTCAATATCTTTATTATCTTGTTCACTAAGTTAAGTCATTCGTATGAGTATTATAAATAGGACCTATTGTTATTCTCATTAGGCAATCAATGAAATCATAATTATTTATCGTTATTTAGTTTTCCGTCTAGAATCCTATCGATTGACGACAGAGCAAAGTCTCTCTGCGACTTTCTTTAGCTTCTTCACTTGATAAGGGTCTTTCCTTATCATACTCCCTCTGTCCGTCTTTTGGAGTCTCAGTTTACCATTTTAATCCGTCTGTCATTATGAGTCTTGGTTCACTTTTACTATAAATGGTAGGTACCTCACGTTCCACTAACTCATTCCACTCACATTCTATTACTATAAAACTAATATATAAATTATGTCTCACATTCCACAGCCTTTTCTCACACCCACTTTCTTTTATATTTCTTAAAACTCGTGTCAAACACAAATGAGACTCCTTATAATGGCGGACAACAAGAGTACATAATAATATTGGAGCAAAGTAAGAGTGCATAAGAGTGACAATCCAGCATGTGACATATCCATCAATTTTAAGAAATGATTTACTTTATACAAAAGTGATAGAAAAAATTAGTGAAAGTTTTATATATTGATTTTATAATAAAATAGTAAAAATGAAATGAAATATTTATTGACATATAGAAAAAAAAATAGAGAAAAGTGGAATATTTAATGACAGATAAAGGAATTACAAAATTGATAATATGTGATTAAATAGCATATTTTCATTAGTCGAAATTATAAATGATTTGTGAGAAAACAATTCAACTTACATGCAATATTTCGGATAAATATTAGTCCATGTTAACAGCGTGACTATAATACCTGAGGCCTTTATGGTATGGTGGAATGAAATAGAGTAATGGAATTCCTACCTTAATCCAATCCTTTGATTGGTAAATATTTTTGTTAGGAATCACCATTTCTTTTGGAATGGCCATTCCATTCCACATGGGAACAGTCATTCCATCCATTTAGCTAAAAAATAGTCATTCCATTCCATTCCATTTTCCTTTCTTCTTATTTTAAATTTTAACAAAATTATGTAATATTATTTTAAATATTATATTTAAATTTAAAATCATCACAATTTTATAATAAAATTAAAATTTAAAATTTTTAATAATTGAAAAATCCACACACACACACACTTCACACTACACACTTCACACATTACACAATTCACACATTTCACACACTTCACACATTTCAAACACTACATACACTTCACACATTTCACACACTACACACACTACATATACTACACACAATTCACACAATACACACGCTTCACAAACTACACGCATTTCACACACTACACGCACTTCACACACTACACACACTTCACAAACTACATACACTACACACATTTCACACACTACATGCACTTCTCACACTACACATATTTTACATATTTCACACAACTTCACACGCTAAACACATTTCACGCACTTCACACACTACACACATTTTCACACACTACATGCACTTCACACACTACACACATTTCACATATTTCACACACTACATGCACTTCGCACACTACATACACTACACACACTATACACATTTCACACACTACACACACTACACACACTACACACATTTCACACACTACACAAAATTCAAAAATAGGATGCTTGAAATGTGTGAAAGGTGAGTAGTGTTTGTAGAGGGTGAATAGTGTGAAATGTGTGTAGTGTGTGAAGTGTGTGTAGTGGGTGTGTGTGAAGTGCATTCCTTGTGCTTACCAAACACAACCCACCTTCATTCCATTCTTATCTTCATTCCATTCCCTCCCCATTTTATTCTATCATTCCAAGAAGCCCTTGAGACGCTGGGCTATTCTTCGTTCGTCATCTAATGGGCTAAATTGATTGTAAATTGGACCTTGTATTTTAACTGGGCTAGGACCGCATCTGATTGAGCATGTATCTCCTTCGAAAAGCAGCTGATTTGAAAAGGCTGTTAAGTTTTAATTTACGGCAGCCCAATTGTAGGCACTCCAAAAAATTACTTATGTGATTTATTTAGAAATAATTAATTAGAATGGTGATCCATGTATAATTAGATCTAAATGCAAAAATGCCGAAGAAAATCATACGGAGTGCATCTTTAGGTTTTTCGTTTTTAGTCTGTCTCATGAAAATATGCACTTTTTAATTTTAGAAAGTCTATTTTCTCGAATGAGGTGAGGTTCATTCTCCATTAACAATACTATAATTACTTTTTATGTCCACCTCTTTCTTATTTTTACCAATTTTACATTAAAATTTGTGGGAGTACATATTTTCGAGCACAGGTTGTTTGTAATTATTTATTATTCTTATAGTACTAAGAAGTCATATTTTACTGAGAACAAGTTAGACTTTTAGACGGTGCCAATTAATATGGAACGTAGAAAGTACATCATAAATCGGAAGCAAGAAATGGGTTCCATTTCCATCTCGTGTTTTAGCAGAAACATAGAGATGGTGATTTTATTATTGGATTACCAGCCTTTATTCACTACATAAACTATGCAGTCAACAAATACTTTTCGACCGTCGGAGAACCTTTGATGAAATTAAATAGCCAAGTTCTGATGTCGAAAATGGCTACTCCTTCACCGGTAGCGGCAGAGAGGCCAACTTGACTCTCTTTCTGAAGAATACTGCTCAAATCAACCACATAGCTCACCTCAAACCTCTTTCCTCCCATTGCCACACTAACATTCAAGAAATTAGTAGCTTGTTCGTAAAATATCCTTGCACTCACCACATTACCGATCAGATCGTTCCCCACAACCGTCAAGTTACTGGATATTGGACTTTCGATATCAATCCCAACATGAGGGAAACTCGTGGCATCTATTCCAGGATTGAAGAAGGTATCGAATTCAACTGCGAAAATGTTGGAATTCGGCCCCTGTGGGCTGAACACTCCAAAGTTGGCGCCGCCGCTGCCGTCGGGGATGGTGGTGCCGGCGGGGGCGATGAAGAAGGTGAGGCCGTCGGCTGGCGTGTTGTCTACGGGAGTGATAACAAATTGAAAGGCACATGTGAAGAGGAATAGCCCCTCAAACTTAAAGATCTCGGGATCCAGGACTCGGCCGACACTGTACTTCTGTGGGTAGCCGGAAGCGTTGGTTTTCGTGAGGCGGTATAAAGGACTGTGGAAGTGGGCGTCGCCTTGGTAGATAGGGAGGTCTTGGTTTAGGTTGGAGAGATCGTAGGAGGTTGTTTCAGAGTTGGCTGCGGCGAGGAGCAAGGAAATCAGAGGAATTAGGATTTGGAGGAAGTTAGCCATGGCTATGGATTATGTTTACCTTTGGATGTGCTGGATACTTCTCATCCTTTATACTCCCTCCATCCCATTCAAGATTACCATCTTTCTTTTTTTGTTTGTCTCAATTAAGATATTTACAATCTATTTTAGAAATAACCTCTTATCTCTTCTCTCATTAAAATATTTAATTATTTTTTTCCTCTCTATTTTATTACACATAACAACACTTCTTACATGAATCATCCAGGTACTTCAATTAATTTCCATCAATTAAAGAGATGAGATCGTGAAAGTAATTAATGAGTAACCCCGCATTTATTCTTTGATCAACTAAATATATTAACTAGTCGACGTTTCAAAGTCAATGGCCAAATGAATCATGACAACAAAAATTAAAATAATAATAGTTGCAGATTAAAAAAGTGATAACATGTACTTTAAATTTAGAAACACGAGTTAGATGAGGAGACATAGTTTTCGAGAATTTATTTTTATAATTTTAAATGGATAATTAAGGTCTTGTTTTCTCTTACTACTAGATAGATAAGAATAATGATGTTTTCGATGATTTTGTAATAAATGTGGACACGTTCTATCTTAATTAAAATTCAATATTTCTGCAGTTCATTTCGGAATGCTAATTAGTTTATTTTTTATAATGAACTGCGAGGTTCTAATTTGGTTTACATAACCCAAATAACCTGCCATAGATAAAAAGTTAGGTGTGAAAATTTCTGAATTAAACCTAATTACCTAGACATACAATTATCTTCTATTTTAAATTATTTAATAATATAATATAAATATCCCATCGCTCTATTTTAAGCTCAAATTGTCTATCACTTTGTTATTAGGATGGTTGAGGGGACTTAACAGATTATATATGACGTTTGGTTTGTATGTTAGAGCATCCGTAGAGGGTGTCCATCCGTCCGTGCCAGCGGCGGAGACACCTGTGTCCACCGATGCATGTCGTTCGTCCGTGACGCTGAGCACCCTTACATGACAGTTGCTGAGCACCCTTACATGACGCCGTTGGCAAATTCAATATTTTTTTTAAAAAAGAATGCGAAATAAATTTAAAAAAATGGTTTTAAATAAAAAATATATTTTCCCACTTCCCAATAAATTATAACCGTTTTATACACATTTTTAATTTATTTTTCAATTTTTCTTCCCCCAAATTCACATTTTCATCTATAAATACCCTCACTTCAACACAAAAAAATTCTAATAACACTACACAATTCTCATATTCTGTCATCTAAATGCCCATAACATGACTCCCGAGCAAATTGCAACACATGTGGGAATGACACGGACCCTCAAGAGAACATTGGGGATAGAAGACTGATTCACTTGGATTTTACATGATTTTAGAGGGTAGTTTTACTTGGTTTTGATCATATATTGTGTACTTTGAGACATAGTTATAGCTACTTCTCTATTATGTTGGTATTTTGACCATTTTGTGAAGAATGTGTAGAAAAATGTACAAAATATGTGGATGTGCAGCTGCTCAATGTTCGAGACAGCTTTTCTGGAGATTTTGAAGTCCGATTCGCATGTAATGCATATCATTCTCTTTGTCTTTGAAATAGCTTCGCGCGGATATTTTAAACGTCTCAATCGGAGTTCGGTAGAAGAAGTTATGGCCGTTTTACCAAGACTGCGCAGTGCAGTGACATAGCTGGCGACCCGCCAGGTTTGCATGCAAATGAACCTGGCGACCCGCCAGCAAAACACGAAAAAAACGCCGTAGGCAGCTGGCGACTCGCCAGCTTCGTTCGACAGCTTATTTCGGGCCCAAAGTCAAACCTAGGTATATATATGCCTAGGAAACGCCTCCAAAAACAACTTACACGCCTCATACCCCAAAAATACTACTTTTTCACCTAGGAAGAAGAGAAGAACGAGCAGAGGACGAGTATTCATCGCAAGATTGAAGACGAGGCCTCCAATCCGCCCAATCCAATTCTAGGAGTTTCTACTTTTAGTTTTATTCTTGTTCAAACAATGTTTTTGAGTATTTCTTTGACTTTTGTGTTGAACATGAGTAGCTAAACCCTTCGTAGAGTTCTACGGGGGAGATACAATGATTCTTAAGTTTAATTGATTTCTTCTGTGCTTATACATTTATTTGACTGATCACCTTATAAATGCATGTGGATTTTACTACAAGAATTGAGAAGTGAGTAGTTTAATTTGAAAGAGAAGAAATTGACGTCTTTGCCAATATAATCGAGAGATTTGAGCCTTTGAATGAAGCTAAGTATCTTATGAGCTATTAGGAGTCGTTGCCTTAGTTCTAGGAAGGAGACTTCGGTTCTAGGTAGCAATCTACAAATTATATGCTTTGAGAAAAGATATAGTTTTACCTTAGTGATAGCTTAATAACCCTGGAGACCCTTTGCTGGGATAGTTAGGAAGTTAGTTGAGCATAGGATAGTTGTTATCGATCCCGTAGGATTCTACCCTTCTCATCCTTGATCTACCTCCGCTTTCTTATTTGCTTTTAGTTCTCTAGTTGTTTTTAATTGTTTTTACCTTGCTTTTAAGTAGATTTAGAAAACCCAAACTTTCCGATTCATCTAGATAGTAGTTGAGGTTGGTTCGTGCTAATTAGGTTGACACTGATTGTCTCTGTGGATACGATACTCTTTGCTTACTATTTGCTACATTAGCCCCATACACTTGTGGGTATACTTGTGTTAAAAATAAGTTGAGTCAAAGACTAGTGTTCCATGGTGGTATTTTTTAGTCTTTAATTATGTAATTTTTAATTTGTAGGATTTTAATTATGTATTTTTATTTTTTAGGATTTTAATTATGTAATTTTAATTTTTAGGATTTTAATTATGTAATTTTTATTTTTTAATGTATTTTTATAATGTAGAAATGTTTTTAATAATTGAAGTATTTAATTGAATAATGGAATGGTGGGACCTTTGAGCTTGTTCTTAACTAAGAGCACGGATGCGGGTGTTACGCTCTTGCCTAAGGCTAAGGAGTAAAGGTGGATCCGGACTCACTTCCGAACTCTTAGCTAAGAGTAACAATGGGGATGCTCTTATGTGAGCGCAGTGGCCCGACGATTTTGTGTTGAAATACCCAGTCAGCATATCTACATATCGTCATTGAAAATTGAACCCATCATGTAAAGGAGGAATTGACTGTTTACACTTCACTGGTAAATTACAAAATAAAAGAACCTTTCATCGTTTGACATGGCAGCAACTGAACCTAAAAGATAACAGTGTCGCTGCAACCTCATTCTGGTCGAATGAATTTGTATTTTACAAGTGTTGAATTCGCTTGTGGATTGACGGTGGGAAAGCGGCGCTCAATCTCCAAATGAATAAGGGTTAGTGAGGACAGAATGGGAATTTCATAAATAAGTTAGGATATAGGTGTAAATTTTAATAAAAAAATACCAATTTTATTCTTTCAAAACAAACAAAATACTCCTGCTTTCTAGTAGTCTCATTTAGTTATTGCATGGATTTTAAACAATATAAAATTATGGATTAAATAAATTAGTGGAATATAATATAAGTTTCACTCAAGGTATTTGACGTACAAATGTTTCCATATTTACATTCATAATGTAGGTAGTTGATATTAGTGGACATCGTGTTGACATTCATAATGTAGGTAGGTGATAGTTATGAATGGATCACATCCCTATATATAAGAAAAATTATGAAAATAAAAATGCATTTTAATATAGAAATGCAGGATAAATCGTGGTCCTAAATCAGGTGATTTGATGGTAAATAATTAACAAAAAAAATAGAAAGCTCATTATTAATTAATTTTAGGTCATTTTATAAAATGATCAAGGTTTAATGTTATTGTTAGATTATTTTAGATTATCCTTTACTAAAATAACATGAAAAATAAACTAATGATCTGAAAATATTTTTCATATAATTTTGTTCCGCGATTTTAAATTTAGATTTTGTTTTGCATGGATAAAACCCTGTATGTTTATTGTTTGTTACTGTAATCCAGCTCGATTTGTAATTAGATTGATCCAACCACTTCGAATATAAACTAAAAACTTTATCGGTTGGCATACCATTTCAGTTTCTGAAAGATCGTTTATAACAAGATAAGAAAATATAAATATAAATATAAATATAGGTTTGTGTTCCTGATAAGGCTAATTTCATGTATCGGTTATATGTGAAAAGCACTATATTTTACTGGGTCTAACACAGTTTCTAAGCCAGGTGTGTGACAGAATCGCTAGATCCAGGAGATGCTGGAGGAAACGGACTAGCGAAAGAATGAAGAAGAAGTGAGCAGAATTTAAGGAAAAGAAGGCTAGAAGAAGGGAGTCAATAGCTGAGGGCAACAAAGTCTATCTATACCTCGCTGGGCCCCACTTCAACGCCTATAAATATATATCATCTTTTTCGCTCTTAGATCACACACAACACACACACTTGGGAAATGGGAGTTCTGGGGTAGTTTAGGGTTTCAAGGGGTCCAATCTTCAGAGAAGTTCCGTCGTAACACCGTCCGCGTGAGGGCGAGATACAATGGATTTACTTTTGGTTTCTTTTGCACTCTTTTTCGTTCGAACTTCACTTTTGGAAGCCGGTTTGGTTGTTTATGTTGTTGATTATCTATGCATTTCTTAGTTTTCGTCATATTTGTGTGATCTCGTGTTGATCTACGTTGATCCTGCTGTTTAAAGTTTTTATTTCGGCAAGTTGCATGTTGATCTCTGTTTTTGCCACTTTGGTGCTCGATCTGGGGAATTTGGCTGTGGATATGTGTAGTTGATTGTTGATCGGAGATTGTTTGTTGAATTTGGAGTTATGGAATGTTTTTGGCTGGAGTTTGTGTCGGATGCTTAGATCCGGAGTGGATTTAAGTAATTTAGAATAGTTTCTAAATTACCGTCAGATTATGGTCCCCACCGTCAGATTATTTCCCAGATCTAGGTAATTTAGAATAGTTTCTCAGATCTAGCTGTTAGCGTAGCAGATTTCGATACCAAGTCTAGTTTAATTTCCTCAACCCAAGAAAATGCGTGGCAGCAGCCAATCCCAAAATAATTTTCAAATCCTTGAGCATGTTCATTAAGCATCCATCTCTGTGGGATCGATCCCTACTTCCCTGTGCTAAGTTTTAGTATAAGTGGTTGAGGGTTTTGAAGAAGTGATCTGTGTGTCCGACGACCGAGATTTTCCAACGACCAGTGAGTTCCTATACCTTGTGATCTAGTGGATTTGTTGGACTTAGGAAACTTGTTATTCTTTTCTGTGCAAACAGTGTCAACCACGTGTCTTCAGTTCCCTCTTAAAATGACACCGTGACACCGCACACAATAATATTACAAACACTACACAACAATCTGTAGATTGTTGTATAGTGATCGGATATTGCTGTTCAAGAAAAATTGTTGTATAAAGACCAGCACATTGCTGCCCGTCTTTTTCCAGATCTTTTATTATTATTTTTTTGCCACGTGACAGCTTATTATTCGTCCACGTTTATAAATAATTTGTTAGAAATGGTGGTATGGTGTTAGTTTAAGGGATGGTGGCACCCTAACATACCCCTATAAATATAAATATAAATATTGCCTTCAATAAAATGGTACTGAGAAACAACAAGATATAATGCTGACAAAAAAATTGTAAACTTTAATTTTCCCAAAGTGCCACCTATTAAAGATAAATATATATTTTTTCAATATTTAATTTCCCGAAGTGCCACCTATTAAAGATAAATATATATTTTTTTCAATATTTGATTTTCGGAAGTGCCACCGAATTGCGGTAGCAGAGATCTCGAGCTTTATATTAGAAATAATACATATACATCGTCTTGAGCACTTATAGCAACACGTTTTTCTAATGATCGTATAATTCATCACTCTATTTTAAGCTCAAATTGTCAGTCAATTTTGTTATTTGGATGGTTGACTTTCACCAAACCCTAGTGCCTCTTAATATTTTTGCAGTAAGGTCGGTTTGTTCCAAAATTGTGTCATAATCCCTTAAGATCCTTTCTTAAAAAAAGAACTAAAAACCAATACATATCATTAAATTATAATGTACTAGCGTGATGAAGATTTAATGCTATGGACAATTTTTATACCAAGAACATCACTATAAGGGTATAATAGGAAGACATAAAATGTAGGTGACGGTTAAGGAAAGCTGATAATTTTCTCTTTCCTAAAAGATATATCAAAATTCAAAACATTGATTTTTTCCACAAATTTCTTGATTTAAATTATTTTTTCACAAAATACATGTCAAATTAAGGATAACTTGTGAAGAGCCTAAGGAGGTTCTCTAATTAAGAAATCATAATATTTGTGTTATGTTTATTTTCAGAAATAAGTGAAATATTAACATATGTATCATTCTATATCAGTATATTGATTTTCTATGATAGACAAAATATCAATATGCATAAATACATCAGTATATTAGTACTTACATAGGTCTAATCCACATTCAGTATACGCACTGAAAATTTTCTTCCACTAATATACTGTAACTACCTTAATTTTAATGGATAATTGTATACTTTCACCAAAAAAATAATTAGACATCGGATTTTATTAAATGCCACGTGACATGTACCATTAGTCAATTGATCAAATCTACAAAACTTATTTACTTCCATTGTAGTGTTATTAGAATAAAAGTTATGTATTATTATAAGTAGTTAAACAAAAAATATAATCAACTAACATCTATTTATTTTCTTCAAATAAAAGTAGAATCTACGTCCCACTAATTTTTTCATTCACTATTTATTACATTGCTTAAAATTTGTATCGGATCAAAATGAGAAGGATAGAATACTTGTGTTGGATAAGTATGCAATGTATCCAATTAGACTTTAATTGTATTATATTACATGCGTTAATTATGTAATGTTACCTATTAGTTTAACTATACTATAATATTGCATGCGATAACCATGTATGTAAACCTGTCAGATTTTAACTATATAATATTATACGCAAATAATGTGACTCCATATCTCCATGCCTCGAATCTCTGCATTTCTTCAATAGACTGGAGATGCGAGTTAAGATTTAAATTGTTAATTCATACTTATTTTAGAAATATAAACAAATATTATGCTCCATTTGTCCAAAGTAGTTGAGTCTTTTCATTTATTTACTTCAAATTCAAGAAATATAATTAACGAATTACTCTATCCATCTATAAAAAATAGTCTCATTTATGGACAGCACGGATTTAATGAGAAATTTGATAAAATAGGAGAGATATAGAAAAAAAATAGGTAGAATGAGAGAGGAGAAAAAGTGAGTAATGTATAAAAATAAGAGTATTTTTTGTGGACATCCCAAAATGACAAAATGAGACTATTTTTTGTGGACAGATGGAATATTATTTTTCTCTACTCTTCACGCAGCTAGGGTTTTCCTCTCGAAACCCTAGTGCCTCTCACTTTCATTCGATCGCATCTCGCAATCACTGATTGATAGAACGCTCTTTATCATGATATGTAGAAGATGCTTCCTGTAATGAAAAATGCAGTTGAAAGATGATAGTTACTTAAAGGAAATGGGCTAGAATTAGATTAATATGGATTAATTAATTATAATTGGGCTATAATTATATTAGTCCATAAGCCCAAAAATCATGAAACCCTAGTGACTCTTCATCTATATAATGGTTATTTATTCTCCATTGTGGAGAACAGAAATCGCGTAACATTAGAGAGAAAATACGTAAAGCTTTGTAGAGAGAATTCCTAGCATTCTTCTACGGAGCAATTGTACCGGGATAGTTGCTGCATCGGATTGGATTGCACGTGGACCTCGATAGTAGTGGATTCAACTTGCAGGATTCAATCGCAGAAGAAAACAACACAACAAGTAAGATTTAGTTCCGTTATGTTTTACATGCTCAACTTGCAATATGATTATGAATCTAGATCTGTTATTCTTGTATGCAAATTCCGCTGCGCTCATTAGATGAATACAAGAAAACCCAACAGTGGTATCAGAGCCCAGGGCTCGATTCTTAATCAATTTTGTAATCTAATTAATCGTGGAATAAGTTTAGAAATCCGAATTATGTGATTTGTCTGTTTTGAAATTTGATTTCAAAATTTTAAGAAACTGGTTCCGAAATTGTTTGGAATTTGAAATTAGATTTCAATTCCTTCAAAAGTATTTTGTGAAAATTACCGAAAATTGCAAACTGATTTTGGAGTTTGATTTCAAATTTTTCAAATTTTTGGAAAAGAAAAACTAAATAGATTTCAATGTTAAATCCTTTCAAACCATGATTTGTCAATGTTTTTCAAAATCGTAAATTGTTAGGAGTTTTGGAAACAGAAATCTGTTCTCAATATTTTCGGAGATTTATTTTTAAAATCCAAAATTCAAACTTCATCTTCCTCTACACGTCTTATCGGCGCTCAATGGCTGGGCGTTGGGTTATTCTCATTAGCTGCGCAATTCGCCGACACTGATTTTGCTTGGCATAACACCGTGACGACGTGAGTAGCATCCCGGAGATGTTACTGGGAGACATGGGAGGGAAAAACCCTCTGGCGCGCTGCTGCTAGGTAGTAACGAAGATGGTGAGGCGCTGTAGAGAGGCTATGGACGTTACTGGGTAACGTGTGGAAGAAGATAACGAAAGTGGCTTGGCCACGTTTTCAGTTTTCTAATAACCTAATTTTAAATATTGTGCCTATTTCGATGGGCTGTAAGTTTTAATATTTTATTAGTTTAGAACTAATATTAATAAAATCCCAATTACATAAATGAGCTTATTAATTTGATTAGTGAGTCGTACTGTGTTTATCACCTTGGTAATGATAATAGTACATAAGCATTTAATATTAGTTTTGAATTAATACTAAATATATATTATATTAATTTAGAATCAGTATAATTTATTAAATCCACATTTAATTAGAGAATAAAATTTGATTTTATTTATTGAGCATTATTTGATATCCTATGTGATAAGCATGCTATTTGATTTATGCTTATTTATTTTAACTATAGTAGTTAGAGACCGTTTTATTGTCTGGGTAGGCGGCGAACAGTATGTGTAGTCGGTATTATACTATGTCTGGGTAGGCGGCGCCCAGTATTTGTAGTCCGTGTTATACTATGTCTGGGTAGGCGGCGCCCAGTAATTGTTTGAAATTTAATATTGGATATTATGTTCACATAACTAGTATCGCACTTTTTCCCCATAAAATATAAGTCTTGTTTTGAAACAAACGCATCGTCCATCATAATTGTTTGATGCTCCTAGCCTTTTCGACTACGAGTTTTACGCCAAAGCGTTCACTCTAAATCCACAAGGTCTAGGCTCATTCGTAGATGCATGGATGGCATTGTGTGATGGGATTGACTTGCTTAAATTGTTTAGTGAAGCCAAAGCGACCTAAATAGTTTATGGATGCATATTAACTGGATTAATAAACCAAGAATTGCAAAATAGTTGTTGCAATTGGCTTGGAGGCCTACCTTGTAATATTATTGTAGTGATCGGCCAAAGCAGGGGTTGCATTAATATGGACTTGGATCTTGGACCACTAAAATTTATATTTGATATAAATTCGTATTATATGTTTGGGGGACATAATATATGTTAAAATTAGTGGGAGCTAATCAATACAATAAACCCTTGTTTGGTTAGTATACGAATACGAATGTGAATGTGATCTTTGTATGCTTTTCTAATTTACTTTTCATTGTATTTTTCTGTTCAAATAAAATGTCAAACTTGACTTATAAGTGTTTGATGGAAACACACAAGCTGACTGGGTCAGATTTCACGGATTGGCTCCGTTGTTTGCGCTTGGTGCTAAGGCATGACAAAATTGATTATGTCTTGGACAAACCAATTGGTGTCGTTCCCAGTAAGGAATCCGCTGAGTTTGCTACGTTTGACGCAGCTGCTCATGAGAAACATGTTGAAAATGCAAATGATGCTCAGTGCATCATGCTGTCATCCATGAGTTTGGAACTTCAAAGACAACATGAGCACATGTTTCCATATGAGATGCTTAAACACTTGGAGAGTTTTTATGCTTCACAAGCTCAAACTATGGAGTATGAGATACTTCGTGATCTCTTCAAGTGCAAGCTTCATGATGGAGGCAAGGTTTCTGAGCATGTGCTGAAAATGATTGGTTTGATTGAGAGGTTAGCAACAATTGGAACGGTGCTTCCCGCAAATGTCTCAACAAATCTAATTCTTCAGTCTCTTCCTAGTAGTTTTGAGAATTTCATTGTAAATTTCAACATGAACAATACGAAGGTTGGGCTGCCAGAGTTGCACAACATGCTTAAGACTTATGAGTCTTCCACTACTAAGGTCAAATCTGTGCTCATGGTGAGCTCTTCTGCGAAGTCTTCCAAATGGAAGAATAAGCAGCAACAGAAGAAAGCATCTAAGGATGTTGTTCTAAAGCCTAAGAGTGGAGGGGCTAAGAAGAAGTCGAAGTTATCAAAGGATGAGTGTCTTTTCTGTCATGAGAAGGGACACTGGAAGAGAGACTGCCCAAAATTCAAGGCACAAGGTGCAGAAAGTGGGAGCTCAGGTATGTTTGTCATTGAGATAAATATGTCTATGAATAATTCACAATCTTGGGTATTAGATACAGCTTATGGCTCACACATTTGTAATAATGTGCAGGGTCTAAGTGATTGCAGGAAAGTGAGGCCTGGGGAAGTTGATTTGCGTGTTGGGAATGGAGCAAGAGTTGCTGCCGAATGCGTGGGGACTTACAGATTGGATCTTCC
>NC_062968.1:18253884-18305137 GCF_023119035.1 Salvia hispanica
TTGATGTAGGCGTACGCCCCTCGGCCTCCGATCTTCACCTTGATCAGTCTCGACCATAAGGGGTAGTTTTTCCCATTCAACTTGAATGCTATGGTGATGCTCTTGCTGTTCCTTAAGCTTTTCGTCTGCTCCTGATTCGGTTTTGTATCTTCCTCTGTGTCTGACATGTTTTTGGTGTAGGATTGGAATTTCTGGGCTGATTTTGGCTAAGAACAGGTCGGGTATTGGTATGTATCGGCTATGATGAAAATTTTCTGAGCCTAGAATCGTTGCTGCTCTGAGGCCATGTTAAATATTGGTAGAATCATTCAATCTTATTTCACACAAAATATGTACAAGGATTAGAGCTTATATAGACTAGGTTACCTCTATACATGGTAAACCTAATTTACATTTATTTGCATTCTATCTATGGTATGATTTGATTCCATATATTGTGCTCCTGATTTCCTTCTAACATACATAAACGATACACGAAACCACACAATTACAATTTGCTGCGTCACGCCATTAACGGACAAGGGTGGAGCTGAAATACCACGAAACTACGTCGTGGACAGCGACGTGCAGCCCGCTCGAGGCAGCAAGCCCGACTTGGACTTGCTCGGGCAGCAAAGCGCCCAAGTCGGACACCAAGCTGACCTCGAAATTGCCCGCTGCTGCGGTGGCGTACACGGTGATCACTCTAGTCGCCGCCTCGTAGTTTATCCGAGCAGACACACGCTGCCCGTTGGTGCCCTCAAACGACGTCACATTGCTAGAAGTCCTGGAGCCGAGGTTGATCCCAATGTGGCGGAAGTTCGGGTCCCACTCCGAGTTCACGTACACGTCGAATTCCACCGCGAACATGTTGGGAGCCAGCCCCGAAGCGTTGTACACGCCGAAGTTGCTCCCGCCGCCGCCAGACGGGATGGTGGAGCCCACAGGGGCTATGAAGAACACGAGCCCGTCAGCCGGGTTGTTGTCGCCCGACCTAGAGGTGATCTGGAAGTTTATGGTGGTCTCAAATGACGCTACTGCCCCTTGTGCGCGGAACAGTATTGGCTTCGTGTAGAGGGCTCGGCCGATAGTGCTGGTTTGTGGGACCCCTGAGGCGTCGGTCTTTGTCAGACGGAGGAAGGTTGAGTCTGGTGGGAAGAAGGCGTCGCCTTGGTAGGTTAGGGATGTGGGTTGGGAGCCGTAGAAGAAGTACGTGAAGGAAGTTGAATCGCTCTGAGAGTAGGCCTTGTTCGTCATTGCCAGAATGACGAACAAGGCTATGGCTGCTGAAGAAAGAAGAGGCTTTAGGGTGTGAAAGAGGGCCATGGCTTATGATTTAATGAGATGTTGTAAGATTGTTTTGTGTTTGATGTGGTGAATGGCTAATGGTATTTATAGTAGTAGTTCAAGGGCCGCATAAGGCACGTCCACAAAAATATTCCAATATTCTTTTGATTTCGATTCAACTTTAACAATTTTAGTTTTTTATTTGTGAAGATTGTTTGTTCCAATATTGGTTGTCGCTTTTTTTCAATTTCTTCCCTCTCATCCATTAAGTTATATACTCCTTTGGTACAACAACATTACGTACACATCTTTGATACTCCCTCCGTCCCAAATAATTCATTCCATTTTTTCATTTCGGTCCGTTCCACATAATTTTTCCATTTCACTTTTATCATTTTTTTGTAGTGGACCTCATATTCCACTAACTCATTTCTACTCACATTTTATTATAAAACTAATATATAAAAGTAGGATTCACACTCCATTAACTTTTTCAACTCACTTTTCATAATATTTCTTAAAACCCGTACGCGGTCAAAGTGAGACGAATTATCCGAGACGAAGATAGCTACCACTTGGAGGTTGGCAGTTCGATTTCGTATGGCAGCTTCAGTTTCCATTTTTGCATATACGGTGTTTGTTTGGTGATTAATTAATATATTTAATTTTACACGATAATCATATGTATTCAAATTAAGACTCTCATAGCTACTTTTATTTGGTAATTAATATTTTCATTTCTCACAGGAGTCTTTCTCACATGAGTAGAATAATTTGCCTGGTTATTAAGGCTATAAATTTTTCACATAGTTACAACATTTGGTTTGCAATTTATTTAGTTATGTTTATTTTGAATTTCTTAGACAATCACGATAATAGATTTTATTAAGGATAAATTAATTTATTTATCCAATGCTCATAATTAATTCATTTATATATATTTTTTTGGGTTTTTACCTAGCAACTGAGTAAATTTTATTTTATTTCTTCTTTATGTAAATTTTGTTATAGTAAGATCATAAATTATGCTTCATAAATATAATCATTTTCACATTAATTCATTTGTGCGGTTGTACTGTCATGGTATGTATCTTTAATTTATGATTAATTCACTTTTTGCATATATGGTGTTCGTTTGGTGATTAATTAATATATTTAATTTCTCACACTAATCATATGTACTCTTATTAAGACTCTCATAGCTGCTTTTATTTGGTAATTAATATTTTAATTTCTCACTGGAGTCTTAGAATCATTTGCCTAGTTATTAAGGCTATAGATTTTTCACATAGTTACAACATTTGTTTTGCAATTTATGTAGTTATGTATATATTTTGAATTTCTCAGACAATCACGATAATGGATTTTATTAAAGATAAATTAATTTATTTATCCAATGCTCATAATTAATTCATTTATATATATTTTTTGGTTTTTACCCTAGCAACTGAGTAAATTTTATTTTATTTCTCAATTATGTAAATTTTGTTATTGTAAGATCATATATTATGCTTCATAAATATAATCTTTTTCACATTAATTCATTTGTGTGGTTGTACTGTCATGGTATGTATCTTTAATTTATGATTAATTAATATATTTAATTTCTCACACTAATCATATGTATTCTTATTAAGACTCTCATAGCTACTTTTATTTGGTAATTAATATTTTAATTTCTCACATGATTCTTTCTCACATGAGTAGAATCATTTGCCTAGTTATTAAGGCTATAAATTTTTCACATAGTTCAACATTTGTTTTACAATTTCTTTAGTTATGTATATATTTTGAATTTCTCAGACATTTATGATAATGGATTTTATTAAGGATAAATTAATTTATTTATCCAATGCTCATAATTAATTCATTTATATATTTTTTGGGGGGGTTTTATGAAGGAACTGGCAGTGGAAGCGTGCTTCAAATTTCGTAATTTAATAATTATTAATCGAAAAAATAAATCACATAATAATCAGATCTATTTAGCAGATTATTTAGACAAAATCTATTTGCATAATTCTCACATGTATCATGCTCATAACTTGAATTAATCATGCTTTAAATATATTGAAACCTAAAACATGTTATAGAGATAATACATGAATCATGCTTCATGTGGGATAATTTTGTGTTGATTTGCCTTTGCATCGGTTGTAATCTTGTGGACGATCATAACCTATCTTTATAGAAAATATATGATATTTATATACTCTCTCCATCCCTGATTAAATGTCACTCTTTTCCATTTCAATTTGTCTCTCAATAATTGTCACACTTCATTTTTACCATAAGTGGTAAGTAGACCCAACATTCCACCAACTCACTTCACTCACATTTTATTATAAAACTAATATAAAAAAGTGGGTCCCACATTCCACTAATTAACTTTTTCAACCAACTTTCCTTTACATTTCTTAAAACTCGTGCCCAATCAAAGAATGACAATTAATCGGGGACAGATAGAATAATAAATACATAGCTAATTTGTGGTATTTACACTTAAAGACCATAATAACTTAATAAATGAATCATTTAAATTAGCCTAATAATTCAAATAATCTCTCGTTTAGACAACAAATGACAACAAACAAATGTGCTATCACTTTAGTGTCCAATAGCATAATCAAACGTAGGATCTATTTGACTGATTATGAAATCAGCTAATTCATATGTTAAACATATAATTGCATGTTAAAATGCAAATAATTCATGCTTAAAGAATATAAACCCTAAAACATGTATTCTACAGCTTAGGGTTACCGAATTGATTCTCTAAAGAATCACCAATTGCTTGCTCCTTCTCCATGTGACAATCTTCAAAACTCGACCACGGATTTTTTAACTAAATCTCATACTTTAATTCTACGTTATTATAATTAATGAATTATTTAATATTTATAGGAATTTATCTATAAAATTACTTATAATCAAGTATAGATATTTTGGGCAGCCCACATAAGGGGAGTGTTATATTGCTAACTCAATGCTTAATTGCTAACTACAACTCAATAATAGCCATTAGATATTCAAATTAAAGGCCTAGATCATTAACCACAAAATGTCAATACGATCAACAAAAAACGTCAATAAGGCTATAGAATTAATTCCAATAAAAATCAATAGGGGTATTAATGTAACAGCCCGACATTTCTAGGGTATAATAAATGCGGCGACTGTTAACTAGGCGAACTTAAGTGCAACAAGAACATAGACTAGGGTTTCAATGAAAGAGATTTGACCAAGAATTTAATGAAGCATCAAGGAAATAAGTCAACGACTAACTCACGAGAATCAAGAGTTAATAGAATAGGCTCAAAAGTCAAAGGTTTAGCATAATTCCAAAAAAACGCAATAATTCCCCTCATTCGAAAACAAAGAATTAAGTTCACCACAACCAAAAATAATAGTTTCAAATATTCAGCGGAAGCATTTCCAAGAGGAAGCGAAGCCATGTATGAAGACACGACTACACTCAAAAACCCAACCATCCATATTATTCGATTCAATCTTCTCAACACCACCGACCGCCCATCGCCGCTCAACCTGCACATAGGGAAAACACATGCAGGGCTGAGTATTTTAAACATACTCAGTGGACTCATGCCAAAACATTTTATAGTTATGCCACCCTTACCATAGTGAACTCGAGTTTTTGCATTTATTTAAATATAAGCATCGAGTCACAAAATATATATCATGGACTGGCCAGTCAAATAATACCTCCCATTTTCTCATCAATCATCATTTCATATGGTGCGACGAAGTGTGGCCACACTTTCGCCCACGAAACCGGCCGACTAGCAAGGACGGCTCCCGATCTCCAGTGTACACTAGCCTGATAGGGTTTGCGGCCCTACTCAGACCCGAATTCGTTTTTATAGCCGCTGTAGCCTAATGGAGCGTACTCACAATCTAGGCATCAGGCACACATAATATCCAAAATAATTTATAGGCATGGCATAACAGTTCAATTCACCCTTATTTCTCCAACATAATAGATTTTGCACATAGAAGAGTTTTAAGAGTAAAGCCCACCTCGATTTCCTTCAAGTTCAAATATGCACTTCTTCGTGTTATCACACCGGGAACGCGAACTATCACCTTTAGTTCATATATTTCAAATAAGTCTCAAATCATGGATTAAAATCATGCATGATCTCACGTTTCCCTTTTCCCATCGATTATTATCAAAATCATCAATCCAAACAAAGTACGATTATCATATCGTTTTTATTCACACAACAATTCCAGATTTATCATCAAATCGTGTCACGCATGAGTGTTTTCCACACACAACACACGCACACAAACACCGCGCATGTGTACACGCCTCGAGACATGCACACACACACACACACGGTCACACACACACATGCATCAAATTTCACCGATTAAATTCCCCTCCACTCGATCTAAATGCATGTGGCTCAAGAACACCGATTAATCGGTAGAGGAAGAAAAGATTAATTAATAAAAGTACCTTTTCTTGCAAAACAAACGGTAGAAACAAGTAGGATCTTGATTCTTCAACAAAACCTTGAATTTCAGCTTCAATTCTTCTCCAAAAGATGAAGAATTATTGGAGAAAGTATAAGAAAAATTTAGGAGAGAGTGGGGAGATAAGTGGCGTGATTTTGGAGAGTTGGGGGTGGTTTTTCTGTAGTGCTAGGGTTTTGATTTCTCTCATCTTATTTATAGAGTGCAAAATATACTCCAACAATTAAATAAATAAAGATTTGGGAGAGATTTGTTGGTTGTAGAGGCCGACAATTTGGAGAGAAATATTAGGGAATTCGAAATTCATGCTTATTTAATAGCATATGATTTAATTTGAATATTTTACGGAGTAGGATAAAATATCACGGAGCAAGGAATTAATAATATAATAACTAGTCTCCCCAATTAAAATATAAGAGTGGCGTGTAGTACTTAATCAAAAGGGATTAAATAATAATCCTAATTAAATTAGGATATGGTAAGATCTTCTTAGATTTGACAAGATATGCTAGGATATTTGAATTTAATTATGGAAGAATCAATAAGGGATCAAATAATAAAATAAAGATAATCCCTTCTCCCATAATACAAGGGATTTCGAAAATTCCCTTATTTCCAATAATAAGGGCCGAAAATTTCATCAATAAATAGGTATAATCGGACTTTGGGTTTAATTTGGATAATTATCCCAAGCAATAATTAAATCCAAGAAAATAGGATTTCTTCTTCAATAAATAGGAGGGTCGAAAATTCCACATACTTAAATAATGCTCCTATTAAATTCTCACTCATCCCTTAGGCAAATAATTCACCACAAATATTATTTCTTCCCACATCAATATATTCACAAATTTAAATTTCGCCTCCACTTCACATTTTCCAACGACTTTGACCATTCCACGGCCACGTCATATTTTCCACAAAGTTGACTATTCAATAGCCACGTCACATATTCAACATGTTTGACTATTCAAATCAAACTCAACTCCACATCACAATTAGGTCACAAAGAACATTGCATTTTATCACTCATCATTTAATTTCACATATCATAGCATTAAAAGCATTTAATGCAAAATTTTCCACGTCACAAAAATTAGGGTTCGAAAAAGCGGGGCGTTACAATTAATGTTAAGTTAGTTATAATTAACTTTTAAAAGAAATTCCAAAACTTTAAATTCATATAACATATATCAAATTAAAGATAATTTTATAAGGATTCCAACGATATACTACATGCATATGTTCCGACGTCAACATTTGAAAAAAAAAATTTAGAATTTTCGTATTTTTCGAAAGCATTGTGTTGATATTTTCGAAACACTATATTGACATTTTCAAAGCATTGTGTTGATATTTTCGAAACACTATATTGACATTTTCATCCAAAACCCTAATTTGGCGTTTTTTTTTTAATTTTTTTCGATTTAATTAATAAAAACGCAAATTACACGTGGCAAATTGTAGACCACACGTTTTTTAAAATCATGTGGCCTTGAATTAGTTGTAGTTAGCAATTAAATGATAAGTTAGCAATTGATCACTCCCCGCCCAGATGAATTAAAACTTGTCAGCCTGCTGGAAAAGAAATTAGGTGCCACCCAGCTGCAATTTTAAGTTGATGGAAGGGCCTCGCCCACTTAAAATAAAAGGCCCAGCTTATTCTTACACACAATAAGTTACCCCAAAAATTGCGCCATCATTTTTCAACACATCTACGGGATTCTCCTCACGCCGGGAAACACAAGATCCCCGGTAACTGGCGACCAAGAGTCGTCGTCCTTGGAATTCTAGGAGGAATACAACTCAGTTGGATTAATATTAAATCCCTTCTTGATAATTCCGTTGAACATTTCAAATTAGAATATCTAATAGTATTATCTTTTAGTTTCTCAATTGTAGTTTTAGTTAAATGGTCTCATTTGTCCTTTTTGGAATATCCTAAAAAAATAACCTTATTTTAAAAAATGAAAAGTTTATATATCATACTTTATCTACTTTATCTCATTTCTCTCGTACTTATCTACTTTTCACCCCAACTCTCTTATTTTACATATTTTTTCTCCTCTTTCTCCTACTTTATCAATTTCACATTAAATACATGTCGTCCACAAATGAGACTATTTTTTGTGGACAAAGAGAATACTCCTTCCGTTCACAAAAAATAGAGCATAATTACCATTTCTGACTGTCCATAAAAAAATAGAGCAAGTTCAGTTATGGAAAGTTTTCAACAAATAATAACCCTACACATCATTCCACTAACACTACTTCTTACTTACTTTTACTAATTCTCTCTTACTTTAACAATTCTACATTAAAACTCGTGTCATACACAAATTGCTCTATTTTTTGTGGACGGAGGAAGTATTATTTATTAAAATGTTATTTTGTCACGAGGTTCACAATTTATTTCTGTTGATTCTAATATATGCAAATGAAATTCGTTTTCTCACTAATTCTAAATCTAAGATCAGATGATGTAAAAAAAAAAACACGAGAGGAATTAAATAGTACATATCATTAAATTTCATTTCCATCTCGAACATAGTCCACAGAGGCGGTCATGATCATTGAAACAAACGTCGAACTTATTAATACGACCTCGAGTCCTTATTTATATCACACACATATATTATACATAAACGACACACGAAATCACACAATTACAATTTGCTTCGTCACGTCATTAACGGACGAGGGTGGAGCTGAAATACCACGAAACGACGTCGTGGACTGCGACGTGCAGCCCGCTCGAGGCAGCAAGCCCGACCTGAACTTGCTCGGGCAGCAAAGCGCCCAAGTCGGACACCAAGCTGACCTCGAAACTGCCCGCTGCTGCGCTGGCGTAGACAGTGATCACTCTAGTCGCCGCCTCGTAGTTTATCCGGGCAGACACCCGCTGCCCATTGGTGCCCTCAAACGACGTCACATTGCTAGAAGTCCTCGAGCCGAGGTTGATCCCAATGTGGCGGAAGTTCGGGTCCCACTCCGAGTTCACGTACACGTCGAATTCCACCGCGAACACGTTGGGGGCAAAGCCCGTAGTGTTGTACAAGCCGAAGTTGCTCCCGCCGCCGCCAGACGGGATGGTGGAGCCCACAGGGGCTATGAAGAACACGAGCCCGTCAGCCGGGTTGTTGTCGCCCGACCTAGAGGTGATCTGGAAGTTTATGGTGGTCTCAAATGACGCTGCTGCCCCTTGTGCGCGGAACAGTATCGGGTTCGTGTACAGGGCTCGGCCGATAGTGCCGGTTTGCGGGACCCCCGTGGTGTCGGTCTTTGTCAGACGGAGGAAGGTTGAGTCTGGTGGGAAGAAGGCGTCGCCTTGGTAGGTTAGGGATGTGGGTTGGGAGCCGTAGAAGTCGTACGTGAAGGAAGTTGAATCGCTCTGAGAGTAGGCCTTGTTCGTCATTGCCAGAATGACGAACACGGCTATGGCTGCTGAGGAAAGCAGAGGCTTTAGGGTGTGGAAGAGGGCCATGGCTTATGATTCACTCAGATTTTGTGAGATTGTTTTGTGTTTGATGAGGTGAATGGCTTATGGTATTTATAGGAGTAGTGCAACAAGGGTCACATGAGGCACGTCCACACAAATAAGCCAACTTTCATTTAGTTTCGACTCAACTTTAACAATTTTAATTTTTTATTGGTGGAGTGTTTTTGTTCTACTATTGATTTATCGCTTTTGTTCGGTAGCCATAACATGGTAATTTAGCACCACAATTTCTCCATTCTTATTTTAAAATTTAGTTGCATATCATTTAGGTTAACTCTATATTTGTATTAAATGTTAATATACTGTATTTTGTTTAGCTATTCATTTATCGTACCTAATACAAGTATAATTTCTTACAATTTTTTATTTGTGCAGATTTTCTATCTATTTGTTTCTAAAATTCTTCAAAGTCATTATGTAGTATAATGTTTATGTGTTCTTAATTAATACATATATATTCTTTGTTTGAATATAGTGTTACTATTATCAAGGGTATCGAATGTACAAATTACAATCATGCTAGTATTTCTGAGTTTATTTAGATTTACTACAAATAAGCACTCCATGCTATTTTTAAGTTAGATAATGACTAATGATAGAAAAATGGTCTCATATTTTTATTGTAAGGATATGCATGTACGTAATTCAGTGGCGGAAATGTGGCCTATTGTTGATTTTTTAAGAAATTCTGTAGTGCATCAAAAATTATTTTTAAATTCAGTATGTCATTCTTCAATGATGCCAAATAGGATTTTCGTATTGGAGTAACAATAATACCTAAAAAAGGTAAATAGTAGAATCCGGGTGAGTAACAAATTAACAAAGTCTCGTACCTAACAAACGAGACGAAATATAGACTGATCTTTTATAAAAATGCGTCAACTTGGCATTATTTTTAATAAATCCCATGCACAACTAAAATATGGTATGTCTTGATAGTTCTTGGGACCCCATTATTAATTGATGGTCCTCATGTACATATAAAAAAACAAAAACAAAAACATTAACGTGTCACTTTGGTGTTCAATGTGCTCATGTAGTTTTGCAAAGGAACAATAGAGATTTCTATAGAGGGTAATAAAATCATGAGCTAATATTTGAGATCACACATTCGAGATAAGTTTATTTTTTGGTAATTTAATTTATACATATAATATTTAATATTGTATGATATTCTACTCTCTCCATATATATAGATTTTATTTATATAGTATCAAAATAAAAGCATGAAAATTAAGTTCTGGAGATTATATAATGTGCATGTATGTATTGGGACGTGATACTGGTAGCATTCAATATATATAATAGTCGACCATCCAAATGTTTCATTTGACATTTCAAATTGCATCCACGATTAAAGTCTTATTTATTTCTTTATTATTCAAATTAGATAAGTAAATCTCATACTAAACTAGATCACTACTGTCACAGTTCATTATAAAATAAAGGTATAGAACGCGATTTATATTTCATTCATTTTTTCACCAATATTCTTTCACATTTCATTAAATTCATATCGTGTCAAAGTGGGATTTTAAATCGTAGACAGAGGAAATATAAAATTGGGGAGAATAATAAAGACGAATAAGGAATTCATACTCATTTGGCATTTAGGCCTTAATTTTTACATCTTTGCAAAGTAAGTGGCATAAATCTTTTCAATTTTTCGATCAGAGTTTATTTAATTGATCCGAAAAGATGATATGAATGTCAACATCAATATTAGTATTAATCAGAAATATTGCAGGGAGGCTGAATTATTTTCTCACCCTCTATTATATTTTGGAATATCAAAAATATTTTTTGTCAGCAGCTGAATTTTTTTTTTTTTTTATTAATTGTATTCCAAGCTCTAGAAAGTTGATGGGCATGCCGGATTACCACCCTGTATATACGTAACTATGACAAATGATATACGTTATATACTTTATGTGAGCACCATTCCTAGTTGATGCATGTTTAGCGTTGTTTGTTTTGGTTTATATATTTAGTTTAATTCTGTTATTTTTAAAATGTTATTGAAATTTTTAATTTTACAAAATTCATAAAAAATCAAAGCTCAATTTGCTCGTTTTCTCTATAATTTTAAATAAATTAATAAAATAATAAAGTAAGCTTTGATTTTTATAATTTTTGTGAAATTAAAATTTTCAATAACATTTTTATGTGTAATAACAACAAACTAAATATATAAATTGAAACGAACAACGCTAAAAATGCGTCAAACAATAGAGGTGCTCATATAAAAAGCTCACATAACCTAGCATATCATTCCTCTAACTATATTTAAAAACTGTTAAATACATTAATACAATTTGAGGTACGGCATTAACTTTTCCAAATTGAAAAAATTAAGGGCTGGACAGGATCGATAGCCCTTGATTAATCAGACATCTAACAATTTTCATGATACTTATGTGGCTTAGATAGTGACAGACCAGATAATTTTTAGAAAATTCTCCTCCCAATACACAGATATATATCAATATCATCTATTGTTCAAAGTTCAAACCCAATATGCATATCAAAACTATTAATATAAGTCTATTAATGTGTCGTTATGTTATATCGAAACATAGCATATTAGAATCTGGTAACAATCCAAACACCTTATTTCATCCCAAAATCACGTCATTAAGGAATTAAATTCGCAAATTGGAATTTGAGAGCAAACGATGAGAGTGATTTGGGCCCAACAACCCAATCTCTAATAGCAAATATTCACATGGGCTAAGCCCAATAGGTCTTATTCCTGGAATGTGGGCGGCAAAGGCGGCTGTACTGGATCCGTCACCACCAAGCTCCCGCTTAGGGCTGCAAATTTAATCTGCGGGGTTTCTGGTATACTCGACCCCGACCTAATACCCGACGGGTTTTGGGTACCCGAAACTCAAAAGTATGGGTTCGGGTATGAGTTTAGGTAGTTAATGTTAGGATTTTTCGGGTTTAGGGTACCCGAAACCCATATTAGGGTACCTGACTAATACCCGATTAAACCCGATTAATTATGTATTTTTGATAAATATTTATGTTCTTACTTGTCATCTTTTGAAAATATATAGTTATTCTTTCTCCATTTTATTTACATGTTCATTTAATATCTTAAAAAATTATTTTTAATCTCTTTTATGTTTCAATTTATGCAAAAAGAATTTTTATTCTAAAATTAAGTAATATCTATTTGTCTAATATCTATTTTATATAGAATCATAATCTAGAGAAAGCAAAAATATTAAAAATTTAGAATTGAAGTTTAGACTTTTAATAATAGTCAATAAATAGTAGTATTGTATTAGTTTTAATAATTTCTATTCTCATCACAATATAATTTATACTCACTTCGTCCCAGTTCCTTTTTCACACTCGTTTTGCAAAAATAATAATAAATAGGTTAAGTTGAGAGAAAGTAAAATAAGAGAAAGAATAATGTATGTAAGACTATTCTGTATATTATTCTCTCTTTTACTTTATTTTCTCTTCACTTTAACTATTTATTACTACCTCCGTTCACGAAAATTTGTCCCAGTTTTCCATTTCCGTCCGTCCCCCAAAATTTGTCTCATTTCACTTTTACCATTTTTGGTAATGGAACTCCATATTCCACTAACTCATTCATACTCACATTTTATTATATAACTAATATATATATGTAGGACTCACAATCCATTAACTTTTTCAACCCACTTTCCATTACATTCCTTAAAACCCGTGCCCGGTCAAACCGGGACGAATTTTCGTGGACGGAGGTAGTATTATTTTTGCAAAATGAGTGTGAAAAATGAACTGATACGAATTATGTGGGACGGAGTGAGTATAAAAGAATAAATTTGAAATATAATAACTTCTGGTTTATGGGTCTCGATTAGTTGGGTTCGGGTACCCGCATCGGGTGTTAGGGTACCCAAATTCACATTCGGATTGAGTATTGTGTATGATATTTTTGAGATTTGGGGTCCGGATACCCGAATTTTCGGGTTTGGGTAACCACGGGTTTCCAAATTTACAGGCCTACTCCCGCTGGCGCGGCGGCATGGCCCATGCTTGTTCCGTCACTGGGCATAGAAATTTGATTCATGTTTATATTTTGAAAGATGTTTTAATTTTAGCTACCCCTTATATAGAGAGAAATTATTCTACAAACCAATTTTAGACATATATCACCAACCCCACCGAATTTGTGGCGTGACACTCACTATTCTACTCTAAAGAAACGTGAAAATAACAAATTAAGAAAGTCAAACTAACAAAAAAATTAGCTAGATTTGGATGAGACCTACATTAATAGTAATATTTAATAAAATGAGATGGTGTGAACAATCTTTTTTTTCGACTTTAAGAAAGAGCAATGCAGAAGCATCTTCCCATTTTACCGGTCATTATGGCCATGTATCACATTATACCACGTTCTTGTCTTGAAATTTGCGATCTTCTCTGTTATCTCAACAATCTGTGCTTGTTGTGATGGTTTGTAAATCCGAGTGAATCTAGCCATTATAGAGTAAAGACTCACAGAACTTACAAAAGCAACATAAAACATAAGTGTACATAAAAATTACAAAATATTAAGCGCATAAAATACAAAAAGCAAGAAAAAATGAGATTGTGTGTGTGTGGGCATTACCATGCCAGGGTCCTTCCGCAAAATAAATTAAGGATGTGCATTATTAGATAACTGTATTAAAATTTATGTCATGCATAGTCGATATGTTACAGGGGTAGAAGAGCGAACAAACATCTAAAATATCATGTCATCATCCAAATATGAAATCTATTATGGAACACTGGAGTACTAGTATAAAGAAATTTTAAGAATTTGAGATGGTACATGGCATTTATGAAGGAAATTTGAAAATTCGAAAAATAATTGAATATCAAAATGGTATAAATAAAATACGTATATTTATTGAGGGTGAGCATTTTGCCCCTCGTGCTCCTCAAGTGGCTCCGCCCATGGTCCGTACTCTATCTAATACTCCCTCGGTCCCCCAAAATTCGCCACCATTTGACCCGACACAGGTTTTAAGAAATGTAACAGAAAGTGGGTTGAAAAAGTTAGTGGCATGTGGGTCCTAGTTTTATATATTAGTTTTAAAATAAAATGTGAGGGATAATGAGTTAGTGGAATGTGGGTCTACTACAAAAAATGGTAAAAGTGAAAGGTGACAAATTTTTAGGGACGGACGAAAAAAGGAAATATGTGACAAATTTTCAGGGACGGAGGGAGTACAATTAACGAAATTAAAAGGATCAGAACATAATGAATATGAAATTTGTAAAAAAATAATAAAACAAAACAAATTAATTGTAAAGTTAGTCGAGAAAAACCTTATTTTCGGAAGACAAATTTTGCTCGGATAGGTTTTGTGTCCTACCCAAACTTACGGAAACAACAGAATCCTTAAAGCCAACCAAACACAATCGAGTAACTATATAATACACCCACTAGGTACACAGATCTCGAGGTTCATCACCTCAAACTGTGTATTTTAATGAATATTGACTTTCATGCATGACCAAAACCATCTATAAATAGGATCCACCACACACCACAATACACCACCACACTCAAAGCAAAACCCTAATCAAAAGCTATGGCCACTTCCCTCCAAACCCTAATCTCTCTTCTTTCCGCCACAGCCCTAATCCTCACCGTGGCAACCGCGAAGCGTCCACCCCCCAAAGGGACGGTCTCCTTCTCATACGACTTCCACGGTGTGCAACCAATTGGCGTAACCTTACAAGGCGACGCCAATTTCCCATCCCAAGACTCTTACCTCCGCCTAACAAAAACCAACGACTATAACGGCAACGCAGCGGAACTCAGCGTCGGCCGAGTCTTGTACACCAAGCCCGTGCCATTTTGGGGGAAACGGGGGAAATCCAGCTTCGAATCCACCGTGAAATTCATCGTCACACCCAACACCAATTACGAGTACCCGCCTGCCGACGGCCTCGTGTTCTTCATCACGGCCCCCAACTCCACCGTCAACGAGCCCGGTGGCAGCTTCGGTGTCTTTGATCAATCCGGCAAAAACCCCTTGGTTTTCGCAGTGGAATTCGACATCTTCATCAATGAAGATTTCGATCCTAACTATCGCCACGTTGGGATCGACATCCAGTCTCAGGTATCCAGCGTCACTACCGCCGTCGACGACGCGATCGTCGGCCAGGCGGTGACTGCCACCATCAACTACGATGCAGCCACCAATTTGATAAGCGTTCGTGGCAGCGCCGGTGGAAAGGCCTTTGAGGTGAGCTATGTGTACGATTTGAGCTCGTTTCTTCCTGAGCAGGTTCAAGTCGGGATCTCGGGCGCCACCGGAGGATTATCTGCCATTCACGACCTCATCTCTTGGTCTTTCACTTCCACCATGGGCCGCAAGAAAAACAATTGAGACCTTTTACTATTTTACTAGTATGTGTTACAAATAAAGGCTAGTGATGGAGTATGTTCTAAATAAGTCAGGATTGATATAAAATGTAATGTTTCTTATCTTAATTTTACATGTTTCGTAATGTATTTGTGAATGCTGATGTCATTAAGAAATATGCATGACATCCTCCTATGTTACCAATAATACTATATTTTCTATGGTTGTATTATTCATACATGCCGTGGTCATCGAGTACACACATTAGGCTTCGGCTTACTAGCAAAAACACATGACACGTATTGCATAAAATTCCAATCCAAAAGTCGAATGATAGTTTAGTAAAAGTTAAATCTTTTCAAAATATCGGTACGTACAATGAGTGGGAATATTACCTTAGTTTTGTTATTCACACATTTAGTAGTTGAATTTGAATTCAAATCCATTTGGGATTGTTTGCTAGCCAATTAGTGACAAAACACTACTTAAAGAAAGAGATTTATTAAAATAGCGAAAATAATGTCAACACACATGCCTCATAAAACATCACCTTAAATATGCATAGACCTTAAAATTGAGACATCAAGCCCAAAATTGCCCGAATAACTCAACAATTTGATAGGGTCATGATTGAAAATTTATGAACAAAAGAAAAACAACAATTCGAATGATCCTATATCGAATAGATATGTAATTATTAGAATAAATATATCAATTAAAATATCATAAAAATTTTCTAACTAAACCAAAAGTTAGGGTTGATGTTCGCAATTTATAACTTGAAATAATTGTAATCCAAATGACTCATAACCGAGTAGTCCAAATCCTAAAGAGAAAAATGAAAAGACAAGATAAAATACTAAGACGTCAAAAAAGCCTAAAATCGAATGAATTCTGGCCATCGACATAGAGGTAGGGGCGAATCCAAGGCTAGACATTACAAAGCAGTCGCCCGCCTTATTTTCCTTTCATTGTAATTTATATTAGCGAAGTTATTATTAGATGACACGTTTAGATGACACATGGCATTAATTTAACCGTTAGAACCATTAGTATGATATTGTCCGCTTTGGGCAAAGCCCTTACGGTTTTGCTCTTGGGGTACTTCCCAAAAGGCCTCATACTAATGGAGTTGGGGTAGTCCATTTATATGCTTGCAACTCTTGTTCATTCTCCAATGTGGGATACTGTTTGCCCTCTGACTCGACTTATTTTAACACAAGTGATACCCGCAAGTGTACGAGGCTAGTGTAGCAATTAGCAAACAAGAATATCGTATCCCACAGAGACTAATTTGTATCAACTTAACTTCCACAAACAAACGTTGACTACTATCTAGAGAATTGGGAAATGTTTGGTTTTGTTCTAACACTACGAAAAGCATATAATGAACAAATAAATAAATAAAAAGCAAGTAAACACAGAGTGAAAAGATATATGGAGAAAATTGTAGAATTCAAGGATCCGATGCACAATGCCAAGCTCTTATCCAATCAAATTGTCTTACCTTTTGGTGTCTCTAGAGTTACTAAGTCGACCGCAATTATAGATTAAACCCCCTCCCGAGGTGAGAAACCTGCAGATTAGATGCTAGGATTGAAGTCCCCTTCTAATCCTAAAACCCCTAACTCCCAAAAGTTCGATTAGGTCAAAGACCTCACTCAAAATCTCAACTCTCCCGAGTTTTATTGCATTAAGGTGTGAATTATTCTTATTTCCAGATTAATTATTTTATCTCCCGATTAATCTAATTAATCCTACACAATCAAGTGGTGATCAAGCAATTGAAAGGAATAAACCCAAGAATAATCAAATAACTACAAGAGCAAGGTAAGAACGGAATTAATTGGATAAAGACTATGAAATTAGTGCATCTTGACCAAGAATTCTACAAGTAATGTTTAGCTACTCATGTTCTTCACAAAAACCATGTTTGAAACACAAGATTCAATAAAATACATGGAGAAAAGATTAAGATACTCCTGTGAGAATGAATCTATGGAATTGCAACTTCAATCTTCCGATTGGAAGTCTTCAGTCTTCACTTCTCTCTCTCAAAGGTGTTCTTGGAGATGTGTGTGAGTGTTGGAGGCGGTAGGTGTAGAATCATGAAACTTAGGCGTTCTTCCTTTTAATCCCGCATAAAAAATCGCGTTTTTGGCATAAAAATACGCCAAAATAGCGTACCCGGCCGGGTGGAATTATAAAGAGCAAAATTCACCCGGCCGGGTGGTCATTTCGACTCCTTTCTGGCCATTCGGAATATTTCTATTTTTATTAATGCATGTTAGTAGAATTCCATTTTAATGAAGGGCTTTAGTTTTATTCCAACTTAGGGAGTGACGCATAATCAATATGCGTCTTTAAAAGAAAAACGCACAACGGTCATGCGTCTTTACGTAATGACGCATAATTGTAATGCGTCGTCTGGCAAAAACGCACGAAATTTTGCGTTTTGGAGTGACGCACAATACTTATGCGTCGTTAGTTTGTGACGCATTAGACTTATGCGTCTTTAGTTAGTGACGCATAACCCATATGCGTCTTTCGTTAGTGACGCATAAGGGTTATGCGTCTTCCAGTCGAGTTTTAAAGCAGCAGCAGCGACGCAGAATCGCGAAAACGAAGAAGCAGACGAGAGAAGCAGGCGATTTTCCACTCTTATCCGACGCGATTTTCATCTTTTCCGACAAATTTCAAACATATTTCGGTAATTGCTCTTCAATTTGGCTACATTTATCCTTTATTGCTTAATTTCTGTATGTTTTCCCTAATTTAACAAAGTTAGGGTTTATGATGAAATTGATGAAATTTCGGACGATTTGTGTTGTTTTGTTGCCTATTTGTGTGTTTCACATGTATATAAATTCGTAAGTGATTCAATTTTTGATGAAGTTGGATTGTTGAAGTTGAATTTTTTGATTAAGTTGAATTTTTTGATTAAGTTGAATTGAAGTGTGTTTTTGAGTTGTAGTTGCGATTTAAGTTGAATTGTTGAGTTTTTATGATTAAAATTGAATGTTGATTAAGTTGGGTGATTCTTTTTGGTGATTATTTTGAAGCTGGAATGTATGTTGATTAAGTTGGAATGTTGGAATTTTTTGGAATGTTGGAATGTTGATTAAGTTGGGTGATTATTTGGGTTTAGAGTTTATGATTAAGTTGGAATGTTGATTCAATTTGGGTGATTATTTTGAAGCAGATGGCATCTTCAAGTTCTGAAGAACAGTTATGTTATGGACCTGAGGATCCATCATTACTCTTTCATCAAAACGAACACATTTCAGCCTCATTGTTGGCGAATGGCGCAACAAATGTGTTTAGAGTTCGTCGGACGGAAAGTAAGGTCTGGATAGTACAAATACATCCAACTGTGAAGCATTGGCTGGATGTATGGGGTTTCAAAGGCTTGTTGGAGTGTGGAAGGCCGATGAGGATAGACAACGAGCTTATCACTGCCTTGATCGAGCGCTGGAGGCCTGAGACACACTGTTTCCACCTACCAGTTGGAGAGGTTACTGTAACCTTACAGGATGTGCAAAGCCTGTGGGGCTTGAGAGCAGACGGTCGTGTTTTCACTGGCCGTGACTATCCTATCGGATATGAAGATTGGCCCAGCAAGTGTCGAGATATGTTAGGATGGATACCTGATGTAGAAAATGAAACGAAGCAGGGCGGTTTGTTAATGACATCTCTTATCCACCAAACGACGATACCGTTGGGAGATGGGCTGTATGATTATGTATACATGCAAAGGGCACGTATTCATGCGTTGATCTTGTTAGGAGGTCTTATTCTACCGGACACCACAGGGTGCAAGGTTCCATTTATGTGGTTGAATGCCTTTGACGATGCCTTTGACGTGTCCAGTATCAGCTGGGGTAGCGCTGCCTTAGCGTTTCTGTATCATTATTTATGCGAGGCATCTGTAGGCAGACAGAGAAGAGATGTGGGTGGACCTATGGTTCTTTTGCAGCTATGGGCGTGGGAAAGAATGCCCACATTGAGGCCATCCTTTTTGATATCGCCTATGCACACGCCGTATACCCCGTCTGGAGCCAAGTAATGTATTTTTAACTCACTTAACTATGTTTCTTTGACAACTTCTGACATAATTTTTTTGTATAGGTGGCACGGAGTTACAGAAATTGGAAATGCTCCCCGATATTCAGTAGCTCATTATCGTGATCAGTTATCACTGATTCGTCCCGGCCAGGTGAAATTTATTTTTGTTGTGTTAGTTAATGAATTTACTATTTTCTAAACTATGAAATTAATTTTGATATTTATATTTTTTTTTTGTAGTTTCTGTGGACACCGTATGCAGATTGTATCCTGCCTGATTACTGCATTGATTCGACTGCATCCTTCTTGTGCGACACTTACTTGGTGTGTTGGTCATTTGTCGAGGCACACGAGGCTGGACGAGTTTGCCGACAATTTAACCGCTACCAAGGTATTCCTGAGTATCGTGATAGGATGCTAGATAAGGCGGGACATTTGTGTAAAAGTCACCGCCGTGGGAGGAAGGGCGCTGATTGGGCAAAGATACATAAATTCTACATTGATGAATGGGATTTGAGACACGACAGGTCCCAATCAACTTTTCACCATGCAACAGCGTCCATGGAAGGTTCTTGTCATCAGGGCTATCTGGCGTGGTACAATAGGATCACAGTGTCGTACCTAGTTCAACCTGGGACGCAGTCAACAGTTGGGATGAACGAGTCAGCCTCTTCGTTGAAATTGACGGTATGTTATGTTTTTGTACATAAACATGTATTTAGTTTGATGTTTGTATAGATTGATTGTAATGATTATATATTTGTATTATCTAGGTTGAAGCCCTTCAGGGGATATGGCATTTGACCTCTGAACATGACAACGACCCTCGGTTACGGCAGATCCGAGAAATAGCCACTGAGGCCCTTCGTGCGACGAACCATACTGATGTGATGGAGTATCCAGCTTCGCAACGGCGAAATGTGGCCATGCCGCCACGCCCACCAACTTCTCTTCGTCATGGATTGCCGGGTGTTCGGACGGGTGGACACGGGTGGACACGACAACATAGGTTGTCGCAGCCGCAGCAGCCGCAGCCCGAGTATACGGTACCATCGCCACTGCATCCAGAATACGATCCCCCAGGTTGGTCTCAGTTGAGTGGTGCAAGCCACGAGCACTCGCAATGGGGAGCACGATCATCATGTGACTCATTCTTTGGCGGTGGGTCTGATTGGGACGCAGCGGTAGCAGGACGTGATCCATACTTCCAGAATTATCAAATTGTGGATCCGGTGGGGGAAGAAGAAGGCGAGAGCGAGGAAGAAGAGGTTGGGGAAGAAGAGGGTGGGGAAGAAGAGAGCGGGGAAGAAGATCACGAAGTAATATTTCGACCACCCACCGAGGGATCCTCACGACCAGCTGTGAAGAGTTCATCAAGTACGTTTGGGAAGGCTATGCACAATGTATTGAGGGGATTTTCAACAAGGAAGAACAAAGGGAAAGCTCCAACAAAATTCACGCCTTCGGGGAAATAAGTCTTTGGTAGAATAGGGGTTGGCATCATATGTTGTTATTTGTTGTTATTTGATGGTATATGTTGGTATATGTTGGTAGTTGTTGGTATTGAAACAGGTTTTGGCCACATATTTAAGGTGAATTCTTGCAAAAAAATTTTAAAAAATGACAATACAAAGTTTCGATTGTGATTTGCTTCCGTTTGAATATCAGTTACAGCATAGTGCAAATAAAAAGTGCATCATAGTCATCTGACATAACAACTGTCAACAAAAGTCAATCAAAATCATAATAACCGTCAACAAAACAAATTCAATAGTCATCTCACAAATGTTACAAAATAAACATAGTAACTATCAAACAAGATCCATCGCATATGCCCCAAAACAAATATCACCAACATTCGCCCTAGAAGCCATGCCATCTCTTGTCAGCATTTCCTGCAATTCAACTAAAATGTCAATACAAAACATAACATATCTCAAATACACAACTCAATTCCAAACAGATAGCAAATATATACCACACATTTACTGAACAGCACCGGCTGAGCAATTTCTTCGGTCATGCCCCTCTATCCCGCAATTTCTGCAACGGCGGGGAGCTCTCGGTGCATCTTCCTCGCGGACATCCATTTGATTAAGTATTCTCCTTCTTCTAACTCGGCCACGCGTTCTAGGAATCAACTGCTGAGGGGTGATGTGCAAATTCCATGAAGGTTCTACCCAATAATCTTCGTGTCTTGGTGCATCAAATGAAACTGGACCATAGTACTGCGACCTCCATGTACCGATGTAGTAAGACTCATCTATGAGGTCAATCATAACGTGACCTCTGTCTCTAGCAACAGCACAACCATGCGAACAAGGAATTCTCCACGTCTGCCACTTACCACAACTGCAACTCGAATCCAAATACTTGACTAGTTGAACATTGTTGCCCTTTGACACTCCCTTTTCTATTCTTCCTCGAGTTCGGACATGGTACTTCCCTATATCTCGGTCAATGACAGTAATGTAATGTTTTCGCCCCTTTGAGTCATTCTTAGCAAGCATGTCCCTCGCCCACGGGGTTAACTCACCTTCGGTGTGTTCTATGAGTGTCTTCTTCTGCACCCACCAACGTACCGTCCTCCAAAATGTCAAATCTACCAACGCTCTAATTGGCAACTCTCTCACACCCCTCAACACGTTGTTGTAGCACTCCGACATGTTTGTTGTGGCCACCCCCCATCTAAGACCACCATCATAGCACAGTGACCAACGTTCTTTTGTAATCGTATTGAGCTTTCTCACCGCACCATGGCTGACATCATTTAGTGCTCGACGTCTTCTGCCAAATTTACGTTCTTGAGTAGTGACCCCCAACTTCCAGATCATGGCCTTCACATTGCTGCCCTTGTGCTTCTTCAAAACATTTGCCCTCACATGGATCAAACAAAATTTATGGTGTATCTGCGGGGCGGTTGTCATGATTTCAGACTTCATTGCATGGAAGATTCCTTTATGCCTATCTGATATAATGCACACCTCTCGTTCGTATTTCACCACATGAGTTCTTAAATGATCTAAAAACCACGACCAACTGTCGTTGGTTTCTTCATCCACCACAGCATATGCAATAGGCAAGCATGTCTTGTTCGCATCAAAACCACAAGCAACAAGCAACTTACCTTTAAATCTTCCTCGGAGGTGAGTCCCGTCTATTGTTAACACCGGTGCGGCCTTCTGGAACGCATGTATTGCAGGCCCAAATGCCCAGAAAACATAGTTGAACACCTTTGTACGCCTCCGACTGAACAGCTCGTTGTGCTTCCACTCAACAATGGTGTCTGGATTCTGTGACTGGAGTTCAAGCATGTAGCTTGGCAACTGCCTAAATGATTCCTCCCATCCACCATATACAAACTCTATAGCCTTTCTCTTTGCATACCATGCCTTCTTGTAACTGATCGACACACCAAATCTGTCGTGAATATCAGCTATTATTGAGAAGACCTTGAAATCGGCACATTGTCGCACATGATGTCGAATCAACAGAGCAATCATTGGCGATGAAAAGTTTGCATGATCTCTGTTAGCACGGTGGCCTACACAAGTATGTCGATCCCTCCACTTCCTAACTTCCCACATATCGTCATGCGACCTTTGTGTAACTGAAACCTCCCACTTACATTCCCTCGCTTTTTCAGCGTCGGTGGTGCTGATGATGCCTGTTCCTGTTGCTGTCGTTCCTGCGGGATATTTGCATACGGCATGCCACCTTCTTAATTTGCTCTCGACGACCTTAAACTGTTTTTCCTGCCACAAACTCCACATAGTTACAGCAGTCTTCACATGTAGCTTGGAATCAAATTTTGTTCCCAACACAATCCGATGCGGCTCTTTCTCATCCCAATACAAATTGCTGTGTTCATTATCAACAACGTCATCAGAAGGCCGACTTGGTAATTCACGAAAGAATCTCAACCCCCTAGGATTGTATTCCGGAAGTGGCTGTTCACCTTGCACAACAGGTTTAAATGGTACTATCTCATCATCAGAACTACCATCATCAGAACCATCACCATTACCATCACTGAGATCAGGGTCTGGCTCTGTCTCAGATAGCGGTGTAGGCTCAACAAGAACATCTACTTCATCTACCTCATCATTTGGCTCAACAAGAACATCAGCATCATCTACAACATCTTGCTGCTCATTCATACTACGATCGAAGCTCGTATGATCTACCCTAGCAGATGATTCAATACCACAGTCAAAGCTCATTTGTTCAACCCTCGCAGATGATCCAATACCACAATCCACAACTGGTGGGATTTCTGAACCTCTCACAGGTGAGTACTCTACAAATAATTCAATACACCCACTTGAATTTTGAGCATTGTTGAACATAAACATCACACTTTCATCATTGCAAATCACAGAACATGTATAACTCATACCGGAAGCAAATACTATACATTGTCTCCATAATAATTCAACCGTGTATTGGTTTATATCTATTTTCATCGCATCACATATCATTGCTACCAATTCATAATAGGAAACACACGAATTTAATATGATGGAGCTCCTTGCACGAGGTGGTTCATAACCAATACCCATATGCGGTAGTTGAACTACTCTACCACCCCAATACAAACTCACAAATACTTGCATAATTTCTGCATCCAAACATGTAAACAAAACAACAATTAGGGACATTTTTCCTACAAGCCCTAATTTACTAAATTGGGGAAAAACTAACAAAGGAAAGCAAAATAAACATGAATAATGATGAATGTAGCTAAATTGAAAAATAATTACCGGAACTTATGGAGAAAACGTTCAAAATCGGTCGAAATCGTTTGGCTCAAATCTCACTCGGGTAATAGCATGAATCAAGGCAAACAAGCAATTCGTTACTTATGCACCTATTACTCAAACTCTTAAGTCAAAGACCATGATAGCTTAAAAGATGGATGAAGTTTTTATCATTAACAACTAGTCTTTACCCCAAGAAACCAAAATTCAAACAAGTTCAAATTCAATTCCACAACAACCCAAAACCAAAACAACTCACGGAGGTCTAAAGCAAAACAAATCTACCCTAAAACATAAATAAAAGCAACAAAAGACAACTAATCAATTTGAAACAAAAATAAAGCAGTAAAATACCTCATAAGGCTCACTATCCACCATATCACCCCCCAAACTTATTCAAGGCTATGCAAAGAATAAGTTTGAAAAGTTGGTGGAGAAGGGAGACTTATATGATAGGCAAACTAAAGCAAAAATAATCTAAAAGTTACCTACTAGGGGTTACCTCCCCTATAGTGCCTTTGGTTATCGTCGTTGGCTCGACGTCTTCAATAAGCTCATCATTTCACCTCCCCATTAATGGGGATGTTGGCTTCTTCTTCGTGTTCAAGCTGATACATTCTTGCCAACCTCTTCTTCCACCAAGTCTTCTTCACCAAGTTATCATTTGATTTGAGCTCTAACTTCGTTGTGATCGATATTCCTGATTCCTCTTCCTTCGTCTTCTTGGGCTCTCTCTGTCTTCCTTTGCAATGAGTTGATCCACCACATGGGCCAAATAGACACTGTGGTAAGGAAATATTCTCGACCTTGGGCTTTACCCTTTGACCCTTTTGAACCTGTACAACGTTCACAACTTTGCACTCTTTCTTCATAGCAAGCTCTTCCACCTTAGGACTCCCCATGGCCTTGTAGATGGACAAGATATGGTGTTTGGTGCCCATGCGAAGGGTAAGCTCTCCCCTTGAAACATCAATCAATGCTTTCCCCGTCGCTAAGAATGGCCGACCAAGGATAAGCGGCACATTCCTATCTTCTTCCATGTCAAGCACCACAAAATCAACGGGAAATATAAAATCATTTACCCGCACTAACACATCTTCTATGATCCCTTCAGGATAGGTGACAGATCTATCGGCCATTTGGAGCGTGATTCTAGTCGGCTTGAGAGTGCCGATTTTCATCTTCCTAAAGAAGGATAGGGGCATCAAGTTGATGCTTGCCCCCAAATCACAAAGTGCCTTCGTGTGTTTGTCATCACCAATGACGCATGATATGTTGAAACTTCCAGGGTCCTTAAGCTTTGCCGGCAATTTCTTCTGGATTATGGCACTGCAATTCTCCGACATGCTCACTGTTTCGTAGTCCACCCACTTTTTCTTCTTGGAGATCACGTCTTTTAGGAACTTTGCATACATAGGCATTTGTTGCAGAGCCTCTACTAGTGGGATATTCACATTCACCTTCCTAAAGATGTCCAACAATTTCTCAAATTTCTCATCCACAACCTTCTTCTTGATTCGGCTAGGGAACGGTATCTTAGGAGTATATGGCTCCAATCGAGGTGGCTCAGGTTGTTTCTCCTCTTCCTTAACAACAGTATCCTCTGCAGTCTCTTCATCCACCTCTTTTTCCACTCTCTCGGGTTGAATGGTCGCACAGATGGCTTTGCAATCCTTGCAGTCTTTGGGATTGACAATGGTATGTGAGGGAAACTGGCCCGGTTGATATTGAATACCCACAGCCTGTGAAATCTGGCTCATCTGAGTATCTATGCTCTTCATGTGAATGCTCAAGCTCTGCACATCTGTCTCTACCTGCTTCAGTCTCTTATCAGAATTGGCCATAATCTCCCATGTCTGCTTCATGAACGTCATCAATACATCTCCAAGCTCATTCTTCTTCGGCTCGATGATTTGTCCATTCGACACTTGAAAGCCCGGAGGTGGCTGCAGGGCACTGTGAGGATTCCCATAAGACAAATTGGGATGTGCCCTATTCCCAAAGTTGTTGAAGTTGCCACCCCCTTGATTGTAACGATAGTTGTTGTTGAAATTCTGATTGTTGCTGCCTTGATGCACGTAATTCACCTCTTCACTTTCGAGCCCGGTTGGCTCTGTTTCCATATAGCCAAACTTGCTAGTCAAGAAATCCAGCTGCTTGGACATCATGTCCATCTTGTCAACATCCGATGCGGACGCCACCCTGTAGGTTTTGCTTCTCTCATTCTTCCACCCATCATCGTTGGAGGCCACCCTCTCAATCACCTCTAATGCATCGTCTTCTCCCAACTTAAGGAGTGACCCCCCTGCGCTCATATTCAACTCGCGTATTGCCTCCGGAGTGGCTCCCCTGTGGAAAGTTACGATCTTGTTGCCCCGGGCTTAACCCGTGGTTGGGGCATCTCTTCATCAGGTGTTTGAATCTTTTCCATGCTTCGTGAATATTCTCTTGAGGATGCATTGCATAAGAGATGACTTCAGCTTGGCGCTTCAGTGCCTCGCTCGGTGGGTAGTACTTATCCAAGAAGAGCTCCACCATTGCATCCCAAGTCTCGACTGAGTTGGGATCCATGCTATCGTACCAATCTCTCGCATCATCCTTCAAAGAAAAAGGGAACAATCTGAGGCGAATCTGATCATCGGCGACCCCGTTAGCCTTCACCGTGTTGCTGATTTGTATGAACTTGGTCAAGTGCTTGTTGGCATCTTCCGAACCTGTTCCACCAAATGCATGTGCTTCTGCCCTGTTAATCAATCCCGGCTTTAACTCAAAGCTGTTGGCCGCAATCCCGGCATTATTGATCGGTGGGTTGGCGACTCGTCTGTATGCATACAGATTCTGCACGGGCTGAATTGGTGGTCTCGCGTTCTGCTCATCCAACTGCCTCTGCATGTTAGCCATCTGCTCACGAAGTTGTCGAATAACAGGATCCTCATTGTTGTTGTTCTCCGCGTCCGCCATTAGGATTGGAGAATTAGGCTCGTACTGTATGGGTGACGGAGGTGGAGACGGATTGGGCGACGGAGTTCTCTGGACAGGAGAAGGTAGACGCCTATGATCGGGTGAAGATACCCGAATCCTTTGGTTTAACCTCCTCTGTGCGTTCCTCTTCCTGTTGGATGCTTCGATCTCAAGATCGATTGGCTCTAAAGGTGGACCTTTAGAACGCGTGTGCATACAACCTACCCAAGGAAACACAAAAAGTTAGAGAACTCAAAATTAAAAAATAAAAATAAAGCAGCTAAAATCTAGATTAGTAATCTCTATTATTATCACGATATTAAGCTATAATGACACAAAATAGTCCCCGGCAACGGCGCCAAAAACTTGACTCAACTTATTTTAACACAAGTGATACCCGCAAGTGTACGGGGCTAGTGTAGCAATTAGCAAGCAAGAGTATCGTATCCCACAGAGACAAAATCGTATCAACTTAAGTACCACGAACAAATGTTGACTACTATCTAGAGAATCGGGAAATGTTTGGTTTTGTTCTAACACTACGAAAAGCATATAATAAGCAAATAGATAAATAAAAGCAAATAAACACGGAGTGAAAAGATAATATGGAGAAAATTGTAGAACTCAAGGATCCGATGCACAATTCCAAGCTCTTATCCAATCAAATTGCCTTACCTTTTGGTGTCTCTAGAGTTACTAAGTCGACCACATTTATAGATTAAACCCCCTCCCGAGGTGAGAAACCTGTAGATTAAGCGCTAGGATTGAAGTCCCCTTCTAATCCTAAAACTCCTAACTCCCAAAAGCTCGATTAGGTCAAAGACCTCACTCAAAACCTCAACTCTCCCGAGTTTTATTGCATTAAGGTGTGAACTATTCCTATTTCCAGATTAATTATTTCATCTCCCGATTAATCTAATTAATCCTACACAATCAAGTGGTGATCAAGCAATTGAAAGGAATAAACCCAAGAATAATCAAAATAACTACAAGAGCAAGGTAAGAACAAAATTAATTGGATAAAAACTATGAAATTAATGCATCATCACCAAGAATTCTACAAGAAATGTTTAGCTACTCATGTTCTTCACAAAAACCATGTTTGAAACACAAGATTCAATGAAATACATGGAGAAAAGATTAAGATACTCCTGTGAGAATGAATCTATGGAATTGCAACTTCAATCTTCCGATTGGAAGTCTTCAATCTTCAATTCTCTCTCTCAAAGGTGTTCTTGGGGGTGTGTGTGAGTGTTGGAGGCGGTAGGTGTTGAATGATATGAACCCTAGGCGTTTTCTCTTTAATCTCCCATCAAAAATCGCGTTTTTGGCAAGAAAATACGCCAAAATAACGTACCCGGCCGGGTAGAATTACAAAGAGCAAAATTCACCCGGCCGGGTGGTCATTTTCGACCCCATTCTGACCTTTGCAGCGCATAAACACAGTACCCGGCCGGGTGAATTTACAGTGTAATAATTCACCCGGCCGGGTGTAAGTTTCTGGATAGCGCAGTGTTCTTGTAATGGCCATAACTTCTTCTACCGAACTCCGATTGAGGCGTGCAAGATACCCACGCGAAGCTCTTTCGAAGACGAAGAGATTGATATACATTATGGGCTGATTGGACTTCAAAATCTCCAGTAAATATTGTCTCAAAGTAAGGCTGCTGCACATCCACATATTTTGTACCTTTTTCTACACATTCTTAACAAAATGGTCAACATACCAACATAATAGAGAAGTATATATAAACATGTTCAATAATAGACAAAATATGATCAAATTCATACATAACCACCCTCTAAAACCATGTAAAATCCAAGTATGTCAAATAAACTTATATGAAGTTATTACGTTTACATTTCCTAACTTATCCCAAAGAAATCCAGTCCAAACGTCCATTTTATATATATGTTCCCCCCAAACATCAGACAGCAATAAAACAGAAGCCTTTCTCAAAACCTTAACACTACCTAAGATCCCTTAAAAATAGCAATTATCCAATATTGGTCTATCCCTTAAAATTATTCATATTTTCCATTTTAGAAGTTTTTTTTTCTACTAATTAGGTAAAAGTCATTCTCCACTAATAATACTTTAATTATTTTTTTCTTTTATTCTATCTCTCTCTCTTATTTTACCAATTGTTCAATAAAACTTGTATTAATTCAAAATTGCTATTTTGAAAGTACGAAGATAGTAGATAACATTTTGAAACCTTTCTCGTCTGCGTCACCTTAACACTTCTAGTCGAAAATCTAATGTCATGGAGCTATTTATATACTCCTTAACCATGTTGAAAATCTAACTGAACAAAATCCACATATAGTTAAATAGGATTTATAACATTTACTCCCTCTGTCCCCTATTAATTGTCCACTTATGTCATTTTCGTCCGTCCCCTATTAATTGTCCATTTTCACTTTTTATCATAAATGATAATTAGGTCCTACATTTCACTAATTTTTTTAAATCACTATCTTTTTTAAAATGTGTGCCAAAACAAAAGTGGACAACTAATAGGGAACTAAAGGAGTATTACATACAAAATAATTATGTAATCCCCACTAGCGAGTATAGATCTCGAGGTTCATCACCTCAAACTTGATCTGCGAAGTACGTAAATATGCTCTCTTAATATTATTATTAACTTTCATTCATGTGCAAACAAACTATTAATAAAAAAAAGCTAACGCGATCCACCGCCACATTCAAAGTATAGCCCTAACCTAATCAAAGGCCATGGCTACCAATTCCCTTCAAACCCTAATTTCTATAATAGAACAATCGAAAAAAACATTAAAGCTACAAATAATAGAATGGAGAAAATAAACTTACACCAATCTATCGGACATTATCACTCAAAGTCATCGCTAGGTTTTATGTCAGAGCTAACCAAACTTACGGAAACAATAGAATCCTTAAATCAAACAAAACACAGTCCTCCTTCCTAATAACTAACCATTTCTTACAATAACAATAAACACAAATAATTATAAAATGCACCCACTAGCTAGTGCACATCTCGAGGTTCATCACAAAATTTTATTTACGAAGGAGTTCGTAACAGTATTATCATAGTAATATTAGTGACTTTCATACATGAGCAAAAACTAGTATAAATAGGAGCACTTCATTCCATCACCACCACACTCAAAGCATAACCCTAATAAAAGGCAATGGCTACTTCCCTCCAAACCCTAATCTCTCTTCTTTCCACCACAGCCCTAATCCTCACCGTGGCAAACGCGAAGCGTCTGCCCCCCAAAGGGACGGTCTCCTTCTCGTACGATTTCCACGGTGGGGAACCAACTGGCCTAACCTACCAAGGCGACGCCCACTTCCCATCCCAAGATTCTTACCTCCGCCTAACAAAAACCTACGACTATTCCGGCAACGCAGTGGAAGACAGCGTCGGCCGAGTCTTGTACACCGAGCCCGTACCATTTTGGGAGAAAAAGGAGAAAGCCAGCTTTGAATCCACCGTGAAATTCATCATCACACCCAACACCAATTACGAGTACCCACCGGCCGACGGCCTAGTCTTCTTCATCACGGCCCCCAACTCCACCGTCATGGTGCCCGGTGGCACCTTCGGAGTCTTTGATCACTCCGGCAAAAACCCCTTGGTTTTCGCAGTGGAATTCGACATCTTCATCAATGAAGATTTCGATCCATACTATCGCCACGTTGGGATCGACATCCAATCTCAGGTATCCAGCGTCACTACCGGGGTTGACGACGCGATCGTCGGCCAGGCAGTGACTGCCACCATCAACTACGATGCAGCCACCAACTTGATAAGCGTTCGAGGCAGCGCCGGTGGAAAGGCCTTTGAGGTGAGCTATGTGTACGATTTGAGCTCGTTTCTTCCTGAGCAGGTTCAAGTCGGGATCTCGGGCGCCACCGGAGGATTATCTGCCATTCACGATCTCATCTCTTGGTCTTTCACTTCCACCATGGGCCGCAAGAAAAACAATTGAGATCTTTTACTGTTTTACTAGTTTGTGTCACACAAATGAGTATGCTTTAAATAAGTCAGGGAATGATATAAAATGTAATGTTTCTTTTCTTAAAATTTTACTTGTTTTGTAATGTGTTTGTAATATGCTGATGTCATTAAGAAAATATACATGACATCCTATGTTACCAATAATAGTATGTTTTCTATTGTTGTATTTTCATATGAACACACAATGGGCATCAAATAATACTTCAGGCTTCGGTACATGTTATTTGAAAGCATTAAATAAGACATTAGGCTCTGGAATATCAATGCTGAAAAAGTCATACTCCCTCCATTTCCCTCATAGTTGAGGCGGAACTTTTCGGCACTGAGTTTAAAAAATGAATGTTGAGTGTGTTAAATAAATGTAGAGAGAATAAAGTAAAAAGTGAATAAAGTAGAGATAATAAAGTAAGAAAGAGTAAAGTAAGAAAGATGAAAAAGTTACTATATATGAAAATGACACAATTATAAAGGAACTTCCTGAAATGGAAAAATGACTATGGAGTTCATTGTTGTTAGTGGTATCTAGGAATTGTTCATTACTTGCTTTCTGAATTACTAATTTATTTTGCATTAAGTAAATAAATCAGTTTTACTAAAACAGATGGCACCATGAAGAAATTCATTTGATGAGATTAGTTACTTCTTGTAGAAATCTAAGTCCTTTTCATTCGAAACAATCCCAATATCTGAATTTATCCATTAAAAAAAGTTTATTTGCATATTCAGGATATGTATAGTAGAAATTGGCCACTCACACATTGGCAAGCACCCAATTAATATGGGACAAAATTTAAGAAATTTTAACACGCCCACGCATGTGTGGGTAGGAATGACACATCAAACTTCGATCACGTGGATAGTTAAGACAATAGATAGAGGTAAAATCCATCATGAATCTCTTGTCGGTTCGAGAAATCAAGATAGACGACCGAACCGTTTCTTCCGACTGATTCACTTGGATTTTACATGATTTTAGAGGGTAGTTTTGCTTGGTTTTGATCATATATTGTGTTATAGCTACTTCTACATTTGACCATTTTGTGAAGAATGTGTAGAAAAATGTACAAAATATGTGGATGTGTAGCTGCTCAATGTTCGAGACAACTTTTCTGGAGATTTTGAAGTCTGATTCACATGTAATGCAGATCATTCTCTTCATCTTCGAAAGAGATTTGCGTGGATATCTTAAACGTCTCAATCGGAGTTTGGTAGAAGAAGTTTTGGCCGTTTTACCAAGACTGCGCAGAGTAGTGACATAGCTGGCGACCCACCAGGTTCGTATGCAAACGAACCTGGCGACCCGCCAGCAAAAGACGAGAAAAACGCCGTAAGTAGCTGGCGACTCACCAGCTTCGACGCACACCCTACCTGGCGACCCGCCAGCTTCGTCCGACAATTTGTTTCGGGCCCAAAGTCAACCCAAGGTATATATATGTAACAACCCTGATTTCTAGGGTACAATAAATACCGCGACTACTACTGTGGCGGAACTTAAAATCAACATGACATGAAATAGGGTTTCATTTAAAGAGCTTTGACCAAGTGTTTAATGAGCTATCAAGGCAACAAGTCAACGACTAACTTACGAAAATCAAGATTTCATGGATAACTTAGGCTAGGCTCAAAAGTCAAGAGTTTAATAAAAATCCAACAAAACACAATATTTTCCAGTATTCCAATTCAAAGAAAAATAGGTTCAAATCATCCCAAAAGATAGTAAGTTTCCAAAATTTCAGCGGAAACAATCCAAGAGAAAGTGAAGCCATGTATGAAGACACAACTACACTCAAAATTCCAATTATTCATCTTACTCGATTCATCTGTCTCAACACCACCGACCGCTCGACGCCGCTCAACCTGCACATAGGGAAAACACATGCAGGGCTGAGTAATTTGAATATACTCAGTGAACTCATGCCAAAATATTTTATAGCTATGCCACCCTTACCATAGTAAACTCGAGTTTTGCATTTATATAAGAGAATATCATCGAGTATCACAAAAATCATTTCATAGACTGGCCAGTCAAACAATACCTCCCATTTTCTCATCAATCATCAATCTCATATGGTGCGACGAAGTGTGGCCACACTTTCGCCCACGAGACCGGCCGACTAGCAAGGACGGCTCCCGATCTCCCGTGTACACTAGCCTGATAGGGTTTGCGGCCCTACTCAAATCCGAATTCGTTTATATAGCCCTATAGCCTAATGGAGCGTACTCACAATCTAGGCATCAGGCACAGACAATATCCAATATAATCATAGGCATGGCATAACAGTTTAATCCACCCGTATTTCTCCAATATCATAGATTTGCAACATAGAAAAGAGTTTAAGAATAAAGCCCACCTCGACTCCTTAGATTTGAAGCACGTTCTTCTTCTTGCTTTCACACCGAGAACGCGAGTTATCACCTTTAATTTAGGTATATCACAAGTAAGTCTCAATCATTGATCAAAATCATGCATGTTCCCAACGTTTCCCTTTTTCCTATCGACTGGTTTTAATGTCACCATTCAAAATCAAAGTACGATTATCATATCGTTTTTATTCGCACTACAACTCCAGATCTATCATCAAATCATGTCACACATGAGTGTTTTTTACACACAACACACGCGCACACACACAACTCATGTGCACGCATTCCGAGGCGTGCACACACACATACACGGCCACACACACACACGCATCCATGCATCCCAAATTCATCGATTAAATTTCCCCTTCACTCAATCTAAATGCATGTGGACTCAAGAACACCGATTGATCGGTTAGATGAAGAAAAATTAATATAAAAATACCTTTTCTTGAGAAACAAAGTAGAATCTTGATTATTCAATAATTCTTGAGGCTTCAACTTGAATTCTTCTCAAAAAATGAAGAAATATTGGAGAAAAGTAGAAGAAAAACTGAGACAGACTAGGAGAGAGGGGTGGCGTGATTTTGGAGAGTGGGGGGAGGTGTGATTTTTTTATTTATAGAGTACAATAATTGAATCCCCAAATAAATAAATAAAAGATTTGGGAAGATTTGATTGGAGAAGCTAACGTGAAGTAGGGAGAGAAAAATAGGGATTTTGAATTTCTAGGCTATTTAATTAGCCTATGATTAAATTTGAATATTTCACGGAGTAGAATAAAATATCACGGAGCAAAAATAAAAATATAATTCTCCCCAATAATAATAAAAAGTGGCGTGTAGTTTGACTATTTCAAAAGAGATTTAATTGAAACCCTATTTAAATTAGGATATGGTAAGATCTTCTTAGATTTGGCAAGATATGCTAGGATATTTGACTTTATTTATGGAAGAGAATCAATAAGGGATCATATAATATAATAAAAATTCCCTTCTCCCATAAATTAAGGATTTTCGAAAAATCCCTCTAGGAACAACATAGGGGTCTTCGAAAATTTCATAAAAATATAAAGAATAATCGGACTTTGGATTTAATTTGGATAATTATCCCAAGCAATAATTAAATCCAAAAAATAGAATTTCTTCTCCAATAATTAGGAGGGGTCGAAAATTTCCATGCAATTAAATAATGCTCCTATTAAATTCTCACACATCCCTTAAGAAAATAATTCGCCACAAATATTATTTCACCCCGCATTAAAATATTCATCTAATCACATCGCAAAATCCACCATTCAATTTTCACCGCCACGTCACATTTTCCAACGACTTTGACCATTCCACGGTCACGTCATATTTTCCACAATATTGACTACTTAATAGTCACGTCACATATTCAACAAGTTTGACTATTCAACTCAAACTCAACTCCATTTCGCAATTAGGTCACCAAGAATATTGCAATTTCACAGTCCTAATTTAATTCCACATATATCATAGCATTAAAAGCATTTAATGCAAAATTTTCACGTCACAAAAATTAGGGTTCTAAAAAGTGGGGTGTTACAATATATGCCTAGGAAACGCCTCCAAACAAAACTTACTCGCCTCCTACCCCAAAAATACCACTTTTTCACCTAGGAAGAAGAGAAGAACGAGCAGAGGACGAGTATCCATCGCAAGATTGAAGACGAGACCTCCAATCCGCCCAATCCAATTCTAGGAGTTTCTACTTTTAGTTTTATTCTTGTTCAAACAATGTTTTTGAATATTTATTTGACTTTTGTGTTGAACATGAGTAGCTAAATCCTTCATAGAGTTCTACGGAGGAGATACAATGATTCTTATGTTTAATTGGTTTCCTTTTCTATGCCTTGGCTCATGTGGTTATTTTGACTTCTTTTGTGCTTATACATTTATTTGATTGATCACCTTATAAAATGCATGTAGATTTTACTACAATACCTGGGAAGTGAGTAGTTTAATTTGAAAGAAGAGAAGTTGATGTCTTTGCCAATATAATTGACAGATTTGAGCCTTTGAATGAAGCTAAGTATCTTAGGAGCTTTTAGGAGTTGTTACCTTAGTTCTAGGAAGGACACTTCGGTTCTAGGTAGCAATCTACAAATTGTATGCTTTGAAGAAAGATATAGTTTTACCTTAGTGATAGCTTAATAACCATTGAGACACTTTGTTGGCATAGTTTGGAAATTAGTTGAGCATAGGATAGTTGTTATCGATCACATAGGATTCTACCTTTCTTATCCTTGATCTACACCCGTTTTCTTTTATTTGCTTTTAGTTAACTAGTTGTTTTTAATTGATTTTACCTTGCTTTTAAGTAGATTTAGAAAAACCAAAACTTCCCGATTCATCTAGATAATAGTTGAGGTTGGTTCGTGGTAATTAGGTTGGCACTGATTGTCTATGTGGATACGATACTCTTTGCTACATTAGCCCCGTACACTTGCGGGTATACTTGTGTTAAAAATAAGTTAAGTCACCGAGTACTCTTTTTCAAATTTGATAAATGTAGGTTGATCCTATATTTCATTATAGTTCTATGATTCAGAGTATCCTTTAATATTTGATCCCTTTGAATTCCATATTCGAAGTTGCAATCGGATCGATATAACCACTCTGATACCATATTAGAAATGAGAAATTCACCTCCTTTCAAGGCCTCACAAATGAGAGGGTTATCCCCAGTTATATAAATTAAATTAGATCTTTTCCAAGACAATGTCGGATATAAGAAATTTTAACATATTAAAGCAAATTTTGTTCTCAATTTTATCGATTTTATTCAATACAATTCTTTGTTTTTTTAAAATTGCTGTCATTCATGCACCTACCAAGGTGTTAAAACATCACATAAGCAAGAAATACTACTCGAAATAGTGTGTTCTTAATTTTATATTTTGCATGTATATTTGAATAATTATACTGCTCTATCTTATTTAATGTCACCTAAGATTAATTTGTCTAATTATAATATTTGGATTAAATTTTTGTCTAATTTTCTGTCTATCTCGTGCCGACTAAGAAATTTGTCATCTTAGTCGGGATGTGATTATTGAGTTTTTTTAATTTAACTTTAATAATATAATTAATGTTATTTTTTGTTTAGAAGTTTCGGTGATAAAATGTGATTTTATTTTTTAATTTTTGATTGATATCAGATTTTAGGGTTGACTTAGATCCTTCGAAATTTATTATTCTAAGACCGGTTTATACATGTGATTTTATCATATTAATAACATCAAAACCTGAAATAAATGTGTTCAGATTGGTAAATAGGTTTCCGTGTCACTAACTTAATTTTGGGTTAGCTGTAATTAAGCGAGTGCGTAGTTTATGGCAAGTTGACCAGGACAAGTTGCTAATATTCATATTGACATATGTTTAATTAATAAATAAAAAAGTGAAAAGTGCAAGTTCATTCTGATTTCCAACTTAATAAAGATTTGGGAATCATAAAAATAATTCGATATTATGATAATTTTTACAGTGGTAGTCTGGTATACCAATTTAGTTATGCTCCACAAGAAATTTAATAAATGAATCTATTATGGTGGAATGAGATTAAGCTTAATACTATTATTCTGTAGCAAAAACGAATGTCACCCAAAAATATTATGTTAGTCGCCGACGATGAGTGTGTAAAGTAATACTCACTACTCTGATCTAAAGAATACGTGAAAAGAATAAATTAAGAAAGTCAAACTAACACAAAACTATAGCTAGATTAATTGGAGGGCGGCTACATTAATAAGTAATATAATGAGATGGTGAAAATATCTTTTATTTCGACTTTAAGAAAGAGCATTACAAAAGCATCTCCCCATTTGAATTCTATTCCAATGTTTATCATTTTTACAGGTCATTATCAATTTATCGTTATCAACAAAAATGGAGTGGAATGACACGATAAAATATAAGTATAAGAGTACTTTAAATTATTTTAATAATAGAATAATTAATACTAGTACATTACTAGTTTACTAGTACAATTCAAATATCACTACTATTTGTTGATCGCGACAGCTGATTTGTACGATTATTCAAATCATGAAAAAGCTTCAAATTTTTTTTCATTTGGATCCGTAGTGAAGTTGGACCTTTCAATGAACATTACCAAATTTTCGTTCAATCGTCATCTCTAATCTTATTAATTTCTTTGTTTCTTCTTGTCACCTTTCGTAGAAGAAAACACTTTTTCAACAGATGCAGTCACCTTAGAACGTCAACAAAAATTTGAAATTGTTGAGAATCTTGAGATAACATCAACGAAAGCCCAAAATTTCACCAGATTCATGAGGCAGTGTTGAACGTTGCTGATAGGAGAGATCTCAGATATGGATGCACCACTTGATATTCCAGCAGAGAGGCCAGGGACTCTAGTTAGCTAGGTTGGGTTGGGTTGATTTTAAACTTAATTGCAGATTAATTGCTTGCTCTTGGGCCTAATGGATTGCATGGTCAATTGGTCTTGGCACAAAGTAGAGGATTAATTTGATGTTGCTTTAGTTAATTAGTTTGGGGCCCCATTTTAAACTTAATTGAAGATGAATTGCTCGGTCTGGCTTGATTTTTTTCCCCCTTTTAGTTGACAAATTATTTAAAATTTTTTGAAAATTTCCAGTTAAACCATTGAGGCTTCTTGATATATGAAGTGCAATCTCCTGCTTTTAAGCCGCGGCGGACGAACACATAAAAAATACGACAGGGGCCAGATTTTTCAAAACTATATTAAAAATATTTTTAACTTGTATACTCCACTATACAAGTCTTTGCATTTTGGGAAAAAAAAATCAAAAAAATTTATAAAAAAAAATTACTACTACTTAAAATTAAACTCCTATACGACTCTATACCTTGATCACAAACTGTGTGCCCGCAAAGTGCTTTTAAATTTACTTACAGGCTTTGGAAAACTAGAGTGACTATATACCGTGACTTCACATGTCTCAAACTTATAAAGTTACATTAGTTGCAATATTCACATGTCAAATTTTGTTTCTCTTTTTCCTTCGTTTAGGTGTTCTTTGTAATGTGTGTAATTTGATAGGATCACCACAATTGTATTTATAAGCAGAGAGAGGACAAACTCTAATTATAAAAAACATTAAATCTCTTCCATCAAAGTGGCTATATAATAATGGGAACAATTTCTTTTACATTAATATAACCAACTAATTTGATTATATCCCTCGATTCTAATTGTCAAATTAGAAATCTAAATTCTCAATCATATATACACATAGGTGATTAATTAATCATAACTATAGGAATTACATTATTCCTCAATTGATGATTACGATTGATCAAGATTATATGATTTGATTTCATTAAATCATATATTTATTTGATCCACCAAATCAAGACTAATTGACCATATATACATACATACATTTCCTCTTATATAAGTCATAAGAATGAAAAATTCCTTTCACGATAAATGACTAACTAATCATATGAATGAATACTCTATTTAGAAACTTTCCATTCATATCAATATATTCAATTGATAGCTAACTAATTAGAGAAAATTTTCAATTGAATTTTATGCATGACCAAAACCAACTATAAATAGGTGCCACCACAAGACATAACACCACCACACTCAAAGCAAAACCCTAATCAAAAGCAAAGGCTACTTCCCTCCACCACACTCAAAGAAAAACCCTAATCAAAAGCAATGGCTACTTCCCTCCAAACCCTAATTTCTCTTCTTTCCGTCGCAGCCCTAATCCTCACCGTGGCAACCGCTAAGCGTCAGCACCCCAAAGGGACGGTCTCCTTCTCGTACGATTTCCACGGCATGCAACCAACTGACCTAACCTTCCAAGGCGACGCCCATTTCCCATCCCAAGACTCTTACCTCCGCCTCACAAACACCAACGAAAATGGCAATGCACTCGATGTCCGTGTCGGCCGAGTCTTGTACACCAATCCAATTACATTTTGGGGGAAACGGGGGAAAGCCAACTTCGAATCCACCGTGAAATTGATACGGGTACTACTCCGAACCAGGCGGAACAGCGTCGGGTCGTAGTAGAGGAAGAGGAGTCAGAGGAGCTGGATTGTGAAACGGTGGAGCGGGGAAGGCCTTCGCCGAGGATGTCGGCCAAGCAGGGGAAGCCGAGAATTAGGACGCGGCCACCGGTCAGGTTTGGAGATTTCGTCTCCAAATAAGGCGTGGAGTAGAGTAGAGTCTTTTATTATTTTTTGTGATCTTTTGGGGATTTATTTGTTTTGTTTTTTTTTATTATTATTTTTGGAACAATTGGGTCGAGCAAATTATAAGCTCCGTTCCGGGTTTTCTTTGTTGGTTCTTTCCCGGGCCGTAAGTCGAACCAACCCTAGGGTCCTTAGATTATAAATAGGCGTTAAAATCAATAAGAAGAGCATCTGATATTTCGCCTACTTTCTTGTCTTTTACGTTTATTTGCACAAACCCTAGTTGTCGACGGAATTACGCCTTCCGGGACTTCTTCTTCATACTTCCGGCATCACGTTGAGAGGAATACTCTTAACAAATTGGAGCTTTCTTTGAACTCATGGATATTATCGGTACTGATGTCGGACGTTCGGATGGGGTACCGCTGATCAGGTCGACCGCGCTGCCGAGCAGTGTGAGTGCTTCGACCAGTTCGGTTGCACAGGGAACGAACCCGGTGTCTGCTATGTTTGAACACGTTCTCGCCTCCTTGGCGCGTTTCGAGTCACGGATGGATGATTTTGATCGGAGGTTGGTGCCGCCACGTCCGGGACATGCGCAGAGTTTTGGCCTACCGTCTCACTGGTTCACTGATTCTCTTCCACAGTCGCAACCGATTTCAATCCCTACACAATCGGTGCTGACGAGCATCCCGAAGCCACCGGGACCTCTCTCGTCCGGTCCGCCACGATCGGTTGAACATTCAGGGCCAGCTACACAGCCCTGGGCTATCCCGCCGCCGCTCTCTATGGCTGGCCAATTGGGTAATTTTGGAGGGGAATCGCAGATTGGCTCGGGGACGGGTCAGGGCTTGGCGTTGTCCTCGTGGGCCCCTCCGGGGACGGGTCAGGGCTTGGCGTTCACGGCTGGTCGCCAGCCGACTTCGTGGGATAATCCGACGTGGCATAACAATGGAAGTCAGCAGGCATGGGAAGAGCCACGCGATGTGAAGATGAAGCCGCCGCGCTTCAATGGTACGGATGCGGTGAATTGGATTGCTCGGGCCCAATATTATTTCGATCATCTGAGGATGCCTGAGGCGTATCGCCGACATTATGCGGTTATGCTTTTTGAAAACCAAGCGGCGGAATGGGTGTTTAATTATCGTGCTAGTAACCCAGTTGTACTGTGGAATGATTTCTTGGAGGATGTGCGTCGTCGTTTCGACCCTCAATGTTTTAAGGACTATTTGGGCCTGATCGCGAAGCTGGTACAGACAGGTTCTCTCACGGAGTACAACGCAACCTTTGAGTCTATGCGCAATCAGATCTCGAACGTTCCGGAGACCACTTTTTTACCGATCTATGTGGCGGGCCTCCGACAACCCATTCGGAGCCAGGTTAAACATCAACATCCCAGATCGGTGGCTGCCGCGATAGCCCTTGCTATGGAGTTTGACGGTGATAATGACAAGAGTGTCGCACAATCAGGTCCCAGCGGCGCAATTGGAACTCCAGGGATCAGCGGGCCCAACCGGCGGGTTCAACCCTTCCACAGCAACAATCCCAGCAGGCGACGAGACCGGTGTATGCCAGGGGTCCCGAGTATTCAAAGCTGCCGGTTATTCGATTAACTGCGGAACAGCGGGCTGATCGCACCAGACGGGGGGTGTGTTGCTACTGTGAGGAGAAGTGGGTGCCGAATCATGCTTGCAAACGTCCTTTTCTGGCCTATATGGGTGGCGTTGAGGAGGACGAGGTTGGGGAGTCGGACACACAAGAGGATCAGCCGGAATCTGAGTTAATCATGGCTGACCTCTCGCATATTTATGCGCTGGAGGGAATGCAGCGCCCGGAGGCGGTGGAGCTGAGGGGGACAATCGGGGCGGACCCGGTGGTGATTCTCGTAGACACGGGCAGCTCCCATGATTTCTTACATCCGAGGGTGGCACAGAAACTCTCCTTACCGCTAACGGCTATTAAACCGTTTCGGGTCTATGTGGGCAATGGCGCTTCATTGGTGTGCTCACACGCTAGCCTACAAACACGGTTAGTGATCCAGTCGAATGTATTCTTGGTGGATTTGCATATATTGCCAGTGCATGGCCCGGATGTCATTTTGGGGTTAGCATGGCTGAAATCCCTGCGGCGGGTAACGAGCGATTTTGTGGAAGGGACGTTGGAATTTGTACGCAATGGTATTCCTATTTGTCTGAAGGTGTCCCCTCCGATCGCTCGGGAAGTATCCCTCAATACGGTTGCGGGCCTGCTATCATTGCGGGGCGAGGCAGAGTTGTTCGAGATAGTCGCTGTCCCAAAGGATGAGGAGCGGGAGAACGTCTCCGAGATTCCAGTATTTCCGGACGAACTGGATCCTATGATATTGGTGGTATTGGGGTCTCAGGAAGCTGTTTTTCGCACTCCGTCAGGCATGCCACCACCTAGACGTTTCGACCACCGCATCCATTTACTTCCGCATTCAAAGCCGGTCAATGTGCGGCCATACCGCTACCCATACTTCCAGAAGAATGAGATCGAGCGACAAGTGAAGGAGATGTTGTCCTCAAGAGTGATACGACCGAGCCAGAGCCCTTTCTCTTCTCCGGTGTTGCTCATTCGGAAGAAAGATGGTACATTTCGATTTTATATCGATTACAGAGCCTTGAATAAAGCTACGGTGCCTGATAGTTTCCCTATTCCCACTTCGGATGAGTTGTTTGACGAATTGGGATCGGCACGTTTCTTCACTAAACTGGATCTGCGCTCCGGTTACCACCAGATTTGAATGCACGCGGATGGCGTCTTCAAAACAGCTTTTCGGACACATGATGGCCATTTTGAATTCCTGGTTATGCCGTTTGGCTTGACTAATGCTCCCTCGACGTTCCAGTCAGCGATGAATGAGGTTTTACGGCCTCTACTGAGACAGTTTGTTATCGTCTTTTTTGACGATATTTTAATTTACAGTCCAACTCTGGAGTCTCATGTTCGTCACTTACACGAGGTACTCACGATCTTAAAGGCAAATCAGTTCTTTGTAAAGCTGTCAAAGTGCGTTTTTTTTGCAGTACGCAAGTTGAATATTTGGGCCATTTGGTGTCCGCGGGACAGTTGAAGGCTGACCCAGAGAAAATCGGAGCCATGGTGGCTTGGCCGATTCCGAAGTCTGTCAAACAATTGCGCGGTTTCCTGGGTCTCACCGGTTATTATCGTCGGTTTATCGCTAACTATGCCGCAATTGCGGGTCCACTAACGGAGTTGCTTAAGAAGGACGCCTTTGCTTGGTCGTCCGCCGCTGAGGAGAGTGTTTCGGCTTTGAAGGCTGCTATGACGACAGCTCCAGTGTTGAGGCTGCCAGATTTTGCAAAAACATTTTCTATCGAGACGGATGTGTCAGATTTTGGTGTAGGGGCTGTACTTCTTCAGGATGGACATCCCGTGGCCTTTTTCTCCAAAAAACTGGGCCCCCGTAGACGGGTATCTTCGACTTACCATAAGGAATTGTACGCCATTGTGGAGGCGGTTCAAAAGTGGCGTCAATACCTATTGGGGCGGGAATTTGTGATTCGAAGTGACCAGAAAAGTTTGAAGGAATTATTACAACAAATTATTCAAACTCCTGACCAGCAGTTTTATGCTAGAAAGTTGATGGGCTACAAGTTTAGCATCGAATACAAAACAGGAGCGTCGAACAAGGTGGCGGACGCATTGTCGCGTCGCGATGTGGAGCCGGACGCGCGGCTGCCTGAACAGGAGCAGGCGGATACCGCCTTGCTGGAGTTGGTGGCGCACTCGGTGCCGGATATTTTGGAAATACTTCATGCGGAGGCTGACTCGTTGGAAGAGATGGTCGGGATTCGGGCGTTAATCGCAGAGGGCAAGGCATAATCGAACTTGGCATTTGAGGGGGGGCTACTTTATCGCGGCAGACGAATTTATGTGGGCACGCTGTCCGCGGCAAAGCTGCCGTTGTTATGAGCATCATTCGACTCCTCAAGCGGGCCATCCGGGCGTGGAACGAACTTTTCGCCGAGTGGCAGCTCAATTTTATTTGAAGAACATGAGGCGAGATGTGCAAAGGTTTGTTGACGCCTGCTTGGAATGTCAAACAACAAAGTATTCGACACAGAAACCCGCGGGGCTGTTGCAACGTTGCCTATCCCTTCCCAGGTTTGGGAGGACGTGTCGATGGACTTTGTGACAAGTCTTCCCCAGTCGTGGGGCTTTACGACAATTATGGTGGTGGTGGATAGGTTGTCCAAGTACGCGCATTTCGCGCCTTTGCCGCCGCATTTTAATGCCTTGCGAGTGGCGAATCTTTTTATAGAAACCGTGGTAAAGCACCATGGCTTTCCAAAGACCTTGGTTTCGGATAGGGATTCGGTGTTCCTAAACGATGTATGGGAGGATATGCTGCGTCTGAGCGGCACTAAACTGCACTTCACCACGGCGTATCACCCGCAGTCGGACGGTCAAACGGAGGTGCGTAACAGGGGATTGGAGCAGTATTTGCGGGCGTTCGTGGCTGATAAGCCGAATAAGTGGGTGAATTTCTTGCCCTGGGCGGAGTTATCTCTAAACTGTTTCTATCACGAGGGTCTAGGGACCTCGCCGTTCAAGGCTTTGTATGGGCGCGACCCCTCTCCGTTGGTGGCAGCTGAGCCGTCGAATACTACTCCTGCAGATGTCGCGTCCCTGATTCGGCAGCGGGGGAGCTGATCGTGGCCTTGAGGGCGAATTTGGAGAAGGCCCAGCAACGTATGAAGGCCGTGGCAAATAGACATCGTCGTCATGTGGAGTTTGAAGTGGGAAACTTGGTGTTACTAAAATTGCAGCAGTATCGGCAGTACTCGGTGGCCAAACCGCTATCTTCGAAGCTGGCGCGCAGGTTCTTTGGGCCTTACGAGGTGTTAGAGCGTATTGGTCAGGTCGCCTATCGTCTCCGGTTGCCAGAGGGTAGTCGGGTGCATAATGTATTTCATGTTAGTTTGCTCCGGCCGTTTGTTGAAGGTGTGTCACCTGAGGCCACTGTGCTGCCGCCTCTGTTTGCGCGAGGCCGTCCGGTGTCGAGGCCGTTGAAATGGGTTGCCAGTCGCACAGTTTGGCGAAAGGGAGCCCCGGTGGAGGAGGCGCTGATTCAGTGGGAAGATGATGGCGGCGAATGTCCGACGTGGGAGCCACTGTCGTTAGTGAGACGTCGTTTTCCGACCCTCATCCTTGAGGACAAGGATGTTTCTATCCAGGGGGGAGTTGATACGGGTACTACTCCGAACCAGGCGGAACAGCGCCGGGTCGTAGTAGAGGAAGAGGAGTCAGAGGAGCTGGATTGTGAAACGGTGGAGCGGGGAAGGCCTTCGCCAAGGATGTCGGCCAAGCAGGGGAAGCCGAGAAGAAGGACGCGGCCACCGGTCAGGTTTGGAGATTTCGTCTCCAAATAAGGCGTGGAGTAGAGTAGAGTCTTTTATTATTTTTTGTGATCTTTTGGGGATTTATTTGTTTTGTTTTTTTTTTATTATTATTTTTGGAACAATTGGGTCGAGCAAATTATAAGCTCCGTTCCGGGTTTTCTTTGTTGGTTCTCTCCCGGGCCGTAAGTCGAACCAACCCTAGGGTCCTTAGATTATAAATAGGCGTTAAAATCAATAAGAAGAGCATCTGATATTTCGCCTATTTTCTTGTCTTTTACGTTTATTTGCACAAACCCTAGTTGTCGACGGAATTACGCCTTCCGGGACTTCTTCTTCATACTTCCGGCATCACGTTGAGAGGAATACTCTTAACAGAAATTCATCGTCACGCAACACCAATTACGAGGGCAAACCGGCCGACGGCCTCGTCTTCTTCATCACGGCCCCCAACTCCACCCCCAACGAGCCCGGTGGCAGCCTCGGAGTCTTCGATGAATTCGGCAAAAACCCCTTGGTTTTCGCAGTGGAATTCGACATCTATATCAATAAAGACTTCGATCCAAGCCATCGTCACGTGGGGATCGACATCCAGTCTCAGGTATCCAGCAACACTACCGCGGTCGATGACGTGATCGTCGGTCAGGCGGTGACTGCCACAATCAAGTACAATGCAGCCACCAATTTGATAAGCGTTCATGGCAGCGCCGGTGGGAAGGCCTTTGAGGTGAGCTATGTGTATGATTTGAGCTCGTTTCTTCCTGAGCAGGTTCAAGTCGGGATCTCCGGGGCCACCGGAGGATTATCCGCCATTCATGATCTCATATCTTGGTCTTTCACTTCCTCCATGGGGCGCAAGAAGCACAATTGAGACCTTTTACTATTTTAGTTTGTGTTACAAATAAGGTTAAGTGATGGAGTGTGCTCTAAATAAGTCAGGAATGATATAAAATGTAATGTTTCGTATCTCAAAATTTTACTTGTTTCGTAACGTATTTGTAAAATGCTGATGTCATTAATAAAATATACGTGACATCCTATGTTACCAATAATAGTATGTTTTCTATTGTTGTATTTTCATTTGATAAGCACAATGGGCATCAAATAATTTAATCAATGCCGAAAAAGTTATAATATAGACCTCAATGTTGTTAATGTTATCTAAGAATTGCTCATTACTTGCTTTCTAAATTTACTTTGTCTTAAGATTTAAACTTTTTTAAATGAATCAGTTCTACTAAAACAGATGGCACGATGAAGAAATTCATTTGACTAGATTATTTACTTCTTGTTGAAATCTAACTCCTTTTCATTCAGAATACTATCACAATGTCCGAATTTAACCATTAACAAAAATTATTTGCATTTTATAAGGACCTGTCTATTAGAAATGGGTCACTCCGATCTTCAAAAGTCTTCATATGGTGAGGATTATCCACATTTATATAGATTAGATGAGATCTTTACCAAGTTGATGTGAGAAAGAATTAAAGTGATTTTAATACATCCCCACACGTGTGGCCTGGAATGGCATATTGTACATCCATCATATGGGTATGCACCAAGTCGATGTGGGACAAAATTTAAGAGATTTTAACATGCCCTCGCATTTGTGGGCCGGAATGACACATTAAACTTTCGACACGTGGGTAGGCAATCCAAGAGATAAAATTCATCGATCATAGACTTGGATCTTCACATTAGAAATGTGTCATTCATCCCTTGAAAATGCCTCATAAACGGTAAAGATTATCCACACTTATATAGATTAGATAGAATCTTCACAAGTGGATATGAGATGATTTTAACACTTTCAAAGTAAATTTTGTTCTCAGTTCATACTCGATTTTATTCCATACAGTTCTTTGTGTTTTTTACAATTGCAGTCATTCATAAACCTACCAAAGTGTTAAAACATCACATCATAAGCAAGAAATACTAGTACTAGATATAGTTTGTGTTCTTAATTTTTTTATATTTGAATAATTATAATGTTCTTGAAAGGATATGGACTAGAATTAGATTAATATGGATTAATTAATTATAGTTGGGCTATAATTATATTAGTTTATAAGCCCAACAATCATGAAACCCTAGTGACTCTTCATCTATATAATGGTTATTTATTCTCCATTGTGGGAGAACAGAAATAGGGTAACATTAGAGAGAAAATACGTAAAGCTTTGTAGAGAGAATTCCTAGCATTCTTCTACGGAGCAAATTGTACCGCGATAGTTCTTGCATCGGATTGGATTGCACGTGGACCTCGATAGTAGTGGATTCAACTTGCAGGATTCAATCGCAGAAGAAAACAACACAACAAGTAAGATATTTAGTTCCGTTGTGTTTTACATGCTCAACTTGCAATATGATTATGAATCTAGATCTGTTATTCTTGTATGCAATTTCCGCTGCGCTCATAGATGAATACAAGAAAACCCAACAGTGGTATCAGAGCCCAGGGCTCGATTCTTAATCAATTTTGTAATCTAATTAATCGTGGAATAATTTTAGAAATCAGAATTATGTGATTGGTTTGTTTTGAAATTTGATTTCAAAATTTTAAGAAACTGGTTCCAAAATTGTTTGGAAATTGAAATTAGATTTCAATTCCTTCAAAAGTATTTTGTGAAAATTACCGAGAATTGCAAACTGATTTTGGAGTTTGATTTCAAATTTTTTGAATTTTTGGAAAAGAAAAACTAAATAGATTTCAATGTTAAATCCTTTCAAACCATGATTTGTCCATGTTTTTCAAAAAAATCGTAAATTGTTAAGAGTTTTGGAAACAGAAATCTGTTCTCAATTTTTTCGGAGATTTATTTTTAAAATCCAAAATTCAAACTTCATCTTCGTCTACACGTCTTATCGGCACTCAATGGCTGGGCGTTGGGTTATTCTCATTAGCTGCGCAATTCGCCGACACTGATTTTGCTTGGCATAACACCGTGACGACGTGAGTAGCATCCCGGAGATGTTACTGGGAGACATGGGAAGGAAAAACCCTCTGGCACGCTGCTGCTAGGCAGTAACGAAGATGGTGAGACACTGTAGAGAGGCTATGGACGTTACTGGGTAACGTGTGGAAGAAGATAACGAAAGTGGCTTGGCCACGTTTTCAGTTTTCTAATAACCAAATTTTAAATATTGTGCCTATTTCGATGGGCTGTAAGTTTTAATATTTTATTAGTTTAGAACAAATATTAATAAAATCCCAATTACATAAATGAGCTTATTAATTTGATTAGTGAGTCGTACTGTGTTTATCACCTTGATAATGATAACAGTACATAAGCATTTAATATTAGTTTTGAATTAATACTAAATATATATTAATATTATTTTAATTTAGAATCAGTATAATTTATTAAATCCACATTTAATTAGAGAATAAAATTTGATTTTATTTATTGAGCATTATTTGATATCCTATGTGATAAGCATGCTATTTGATTTATGCTTATTTATTTTAACTATAGTAGTTAGAGACCGTTTTATTGTCTGGGTAGGCGGCGCCCAGTATGTGTAGTCCGTGTTATACTATGTCTGGGTAGGCGGCGCCCAGTATTTGTAGTCCGTGTTATACTATGTCTGGGTAGGCGGCGCCCAGTAATTGTTTGAGATTTAATATTGGATATTATATTCACATAACTAGTATCACACTTTTCCCCATAAAATATAAGTCTTGTTTTGAAACAAATCGTCCATCATAATTGTCTGATGTTCCTAGCCTTTTCGACCATGAGTTTTATGCCCTCGCGTTTACTCTAAATCCACAAGGCTTGGGCTCATTCATAGATGCATGGTTGGCATCGTGTGATGGGGTTGACTTGCTTAAATTATTTTGAGTAGCCCTCGCAACCAAAATAATTTATGGACGTATATTAAATAGATTAATAAACCAAGAATTGTAAAATTGTTGTTACAATTGGCTTGGAGGCCTACCTAGTGATATTATTGTAGTCATCAGCCCTCGCAGAGGCTACAACTATATGGACTTGGATCTTGGACCACTAAAATTTATATTTGATATAAATTCGTATTTTATGTTTAGGGGGCATAATATATGTTAAAATTATTGGGAGCTAATCAATACAATAAACCCTTGTTTGATTAGTGATGTGAATGTGATCTTTGTATGCTTTTCTGATTTGCTTTTCGTTTTATTTTCTGTTCAGATAACATGTCAAACTTATCTTATGAGTGTATGATGGAAACAAACAAATTGACTAGGTCAAATTTCACGGAGTGGCAGAGAGACTGCCCAAAACTCAAGGCACAAGGTGCAATGAGTGGGAGCTCAGCTATGTTTGTCATTGAGATAAATATGTCTATGAATAACTCACAATCCTGGGTATTAGATACCGCCTGTGGTTCACACATTTGTAATAATGTGGAAGGTCTAATAGACAGCAGAAAAGTGAGGTCTGGGGAAGTAGACCTACGTGTTGGAAATGGAGCAAGAGTTGCTGCCGAACGCGTGGGAACTTATAGATTAGATCTTCCCTCAGGACATAGACTAGATTTACATAATTGTTATTTTGTTCCAGTTATTTCTAGGAATATTATTTCCATTCCGATGTTGGACATCGAAGGTTTTTCCTTCCATTTTGCAAACAGCAGATGCTCGTTTTCTAATAATGGATTGTTTTATGGAAATGCCTCTTTAGAAAATGCATTATATATGCTTGAATGTAAACGGAATATTCTCAATGTGCAAAATAAAAGACTTAAGCTATGTAATACGGATAATGCTACTTATCTTTGGCATTGTAGACTTGGTCATATCAATGAGAAAAGGATAGCGAGATTGAGAAAGTTAGACTATCTAAATTCATTTGATTTTGAATCATATGGTGCTTGTGAATTCTGTCTCAAAGGAAAGATGACTAATAAACCACTTTCTGGGAAAGGGGTGCGTGCTAATGATGTGCTAGAGTTGATCCACACAGATGTGTGCGGACCGTTTCCAACTCAAGCAAAAGGTGGTTATTCGTACTTCATTACTTTCACTGATGATTTGACAAGGTATGGATATGTGTATCTTATGAAACTCAAATCTGAGGCCTTTGAGAAATTTAAAGAGTTTAAGTGTGAAGTTGAGAAACAACTTGGGAAAAGTATCAAAACTCTTCGATCAGATCGAGGAGGGGAATACTTGAGCCGAGAATTTCTTGATTATGAAATCACATGGGATTGATCCCAGACTGGACACCTCCTGGTACACCACAAATGAATGGAGTATCTGAAAGGAGAAACCGAACATTATTAGATATGGTTCGATCCATGATGAGTTTAGCTAGTCTCCCTTTATTTCTCTGGGGTCATGCTTTATTGACTGCTATTTACATTCTGAATAGAGTTCCATCTAAATCAGTTGAGAAAACACCATATGAGTTATGGTATGGCAAAAAGCCTTGTCTTAACTATATGCGGACCTGGGGTTGTCCAGCTTTTGTTAAGAAACAAATGACTGAGAAGTGTTACTTTGTGGGATATCCTAAACAAACTAGAGGATATGAATTCTACTACCCTGGAGATCACAAGGTGATAATCTCTAGGAATGTGACGTTTCTTGAAGACAATTATGTCTTAAAGGAATAAGGTCACAACATTGTAGATCTTGAAGAAATTCAAGAACCACAAGATAACATTGAGGATGAGATATTATCAAATGGTTTGAACAATAACTCAGTGGGAGTTTTTGATGATCTATTGGGAGGGGAAATTACTATTAGAGGAGACCTTAGAGGGACTCTCGAAGAACCTCCTCAAGACAATGAGATGCATCAAAGACAAGATGATACTCCATTTCCACTACGTTGATAACATAGTAGAACAGAAACTACGTAGAGTAACAGAACTCCTCCAAGAAGCTCTCAGGGAGA
>NC_062968.1:18305237-18386747 GCF_023119035.1 Salvia hispanica
GGCAAATTAGTGTTAGAATACATTATAATAATATTATATCTGGAATGTGATCAAATGAAAACTCTAAATATTATACAAACTCAAAACTTGAAAAATGTCAACGGATCACAAAAAAGCATCAACAGAAAAATGCCAATAGAATTTCAACGGTAGTCAATGATTGATGTTGTGTTGATATTGTGTTGATACTGTGTTGACAGTAAAATCTTGAAATTTTACACTGTGTTGATATTGTATTGAAACAGTATTGAAGCTGTGTTGAGAAGTTTTGAGTTTGTACAATATATAAGTTTGCATTATATCACTACCCTATTATATCTACACGTATACATGTCGATGAAAAGTTGAACTGGGGCAATTGCCCCTTCTCACTATACATTACATCCGTCCCTGACCTGACGTCTCTTGACATTGATATAATATCGTTTGAAGGACTTTTACACTCTTTCGTGACTGTTTTGCCCTTTTGATATCTTTTTGACCTAAAAGGCATTTTTGTACTTTAGAACTACATTTTTCGTCTACGAACTTTATCATAATATCATATGTCACTCCTATTCTTTAAAAAAAATGTGAGAATGCATGGACAGAAGAAGACATTATAATGTAATAAATTGACAAAATTGCGATGAAGGAAAAAAATAGATAAAGTAGTAATATCATATAAATGTCCAGAGTTGTGTGATTATATTTTTAAAACATATGGACCACAAATGATATTATAATAATGTGTAGGGATGAAAAATGTAATTCTATCTTTCAATTTATTTGAGTTCAAATAAGAATCCATTTATTTATTAATAATTTAATATAATATTTAATTCACCTAAACACTTATATTTTCCTATAGCTATCATACTCTTCATTTATATTAAATAGTTATCTATTTAGAATAAGTAGAAAATGATAATAATATACAATTACTCGAATAGCCTTATTCATTTTAGAATTCCAAAAATCTGTTACAGTATCCGATCTATAATCGAGTAATTTAAGATATGCAACGCAGATGAGATTATTATTACACGGTATCTATAATGAAGTAGTTATCTTTTGTATAGAGATAATGTCACTCGAGATCTCTGCTATTGACTCACGATTTGATCGAGGCAAAAAAAAAAACAAAAGTACTCCACGTACTACACACTATACCACTATTTATTATTGTTTATGATTATGAACATAGGTGTGTCTTTGCCATGATATTGAATATTCATACCTTTAATTTATTTATTGCAAATTATCAATGACTCGTTATCGACCATGCACATTCCAACGTCTTGAGTTATAGTTCAAATTAATTTTAAGCGCGTATAAATGAAAAACTATCTTTAGGATCTAAGGCTCGTGATCCATTGCTAATTCACTCTCTAGTTGCTAACTATAACTAATTTAAGACTATAGAATTTTAAAAATCTAGTGGTCGTCTAAAATTTATCACGTGTAATTTTTGTTTTTATTAATTAAATTGAAAAAGGTAATAAAAACTACCAAATTAGAATTTTAGATGAACATGTCAATATAGTGTTTTGAAAATATCAACACAATGCTTTGAGAGTGTCAACACATTGCTTTAAGAATGACATTCTACATGTATTATATTTACATATTTTATATAATATGATGACATTTGTTGTTGTACAAAAAAATTGAAAATTTTTGATTTTTTTTTCTTTCAAATTTTGACATCGGAACATATGCAAGTGAGATCTCGTTAAAATCCTTATGAAATTATATTTAAAGTTATGAGATATTTTTTAAAAGTTAGTTACAACTAATTTTTACTGTATGATAGTTATAGTGTTGGTCGATCCCAATTGTACCACTATGAAACATGTTAGAAAAAAAAGAAAGAAGAAGAAGCCGAGACGATATATAACACAAGGGAAACTGATTAACAACTTTCACTTCCATCTCGAACATACATAGTCCATTGAGAGGGTCATGATCACACAAACAAACATCGAACTTATACCAGTTCGACCTTATTTTAATGACAAAATACGAAAATGAGACTTAAATTTGGGCTATTTTGGCGGCCTTGTCCTCGCTCACAAGATTACTGACGAGGGTGGAGGTGAAATACCAGGAGACGACGTCGTGGACGGCAGCATCGATCCATTTGAGCCCGCTTGCCGCTGAGAGGCCGACTTGAACTTGGTCGGGCAACAAAGCGCTCAAGTCGTACGCCAAGCTGACCTCGTAATTAGCCGCTCCGGCGGTGGCGCGCACACTGATCACTTTGGTTGCTGCCTCGTAGTTTATGCGGGCTCTCACACGCTCCCCGATGTGGCCCTGAAACCCCGTCACATTGCTAGAAGTACTCGATCCGAGGTTGATCCCGATGTGGCGGAATCTAGGGTCCCACGGGTTGTTGAACACGTCGAATTCGATGGCCAACACGTTGGGAGCCAATCCGGATTGGTCGTACACGCCCAAGTTGCCCCCTTCGCTGCCCGCGGGGATGGTGGAGCCCACGGGCGCCACGAAGAACACGATCCCGTCGGCAGGTGTAGTGGCGTTGGTCCAAGAGCTGATGATATATTCTATGCTCGTTTCAAATGACGCTAATGCCCCTTCTGCGCGGAACAGTATTGGGGCCGTGTGGAGGACTCGGCCCACGCTGCCCGGTATTGAGACGCCCGACTCGGTCTTTGTCAGACGGAGGAAGGTTGAGTCCGGTGGGAAGAAGGCGTCGCCTTGGTAGGTTAGGGTTGTGGGTTTGTCGCCGTAGAAGTCGTACGTGAAGGAAGTTGATTCGCTCTGAGAGTAGGCTTTGTTCGTCATTGCCAGAATGACGAACAGGGCTATGGCTGCTGATGAAAGCAGATGCTTTAGGGTTTTCAAGAGGGCCATGGCTTATGTATTATTCACTGAGAGTGTTTGGTGTGAGGAAGGGCTAATGCTATTGATCTATTTATAGAAGCAGTGAATGCAGTGTTTAGATATAATGAGACACCTCACTTTCTAATCATATATTGTTTCTATATATAAATAATTCAGTTTTTGTCTGTTTAGTCATCTTTTGGACGTAATACAAAATAATTATACAATTTGAATTTATTTTATTGTGAAATTTTCTAATGAAATGCCATATCCGAAAAAAAAAATCATACTCGATGTAGCTCCCAAATAATTAAACAATAGTACTATTGTTTATTAATAAGGAAAACAATATTATTTATTTGAATAATATAAATAAGGAGTTTATTATATGTAGACGACCATAATTTTTTAATATAGGATAACTGAATACAAATTCAAATTTCATAATTTTTCAAAAGTCGTGGAATTGACCAAATTTCGGGAAATTTTGTTTGCCATTCATCCCTATTCTTTTTAACATAGTATAATTGATTCTCCTCTCAGACTCCACAAAAACACATGCACCGTCCGACACAATCTCTCTCTCTCTCTCTCTCTCCCAACCTTCTCATCTTTGCAAATAAATCTGACTATATACTTTTTTTAGCGTCCCAGATTTTTGTACCCTTTCTTTAACGTGTAATTTTGCTTTTAAGACATGAAACCACGCTTTAAAAAAAATAAGAATTGATGTGTAGTTAGTTCATTAGATTCTTTTGCAAGTGCCAAGATTGATTTAATCTAAAGTGGAGGACTTAATAAGTCATGTTTGTTTCTTTGTCCTTTTAGAATTATTTTATTGATGCATCTATATGTTAATTCTATTTTTGATCTAGGATACATGCGTCTTCCGTTAATGAGACGCATGATAGTTACGCGTTTTAAGGAAAGACGCATGCGTTTCTCAATTTTTTTATAAATTTTTTTCATTACCAACTTCATCAGGTACTTCAGAAGGATCACTTGGTAATTTGCGAAAGAATTTCATCCCGTTGGGAACGTATTTTGGAAGTGGTTATTCACCTTGCACAACGGGTTTACAAACTACTATCTCATCATCAGAAGCATCACTAGGAGAATCGTCACTTAGACTGGCATCTGCCTCAGATGTTACTGGCGACATTGGTTCATCATTATCTCGTACAATGTGAGTATTATCATCAAGGGTATCTGCAACTTCTAAGTCGTTATTTATTCCAACACCAACATTAACAACATCTGCAACACTCACATCACGATCAGAGCTCAAATGTTCAACCCTCGCCGATGATCCAATACCACAATCAACAACGCCATAATCAACAACTGGTGAGATTTCTGAACTTCTCACAGGTGAATACTCAACAAACAATTCAATACAACGAGTAGAATTTTGAGCATCGTTGAACATAAACTCCACACTTTGATCAGTGTAAATCTCAGTACATATATAACTCATAGTGGATGCAAAGACTAGACAATGTCTCCATGATATTTGAATGACGTGTTGATTCATATCTATTCTCAGTGCACCACATATAATTGCAACTAATTCAGAATACGAAACGCACGAATTCAATATAATGGAGCCTCTCGCCCGAGGTGGATCATAACAAATACCCAAGTGTGGAAGTTGAACTATTTTACCACCCCAATACAAACTCACAAATATTTGCATGATTTCTGCATAAGAAAATATAACAAATACAAAAATTAGGGACAATTTTTTTCCTATAAACCCTAATTTAATAAATCAGGGAAAACCAACCTAATCTAACAATATTATTCAATAATTAAGAGTAAGAGATAAACTTACCTAAATATAACGACAAAATGGAAGAAATCGTCGGCAAAATTAATGAAATCGCCGGAAATTGGCTCAAAATTGCGCTGCCTCTTTTTTTTCTCTCATCTCAAAATAGAGACGCATGTCCCTAATGCGTCTTAGAGAAAGACGCATGAGGGTCATGCGTCTTTCAATAAAAATATTTAAAAATTTAAAAACGCATAATTATTATGCGTTTTTCCGTAAAACGCATGATTCTCATGCATTTTATTAACGGGTGACGCATGACAATCATGCGTCTCTCCTAAATTAAGAAGCTAAATAAAGTCTAGTATTAAGATGCAATGTACTATGTGTCCTATAACACAAATAGAATTAATAGAATTAATGTATAATGTGTCTTAGAACACAAATAGAATTAACCCATGCATCTATTGGTGGGTGGAATACAATTATTTTAGCACAATGACAACAATTTGAGCATAAAATAGAGTGATGGACTATTTTATCTTTTGAGACAACCAAATGTGTAATAACGTGTCGTCATAATTGCTCAAGACGCTGTACGTTACTACTATTTGAATATGATTACTAATGGCTTGTGTGTGGTATATTATATGAGACAATATTAAGCGATCGAGATCTATGCTACCGCAATTCAGGGTCGTCGAAAAGATCAATTAAAAGTATGTATTTTTGGAACACTACTATTAATAGTACTACCTCCGTCCCCAAAAATTTGCTACACTTTGACCCGACATGAGTTTTAAGAAATGTAATGGAAAGTGAGTTGAAAAAGTTGGTAGGATGTGGGTCCTACTTTTAAAGTATTAGTTTTATAATAAAATGTGAGTAGGAATGAGTTAGTGAAATATGGGGTCCACTACCAAAAATGGTAAACGTAAAGTGTATCAGATTTTCAGGGACGGACCGAAATGGTAATATGTATCAAATTTTCAGTGACAGAGATAGTAATATTTAGTCACAGGCACTTCGAGAAATTTAAATGTTTTATTTTTACATTTTTAGTCTGCATTGGCATGATATCTTGTTGTCATATATTATAATCCCTTCGTCACTCTTTCATTTTTAGTCTATCGTATAATAATATACACTTTTTAATTTAAAAACTCTTATTTTTAATCTATTGAGATAAGATCCATTTTCCACTAATACTATTTTAATTACTTTATCAATAGTGCATTAAATACGTACCCAACCAAATGTGCATATTTTTGTGGGATGAAGAGAGTACTATGTACTAGATAAAATGAAACAAAATAAGTAATATCGAATGGATCAAAATGATAAAATAAAATGTGTAGTTATCTAGTTGTAGATTATGACAGTATTAAATTGTTATACTCCCTCCGTCTCAACTAAGTTGAATTATTTTTTTTGGACACAGAGATTAAGAAATTGTGTTCAATGGATTAAATGATAATAAAATAAAATAGGAGAGAGAAAAAAAGTAGGAGAGATAAAAGAGAGGAAAACAGGTGATGAAGTAAAGTAAGAGTGATTAAATATTTTATTTTTTATCAAAAAGGGAAATGACTCAACTTTGTTGAGACGTCCCAAAAACGAATATAACTCAACTTAATTGGGAAACTTAATTTGGACGGAGGGAGTATAATTTTTTTATGGATAAAAATGACAAAATAAAATGCTTAATTATAGACTATGGGGGTATTAAATTGTTCTATTAATTTTCTTGAACTTGATGTTGGTATATATTGTTTAATCTTCAAATCATCTTGATGATTAATTATATAATGTTATATTAATCATCTTGAACTAGACTTATTACGTTTTCTTCAGTCGACTTTTTTCTATATAATTTGAGCCCGAACTATTGTATGTAACATATAAGTTTATTGTTAAGTCGAAGCAAAACATATCCTAATTCGGTAATAGGGATATGAATCATGTAAAAACAACAAAAGAACCAAAAACAAATTATAGCAGAACGGAATATATACAACTGATTAACAACTTTTACTTCCATCTCGAACATAATCTATTGAGACTATCATGATCACACAAATGTTACACATATGTATATTAAATATAGAATAAAAGATAATATTTTATATACTAATTATTTATATTGTAAAATGATAATTAAAATGTCATATCAATTGTTATATAACATGAAACAACAGATAGTATTATACCCACGTTTAACCCACCATAACAGTGCTTGTTAAATTATACTCCCTCCGTCCCGAGGAAGATGACCCTTTTTTGGGCGGCATAAGTTTTTATGCTAATTACTTTATTTATGACACTGAATCACGAGGTTCTAATTAATTTGATGTATATGGTATTGGGTTGATCCAAATAGCTCGTTATAGAAGGTTAGGGCTAAAAATTATTTTACTCTCTCCACTTAATACATAAATAAAGTAGAAATAAAGATATTTTCATTTTTAGTAATAAATTATTTTTGTTGAGAAAAAAAAAAAGGAAAGTGAATCATCTTTAATGAGACGGATGAAATACTAGCTATTAATTTTATTAAATCAGAAAATATGTAGTCCTAACCTTCTACAACGAGCTATTTGGATAACCCAATACCATATACATTACATTAATTAGAACCTCGTGATTCAGTGTTATAGATAAAGTAATTAGCATTCCGAAATGGAGTACAGAAATATTGAATTTTAATTAAGATGTAACGTGTCCACATTAATTACTAAATCATCGATAACATCATTATTCATCGTTAATGAGACTACTAGACAGGTTAAGACCTTATCCTTTTAAAATTATAATGATAATTCTTGAAAACTCTGTCGCCTCATCTAACTCGTGTTTAATAGTATTTTATTTTTATATTTTTTTACAAGAAAAGGACAATGCCCCTACATTTCACATATGGGCCATTTGGGTATCCTCAGCCGGTCAACTCGTGTTTTTATTTAACATACATGTTATAAATTTTGATTCTGTTTATAACCTTTTTTTTTGTTTTAATTTTCGCTGGCCGGCTGTCATGATTCATTTGGCCATTGACACGTCTATTATATAAATTATTATTTCTCTATGGTGTTGCATGATATTCCCTCATCCCATTAGGAGCACTCTTATTATTTTGAGCACATATTTTAAAAAATGTAAATAATAGTGGATTAGAAAAGTTAGAGGAATATGAGACACACGTTTTTATATTTATTTTATAATAAAATGTGAGTGAAGTGAGTTAGTGGAATATAAACCTTTACCATTTATGATAAAAACGAAATGTGACTCCTATTGTGGGACGAACTAAAATAGGAAAGTGTGACTCTTATTGTGGAACAGACCAAAATGACAGAGTGATTCTTATTGTGCGACGGAGGGAGTACATTATATTTTTCTGAAAATGCTATTCTCTCTGTCCCAATATAGTCGAAGCAATTTTTTGGGAAGGAGTTTAAGAAATTGATATTTTAAATGTTAAAGTGAAGAGAGTAAAGTAAGAGAATAAATAAAGTAAGAGAGATGAAGATAGAGTAAAATAAGAGAGATAATAAAATTTTTATCAAAAGAAAAAAGAAATGACTCAACTACCTTGAGACAAAAAAAAAAAAAATTACGACTCAACTACTTTGGGACGGAAGTGGATATATAGTACAAAGTATAACATTATTATCTATCTAAAACAGAAATAGAAAAATAGTAGTAATATATATTCATACATAACCATTGATTGAAATTTGATATAAACTAAAACCACACATCAACATGTAACTAAAAATGTACTTTATTTCGATAGTGAAAATGTTAAATATGGATTTAGAGATGTATTGTAAAGAAAGTCACACAACGTTTGATTAGGGAGAAACTGTATTTTTCATTACAGGAAGCATCTTCTACATAGCATGATACAAGAGTGTTGTATCAAAGCAGATTCAGCAGATTCGAGGGAGATTTGTGAACCTGAGAGTAGTGATCAATCAATGATTGCGAGATGCGATCGAATAAAGTGAGATGAACTAGGGTTTCACGAGGAAAACCCTAGCCACGTGAATAGAGAAAAATAATAATTCGTTTATTAGATATCTTGAGTTTGAATTAAATAAATGAAATGACTCAACGACCTTGGAGATGGAGTATAATATTTATTTATTCTTCTATCACTACAGAAAACTAATCTTTTAGGGACACAAAAATTGGGACACAGTTACTAGCGTTTGGAAATTTTTAAAAATAGCCATAATTTAGGACGCAAATGAAAGCATCACTAAGTTGAAGGCAAATAATCTTAATCTTTTGCTTTTAGCACGCTTCTATTTGTCTCCCAATTTTAGTTGAGACACTAATAATAAGGAAAATTTATGAAGCATTAGTGGTGTAATTAGATGCACAAATTGGCATTCTTAATAGTATTAAAAAATATTTTTATCTGATTTTTTTTTTGTTGCGGTATATATATATCTTGATGAAATGAAAGTATAATATAGGGATGGCTAGCTAGCTTCTCGAATTGCTAATTCACCTCATTTTTCAGCAGCAAGGTCGGTTTGTAATTTAAGGCTGTTTCTGTGATCGCCTGAGGGGACCGAAAAATATAAATATCACTAAAATATATTTGAATTAACAGTTTGAATCTTAACTCGTATCTCTAGTCTTACGGAGAAATGCAGATAAATTTGATGCATGGAGATTTGGAGTTAGTCACATTATTGCATAATATTATATATTAGTTAAAATCTGATAGGTTAGGTTATATCGCATGCAATATTATATAGTTAAACTAACAAGTTTACATTACATTAGTCATCGCATTTATCCAAAACAAGTATTCCATCTATTTAATTTTGACGCGACACGAGTTTTAAGTAATATATAGAAATCCTATTATTATGTGAAGTGAGTGAAAAAAATTAGTGGAATGTAGATCCTGCTTTTATGCGAAGAAAAAATTGATGCGAGTTGATTATATTTTGTTGTTTAATTACTTATAATGATACATAACTTTTATTCTAATAACAATGCAATGAAAGTAAATAAGTTATTGTAGATTTGATCAATTGACTAATGGTACAATTATCTCATTTAATAAAATTAAGGTAGTTACAGTATATTCTCAAATTGTGGAAGAAAATTTTCAGTGCATATAATGAATGTGGATTATACCTATGTAATACTAATATATGTATTGATATTGTGTCTAACATAGAAAATCGATATGCTGATATAGAATGATAGATATGTTACTATTTTACTGATTTTTGAAAATATATGAGTAGGGATGTGTTAAGATGAACATTTATTATAATGACATCATATTATAATTTTAGGTTATTGGATCTGGAAATCGTGTGCTTATTAAGCTGTCATGTGACAGCTGATTTTAATTTTTTTGAACCTATTAAAAACGCTAGGGGAAAATAGGAATTTTCTATTCCTTATGTGATCACGCTGATTTCCATCCAGATTCTGAATTTCACGCAATATTCAACCCAATTTCACGCCATATTCAATCCAGATTTTGTAAATTGAAATCAATTTTCAATCCTAAATCCAATTCGATTCTGAATCCGGATTCTACAATTCAATTTCTCCACAATTCATTTTCTGCAATTGGATTTCGAATCTTCAATTTCAATCCTAATTTGAAAACCTAGAAATCTCCAAATCGTGTTCTCTTCATAGGTTTCTGCAATTCATTCCACAAATTCATGAGAATATGGGCGACTCGATCATCAATTTTGATTTTGTTAGATTTGCTTTTTTCGATGAATACTTGTTTAGTAGAGTATGTTTCTAGTTTTGTTCAATATTAGTAGACAAGTAATGTTCGATTTCATGGCAATACTCTGCTTCTGTATTACGAAATTTGGATGCATTACTGGTGATTCTGCATCTGTTCAGTAGTTTGTAGTAATTGCTGTCATATTCGGTTTCTTGCTTAATCAAGATTATTGATATGTATTTCGTTTAAAATAATTGCTGGTTTATGTGTATCACTTTACTGTTCACCTAATTGTTTATTGCAGTCAATCGTATATTAATTAATTTGCCTCATGTTTTATCATTTGATCCAGTTGCATGTGTGCCAGAGATCTCCACAGTAAAAGACATGTATGGTAAATCTTGGGTCGTATTCCTGTTCTTGCAAATTGTTTGGGAAGGAGGGAATTCTTTGTAGTCATATATTTTTGGTTTTCAAGAACAGGTTTGTGAAGGTTATACCTGAGAAGTGCTTTCATGTGAGGTGGTTGAAGATTGCCTTAGCCGATGCTATTCGTGGACCAGCTCGAAGTTTGCGAGAAACTGAAATTCCATCAGATCCAAAGCAGCTCTCAAAAATAAAGCTGCTGACATTTTTTTCAGTTACATGAAAAAATTTGATGGTGATAGTGCGATCATTGATATGTTTTCAGCTGGAATTGATGAGCTTGGGAAGAGTCTTATGACAAGAATCCCTTAACTATCTTCAACAGACAAGGGTAAGACAGTTAAAGATTTCGATTTTGCTGAAAAGCCGGCTGTGGTTGAAGTACAACCACCATCAGTTGTGTTGACCAAAGGTTCGACAAGTGATTCTAAAAGCTGTTTGGTGTCCGCGAAGGAGAAGGCTATAAAGTTGAACAGCAATTGCGTCAGTGTAAAAAATGTGGAGAATTCGGTCACCATGACTCTAGGAATTGTGGCCGACAAAAAGGAATATAAAATTGTTAGTTCATTTATACATTTCCATATTGTTGTCGTATACATTGTAAATTGCAGTATTAGGATCGCTATATTGCAGTCTAATTAAACAAGTGCAGACACACTATTTGCTTCTTTCTATTACTTCATTAGTTTCACACCATAGTAGGATTAAATATTAGTTTTATACTATTGTTTCCAAGTTGCCTTCCATTTCAATAAATAGTGTAACTTTAATCCTTTTTAACTACAAATTTTTACATTACTATATTGCAGTCTTATTCAATGAATGTTGCAGTGTTACCACAACAATGTTGCAGTTTACATATAATTGTAATAATTTTTCTTTCTTATGTAGTTTAATTGAGCGAAACTATAGCTTACCCCATTAGATAGTTCTTATTCTTTCTATTAGTTTACTCATTTCATACCACATTAGGATTAATGTTCTTATTCATTCTATTAGTTTACTCATTTCATACCACATTAGGATTAATTTTTACTGTTATAGTAATTAATGTTTATTAGTGAGAACAATTTAGTTTGAGTCAAGATTGTTGTACATGGCTATATAAGTTGTAGTGCAACCAATATTGCTGTAAAATGTTTTGACATATTCTTTGCCTGTAATTAATCTCAACCATGCAAGCAGAATACATGTAATTAATCTCAACCATGCAAGCATTTTATAAGTAACTGACATCAAAACAATTATGAAAAAAAGTCAAATCAAATTAAGTCAGTCACATTGTCTACCCAAAAATAAAACTATAAAACTTAATGTTTCAGTACGAGCTCATTCAAACAGCCAAGACTTCATTCATCATTGCAGCAGTCACATGCCCTATTGTCATTGTGAGGCAAGCCAAGATGATTTGTTGTTGTATTCTGCGACCATCTTCTCCACATCTATCGGCCCTCTCTTTTTTGCCTCCGCAAACTGATGTGAGGCAAGTCTCAACACACAACCAAAGACCTTATTGTCGTTGTTATACAACATTGATGTACAATATTTGGCTTGGAATCTGTCCCAGGCCCACCTATAGGTTGAAGGATGTTGCAAGCCAGAACCTCAGTTTGGAGGCATGTAATTTAACTTGAAATTCAGAAGTGCCCCGAAGCCCAATTCTATTATATCCCGCTGCTGCTTCACATTTAAATATCTTGTTATAGAACAAAACTGCAATATTCTACGTGATGCACTGCAATATATAACAATCAATACTGCAATATATAATATGGAAAACTGCAGGATATATCACAATACCTAAACCTCCTCGTACAGATTGTGTTTCATCTTCATTCATGCTATTGCTGATTTCTTCAAACTCTTCTTCATTCGTATTCCATTCACTATTACTTGCTTCAACTTCGTCCTCATCTGGTTCGGTTCTTGTTCTCTTTCTTACCATTATAATTCTTCTATCACGGAATTAAACCAAGAACATCAATCAAATACCATCCATCATACAAGTAATATCCAAAAACATTCTGTATCTGCATTTTAACAACTAATCAACAACCAAATCATCCACAAATCGAGATTAACTGAGTAAAATTCGATGGCACATCAACCAAAATCGATGGTTACAGTTGCTCACTGATCTAGAATTTCCTAACCGAGCAACTCCTCACAAATCGCGATTTATTGAGTAAAAATTCTATGGCACATCAACCAAAATCGATGGTTACAGTAGCTCACATCAACCAAAGTTTCAAAATATCAAATTAAAATTTCGTTGATCTAAGGTTTCCAAAACATCAACCTAAATTTCGCAAAAACGTTTGATCCAAACATTAAAAAGGCATTAATTGAATGAATAATACTTAAATCTCACAGCAACATCAAGGAACCATGAACAAAAATCAATAAACACATACATAAATCTGCATACACAAGCATAATAACATTCTCGAAACCTATTTTGATCAACACCTAACGGTATCAGATTAACATACCTTGTGAACTGATTTCACTGTTTAGTTGTTGTAGGCGTTCGGAATTCCAGAAATTAGCCGTAAATCGCACGATTCATGATGTAGTCGTGGCTGGAAATCGAAGTTTCACGGTGTAAAGGCGGAGGCGGCTGGAAATCGATCTGTGAATATGGAGGCGGCGAAATAAGAGTAATCGTTGTATGGAGTCGGGGAGAGAGAGAGATGGATTTGGAGAGTGATTCTATTTTTGGGGGATATCCCCAATTTAATTCTATATGAAATGACTAAAATGGCCACGACTGCAATTTGTAATACACTAGACGGCAATCTGTATTATGTTAGTGATATTTAATCTTAAGCGTTGGATTTCCGGATCTAACGGTGTATATTGGTGTTAAGTTGTTATCCTAACTATGGTGGCACCCTAATGCACCCCCATATGAGCATAACACAAATATTATGATTTCTTAATATGAGAACCTCCTTAGATTCTTCATAAATTACCTTTAATTTAATATGTGTTCATGAAAAAATAATTTAAATCATGAAAATATTGCGAAAAAAAAATCAAAGTTTTGATATATCTTTTAGGAAAGAGAAAATTATTAGCTTTACTTAACCGTCACCTATATATTATATCTTCCTGTTATTCGTGGTATAAAATACGATATCCATAGCGTTAAATCTGCATCACGCTATTACATAATAATTTAATGAGATGTGCTGCTGTGAAAATTTTTTCTACTTCATTACTAGCCCATCTTACTTCATTGTATAGGTTTATTACTTCATTCTGTATGTAATACCTTGAAACTACAACATGTTTTTACTTGCTTCCAGTAGGTTTTGAAATGATTCAACATATGCTTCATTCAAATTCATTGACGTGGGTTTTTGCTTGATTAACATTTAAATATGCAATTTATTCAAGTAAGTTTATTACTTCATTCAGAAACGTTATTACTTCATTGGATAAGATTTTTACTTCATTCCAGTAGGACTTCAAATGCTTCTACACATACTTCATTCCAATAATTTATTATATTATTCCATGTATTTATTAAACCATATTAGCGCCAAGGCGGTGGTGATAGATATCGTGGAGAGAAAGAACGGCACGCGACGGCGAAACCACATTTACGTAGTGGAATGAAGTAAAAACCTACTAAAATGAAGTAAAAACCTACTAGAATGAAGTAATATAATCTGGACGAAGTTAAATCTTCGTAACATGTTAGTATGACTTATTTACCTTCGGATGAATTAAAATAGGCTCGTGATGAAGGCGAAAATAATTTATAAATTTATGTATCTTATCCATAAAGAACTAGATCCAAAAGCCCTAATTTAGTAGGGTTCGGTGGTTCGGTCTTTAAGAGTGAATTTATGGATAATGAGACTCTCTCTCTATATATATAATATTTGGATGATGGGGAACACAATTTTTGGGACAAACCCGACCTTGCTGCAAAAATATTAAGAGGCACTAGGGTTTGGAGAAAGTCCACAATCCTAATAACAAAAATGACTGAAAATTTGAGCTTAAATAGAGAGTGATGAATTATACTTTCATTAGAGACAACCAAATGTGAAAACGTGTTGCTATTAATATAAAGCTTGAGATCTGATCTGCTGCCGCAATTCAGGGTCTTTAAAAACATATTGAAAAAATATATTTTTAACTTTAATAGGTTACACTTCGGGAAAATTAAATATTTTATTTTTACATTTTGTTGTCGGCATTAGCTAGATATCTTGCTGTTTCCTATAAGTCACTATTTTTATTTATATTTGCTTATCTTGTTATAAACAATCTTTAATTCAAAAACTGAAATGGCATGCGAATCTGCAGAAATATTCAATTTTGGTTAAAGATAAAACGTGTCCACATTTATTACTATCATCGAAAACATCATTATTCTTATCTATCTAGTAAAATAAAAACAAGTCCTTATCCATGTAAATTATATTAATAAATTCTCGAAAACTATGTCGCCTCATACAAATCGTGTATATTAAAAGTACATGTGATCATTTTTTATAATCTGCAACTTTTATTATTTTAATTTTCATTGTCATGATTCATTTGGCCATTGAGACGTCTACTAGTTAATTTGGTTGATCAAAGAATAAATACGGGGTTACTCATTATTCATTAATTAATTTCAAGATCTGAGATTCTGAATAGATCTCCTATAGTTTCACTACGACATGATACGATTGCGGAGTAAACATATAGTTTAACAATTTAACATCGAACGGTACACCTTTAGAAACAAAAAAAATAAATTAGATAAAAGTGAACATTTATAATTTTTTTAATAAACATAAAAATTAATGTTTATTAGATCATACTCCATCCGTTCTATGTTAATAGAGTTATACTGACTCCGTCCGCCAATAGAACCCTATTACCATTTATAGTAAAAGTGAACTGGAACTTCTATTCGTGAACGGAGGGAGTATCTTTTTTGCATGAAAATTAAGAAATAGATATTTAATATGTGAAGTGGGAAGAAAAAAATTAAGAGAAAAGATAAAGTAAGTGAAATGAAGAGAGAATAGAGTAAATGAGATCAAAAAGTATGAGAGAGTGTGTGTATTGCTTTTTTACCAAAGATTTAAATGACTTTATTATGTTGGAACATCCCCAAAAAATATGATTATATTAATATGGAACGGATAGAGTATATCATAATGGACGTTTTAATATCACGGAACTTTCAAAAAGTTGGGTTTTTCCCACGAACTGTAAATTTGACAAATAATATCACGAACTTTACTATCTGTGTGTTATTTCCCACCCGTTAGGTGAGCTGGAAAAATAAAGCGTAGGTGGATTGCCGGAGGTTATCGGGAAGGTGACGTGGAATTTTCCGGAATTTAGACAAAACAGTGTCATTTTACTTGGTAAAGTTTGCACTCTTATATTCACAAAACGACATCGTTTCTTGGTGTTCTTACGATTACCCAGATTTGTTTCTGAACGATTTTGAGTTCTTCTTTCAAAAATGATTTTCAGTTCTTTTTTCAATCTCATAATCGATTCCATACTTCAATTGAAGTTCTCGATCGGTTGTGGATAGAAGTTCATCCTTCAGTTTACGATTTAGGGTTTGCAATTTGGTTGGGGATTTGGTTAGGAATAGGGTTCACGATTAGGTTGTGATTTAGGGATCAATTGGCTGTGGATAAGTAGAATTGTGACTTTGAGATCAGAGGAAGAATCAAATGAAAAACTGTTGTTTTATTACTATTGAAGGTCAACAATGTCGTCTTTTTTTATTACGTAGGAGGCTCTATGATTTAGGATTAGGTTTATTAACATTATTTTAGTTTAGGATTGAAAACGTTTTGTGAAAAATTTGCCAAATAGTTGACGATTCATTGAGTTGATGGCCAAATATATAATACCCGCTTCTTTTATTAACCATTTCCTTTATGATTAAATGTCGAACTAGAGAAATATCGTTCTTTTGTTTCGTTGAAATAAATGGAACTCGTTACCCCTTTGTTGATACTTGATGATGTTAGTTCGCAAAACAAAAGCTAAAGAGATAATTGAAACAAAACTAAAACAAAACATATGTATGAAATAAAATGACCATTTGAAAAAGAACGTGAAGATGTCCTTCCCGAACTAAAGTGTTCGCTTACATCTCAAATAATGCATTAACTTACATGATCATATTACGTATGAATTATGGATGAAAAGAAAAGAATATGGGATACTATCCTATTACAAAATACCCATGAATGGGCCAAAAGAGCTTAAGAAACTAAAGTCTTATTTTTGCTTGCACTTTGGGCCTCTTTCTCCCAAGCCCAAATCACGGCTCGTTTCGAATAGCCCGTCGAGCCCGGGGCAACAAGCCCATGTCTCGGACAGCAACGTGGCAGCTAAGCCTTTCCTTCACCTGCAAGATAATACAAGTTTTAATGATAAAGGAACAAGAGAAATTAAAGAAGCTTTTATTAGAAGAAAAGAGACAATCCCTCTTTAGCTATAGAGGACCAAGGACTTACCCAAGAAGGCAGGTCAATGCCTGCAATACCCACTCCTCAAAACAACACCTACAGACTACTATGCCCTACAATATCACCCCTGCAATAAGCAAACAAGTGATTTAATGAAGGGAATACTTGTGCTTCAAGAAAGAGACGAATGCGTTGATTAAAAGCTTAGTGAAGATCTTAAAAAGGAGGATTCACCTGCAACATGAAAACAAAGAGTTTGGGAGCTCCATTTAATTATCCTAAGTACACTACAGTCTGCCTATAAGAAATCCCCATACCACCTTCAAATCCCCTCCCACATACTTCGAGAGAGAGCTTGGAGTAGAGTTCTGCAGAGTTCTTGCAGGAATTTCCTACTCTCCGTAGGTAACACCATTGCCCTCTTTTCACAAGTTTTTCTTGCTAAAACTCAAGCTCACCCCTCTTCCTTACATTGCATCTAGGAATATCAGGGTAGGTGAGTGTTCTTGGAGGATTTTAGAACTGAAAATCAAGGGAGTTCCTACCTTCCAGTAGGTAACCCACACAACTCTCCTTATAACTCCCTTTTCATCCATGTAGAACATCACTACACCATCATGCATAAGCACAAGAATCACTTAGCAAACCTACAATACTAAATCAGTAGAAAGCCAAGCACAAGAAAGTTTAGAGCTTTACTACATAATGAAACAAGAGAAACTGTTGGGGTTTGGTGCCCCTTGCACAGCGGAAGACTTGTACAAAACAAATAATTGCATGCTACAAAGCAAATAATTCATGTTTAGAAAATATAAATCCTAAAACATGATTTCTACGGTTTAGGGTTACCGATTTTGATTCTCCAAAGAATCGTCGATTGCTCGCGCCTTCTCCACGTGATGATCTTCAATACTAGACCACAGATCTTCTAACTGGTTCCCGAACTGTATCTCGATATCGGGGGTAGGCTGATCTTATCAAAATACTAGGACTCGAATAAAGAAGACAGAAAAAATCTCACGGAGGAGAGCTGAGAGAATTTTCGAGCTCTCTCAAATTAGAGGGGAGCGAAAATTTCTCTACTAATAATTAATTTTTTGTCTTTCCTTTATTCTCCTATTTATATTAAGTTCATATTGGGCCCAGTCGGGGATCTATGGAAGGTTTTGGATATGGGCTCCCCCGATTAGCTTTTTACTAATTAAATTGAACCCACAATTTAATACAAGTTTATATGGAATATTATGAGCAGCCACTACTGAAGTAATATTGCACTCCCCATCCAAATCCGAAATTACAAGTAATCAGGGTTTCCATTATTTATATTATTTATTTCTCGCGCTTAAGATATAAATGTCCATTAATTAATTAATGTCTGCTATGGACTTAATTAATTAACATCTTATTAATTCCAAGAGTGGACTTAGCAAGAAACATTTATTTATTATTCATAGAGCGATAAAACTCCAACTGGCCAGTTTTACGAATAATAAAACCTTGATCGAGCTCCTCTTGAGGACATTATCAAACGAGACTCACCTCGCACACGTTTCAACATAATAGCAATCCTAGCACCGCTAGAAATTAATCACCACTACCCAATATATCGGGATTATTGGGTTGCGAAAACCCGCACCATTTGATAAGTCAAAGTAGTGCATAATCAATACCGTATGCTCAATGCTAACATATGTAGATTAAGAAATAGTATTTTATCAAGACCTAGTCTTTCGGTAGATAGCATAAAGACACGTCTTTCTTCATTAGGTCGTTCGATCTGCTATACCACACCAATGTCATCTTATTTCGAGGTAAGGCTTAGAAATATGCGGGTGACATTGCAACCTTTCACGATAGGTAGCCAAAGCCTATCTAGATTGTGAAATTCTTCTTTTTCTTTTGCAAAGCATTGCATAGATCGACCGTGTTACCTTAAAGTGGACGACGCCCACAACCAAGTCTACTAAGCAAAAGACTTAGACTTTGTTTACTTCTTATGCATTTAAATGTTTGTAAAACATCTTATAAATGCACAAGTAAACACAATGTAATAATAATAGTGATTCTATTCGTGCGAGACTGCTCGAATAATACTGAATCGGATTAAAAGTGGATTGTAGAGTTTTACGTATACAAGCAAGATTTTATTCGCGCGAAACTTGCTCGAAACATGCTTTTGAGTATCCTGCTCCTTTTTACTCGAATTCAGTAACTTGAGTAGTGCTCAACCCTCCAAACATAGAAACCATCATGTATATACAAGGTTCCTTCAAGTAATGTCAACCCCTCGCAATAAGTAAGAAATAAGTTCAAAACTGTAAGCCAAAAGTCCAGATTATTCAATCCGCCAATTTCTTCGAAGAACAACTTTAATCTGCCTAACTCTAAAACTATGAAACAAGAACAAACTCTGCACTAAAGAAATCACCAAAATAGGCTATGATAGAAGGCTTAGCTTGAGAGTTGAGAGGGCGGTGACTGAACGGCGACGGAGCATTGAGAACAGCCACGCGGAAACCGTAGGGCAGCAGCGAATACCTCACCAGGCATCACACAGTTCCGTTTCACCTATCAATGACGGCGTGTGTATAACGGCTGTTGCTAGAGGTGTCGATTGGAGGCGGAAACGGGCGGCGATGCGACGGAGAACACATAACTCCTCAGTGGTTTCAACGGAGAAAAAGAGAGTTTGAAGGCGAGACGCCGGCGACGCCTTGTTGCTGATCGGAGCGGTGCGCCGACGCGGGGAAGAAGAGGAGCGATGAATTGCAATTTGGGGATTTCTTTGTGAATTAGGGATTTGGTTTTTGAAAGTGAGGAAGGTAGTAGTGACCGATGGAGATGGAAGGAGTTGTCGGGCCTTTCCCTTAATTTGATACTTGAGCCAAATATTATTAACCTTGGGCCTTTTAATTCAATTCTGGGGCTAAGGATTTAATATAGGAAGTGGGCTGCGAATCTTTAATTCTTGGGCCGCATGAAGATTTAACTAAGTAAGAATCTGGCCCAAATTAATTGATCAATTAATTAGGAATAAGCGATGGTTCGCTAAGTAACTTCCGAGACGATAAATTAATTTCCAGATTTATCTAACTCCATGAATAATGAATATATGGAGATTAAGGTGTTTTTTTTTAGTTGAGCAAGAAATTTCTCAAACTTTTCGAATGATTAAATTTCCTGATTTAATTAATGCTCATGGATCCTAGAGCTTCCTCTAAAGAAATTTAGAAAAAGAATAAAATGAGCACACGCTTAGGATGCATTCATGTTTAAGTCTATTTGACTTCTTAAAGTTTAATTAAGGTATTACCTAATTTTCTAAAGGGACGTCTTCGCACGTCGTTTAAGACCAAGTCAAGGATTTTCCGAAAAGACTTAAGCTATCGAGGTGGGCATTTTCTTTCAAAATGTGAACTTGCCTTTTTGCATGATTATGTGAAAATGATTCTATTTGTGTTTTGTCATGCCTTTTTGTTTTATGAAATACCTATCTGCTTGGCTATGCCAATTTATGTTTAATCGAATTCGGGTCCCAGTAGGGCTGCAAATCCTACTCGGACTAGTGTACACATATGGGGATCGTGAGCTAGCTTTTAAGTTGGCCGGTCCAGTGACCGTCGTGGAATGTGACCACATTCCCGGTTCACATACGTTTCAGATATGGTATATATGTTATGTGATTGCGCAATCAACTTTGCGAACAAAAGAAATTTTAGTGACTCGGGCCTTTTTAAGTTAAAACCCCGTGATCACTCAACTGGCTGACAAAACTTTTACGAAAATTATGTTTCGGCAGTGTGCCCACTGAGTATATCAAATACTCAGCCCTGCATGTTTCTTTTATAATGTGCAGGTTGAACATGTACGAGGAGGCGAAGGTGTTGGGAAATGATCATTAAATAAGTAGTTAGGTAGCCCAAAGTAGTATGTCTTCATACATACTATTTTGTCTCGCACTCTTCCGCTGCAGTAGAACTATGTTCTAGAAACATATGATTTTAGTCTTGATACTCTGATTCTCTTTTGACTATGTACCCATTCGCCTTTGAAACTATTACCTCGAGTTGAATTGTTGCTCTTATGTTTATTTCATGATTGATGAGATTATTTGAGTCACGAAATAGCTACGCTCACTAGTACTAGGGAGTTGTGGTTGTGACAAAATATGATAAATAAATTTTAAAAATTGCTAAGTAGATTGACAACTAGATTTAATTTGCCAACTCAACATACATGTCATTCTACTAATAGCAGGAATTTTAGGCAGTGGGAAATAACACTCAGGTAGTAAAGTTCATGATATTATTTGTCAAATTTAAAGTTCGTAGAAAAAATCCTAACTTTTTGAAAATTCTGTGATACTAGAGGCCAATATCCCTATTATTAAAAGATGGAAGTCGTATAAAAAACATTCACACCCTTGTTATAGAACTAATTAACAAGCTATATTAACAATATTTTAAATTTGCGGTACAATAGATCACATCAATTCTTAGGATTTTATTAGCGGTTGTAATATAGTGGTCCTATTGCAAATGGGCCGGTCTGCTTCACTTGTAACCAGCCTAAGAGTATTGGCCTGATGTGTCATATAACTAACCCTACACGTGGCCTGGCTTGGTTGGGGTGTGAGAGCTGTGTCATATATATACTCCTTGGCCCTCTCTCTCTTCAGATTATTCATTCGTGTGCCTCTTCTCTTCTCTGAGTTGTTCTAGGGTTTGTTGCTTCTTCCTCTCGATTGATCTCTCTGTGCTGTTAGCTTGAGAGATTGTAGATCTCCTCTCGTGTTCCTGCGTGTGTATACACTGAGTCAGTGAGTGAGGGTAGGGATGTCAATCGGGCCAGCCCACCGGATTTCGGGCCAACCCTATTCGGGTTGCGGGTCAATCAAGTGCGGGCTAATCGGGCTATGATTTTTTCGGGTTATAAAAGTTCAACCCTAACCCTAAAAGCTCAGGTTTCGGGCTAGCCCAGTGGGCTAATTGGGTTGCTACCGATAAAATTAACGTGCGATCAATCCAATAAACAATGGCGAAAATTAGTTATATTTACAAATTGTAAAATACTTAATTATGATAAATTTGAGATATATGCTTAAACTCAAACATAAACATGATCAAATACTAATATTTGAGATTTATGCAAAATAAAACATAAACATCAAGAAATTTTAAAGCATGTTTTAGAAATTTAAATATATTTTTAGTGAATTTGAACTTTCTAATTTATATAGTATCTATTATTATGTTAATAAAAATTTATATATTTAATATATAAAATTGAAAATTATTTTTTTAGTAATCTATATTATAAAATAACCAATGAAGTGTTGAATTACAGTCAAACAAATAGAACGATAGAAATTTTATCGGGTTTCCGGGCCAGCCCATCGGGTTTTCGGGTCTGGCCCTAACGGGTTGCGGGTTAATCGGGTGCGGGCTAATCGGGCTGTGATTTTATCGGGCTAGAAATTTTCAGCCCTAACCCTGTAAATTTGGCGGGCTATTCGGGCCGGCCCATGGGTTGCGGGCTACATTGACATCCCTAAGTGATGGAGTGCTTGAGAAAGGAAACCTCTGGTTTCTGGTCTAAGGAATCTGACCGTGTGTTTGGGGTTTTTCTTGAGTGTCTGAGGAAGTTCAAGTGTGGTGATTTGCTGGAGCTAGGGTTCTGGTTCTTGACTGCAATCTGAGAGGATTACTGAATCTAGGGCTTTGTGGATACTGTGAAGCAGATCAGTGATCTGCTATAGTTTCTCCTAACCGGGCAAATCAATCGGTGAACAAGGGACTGAGGGTCGGATTATAGGTCTGTGCAGTTGTAACTGGTGCAACTTGAGCCTACGATTTATCTTTGATCTTTTGGTTGTTTCTTTGTGTTCACTTTGAATCTATTTCATATATTCTTGAGGTGAACGAATTTAATCTGTGTGTTAAGTGTTTCAGGTTTGCTCATCCCAGATCTGAAGTATCTTGAACTAGAAGTAGTTAGATCTAGATGCAGACTTGTATTACTTGTGTATTCTGGATTGATTGTCACCTTACGGCGGCCATCACTTCAATTTCCTAATTACACTAAAAAAACCAGCTAAGAGTATATTTTTTAATGTAATTAAGTATGCTAATTTATATTTCTAAATAAACAATTAAAATTAAGGGATACAAATGGAACTATCCTAGTTAAATACTCTTAAAAGATTAAGATAATTTACTTTTAACTTAGAAATTAACACTTTCTTTTATTTGCGTCATAAATCGTAATTATATTTCAAAATTAGTATAACACAAATAATTGCTTCTCTATTTTTGTGGTGTATTTATTTTCTGAGTTGATTACGTTTAAAATTCACACAATCTTGATTAGAATTAATGTTTAGGAATTGTTTTATGTTCCACATGATTAACTACCTTATTGGTGGAAATACAATTTCAGTAGACTTTATTAGCGTGTCTTACATATTGTATTGACATTTTTTGTTGCTGTTATTTTGTCATTTATTGACGCTTTCTAACGGTTTAGATCATAGTTTAAAGTTTGTACGAACTATTGTGTTGGTTGATCCCAATTGAAACATTATTCACTCTGAAACATGTAAAGAAAAAACAAAAGGAGCCGAGACGATTATAACACAAACGGAAACTGATTAACAACTTTCACTTCCATCTCGAACATACATAGTCTATTAGTCTATTGAGAGGGTCTTACATGATCACACAAACGAACATCGAACATACACCAGTTCGACCTTATTTTTATGGCACACAACGCACATGCATATACACAAAATACGAAAATGACACAGTTACACTTGGGCAATTTTGGTGCCCTTCTCCTCGCTCACAAAATTATTCACGAGGGTGGAGGTGAAATACCAGGAGACGACGTCGTGGACGGCGGCATCTTCCCATTCCAGCCCGCTTGCACCTGAGAGCCCGACTTGAACTTGCTCGGGCAACAAAGCGCTCAAGTCGTACACCAAGCTGACCTCGTAATTAGCAGCTCCTGCGGTGGCGCGCACGCTGATCACTTTCGTCGCTGCCTCGTAGTTTATGCGGGCCCTCACACGCTGCCCGATGGTGCCCTCGAACCTCGTCACATTGGTAGAAGTCCTCGAGCCGAGGTTGATCCCGATGTGGGGGAAGCTCGGGTCATACGGCGAGTTCACAAAAATATCGAATTCGATGGCTAACACGTTGGGAGCCTGCCCATATAGCGAGTACACGCCCAAGTTGCCCCCGACGCTGTACTGGGGGATGGTGGAGCCCACGGGCGCCACGAAGAATACGATCCCGTCGGCTGGTTGAGTGGTGCTGGTCCAAGAGCTGATGTTAAACTCTATGCTCGTTTCAAATGACGCTAACGCCCCTTCTCTGCGGAACAGTACTGGGGCCGTGTGGAGGACTCGGCCGACCGTGCCCGGCACTGAGACGCCCGACGCGGTCTTTGTCAGACGGAGGAAGGTCGAGTCCGGTGGGAAGAAGGCGTCGCCTTGGTAGGTTAGGGTTGTGGGTTTGTCGCCGTAGAAGTCGTACGTGAAGGAAGTTGATTCGCTCTGAGAGTAGGCCTTGTTCGTCATTGCCAGAATGACGAACATGGCTATGGCTGCCGAAGAAAGCAGAGGCTTTAGGGTTTTCAAGAGGGCCATGGCTTATGATTCAGTGAGATGTTGTGAGATTTTTTTGTGTTTGATGTGGTGAATGGGGTATGGTATTTATAGTAGTTGTTCACCGACTACAATTTAAATTTAAATTAATAATTAACAGTTGAATTTACTAATCTAATCTTGGGTAGCCATCACATGGTAATTTAGCACCCCTCTTTCTGTATTCTTTGGTCCGTTTATTGTTTACGTAAAATCAATATTTGTATTATGATATGGAGTACTCCCTTTGTCTGCGAATAAGAGTCTCGTTTTTTTATTATAGTCCGTCCGCGAATAGGAGTCTCGGTTCACTTTTACCATAAATAGTAGGGACCTCTATTCCACTAACTTTTTCCACCCACTTTTCTTAACATTTTTTAAAGTCCGTGCTGCCCATAAATGGGACTCCTAATGGCGGACGAAGGAAGTACTATTTTGTTTAGCTGTTCACTTATCGTACCTAATGATATAAGTATAATTTAATAGTAGTACAATTTTTAACTTGTGAATTTATTCCTGTACGATTTTTGTTTAAGTTAATTTACTTCCTCCGTTCCATAGTAATGAAGGCGTTTCTTTTCGGCACGGAGATTAAAAAAAATTGTGTTAGGTGAGTTAAGTAAAGGGAGAGTAAAGTGGGAAATGAAAAAGGTAGAGAGATGAAGAGAGAAAAAAGTACGAGAGAGTAAAGTAAGTGTAAAAAAATGTGTTGACTTTTACTAAAAAGAGAAATAACTCTAAGATTATGGAACGTACCAAAATGACGAAATGACTCTATTACTATGGAACGGAAGGAGTACAATTTAGTATTAACATATTTTGTATAGACACTCTTTATATTTGATTTAAATAATTATCTATTGGTTTATAACGTTCTTCAAAGTTATTATATGGAATATACGGTGTGTGATCAAATAGTAACTAAGTTACGGTAATAACTAATACTTCCTCCGTCCCGCTTTAGCAGTCCCATTGACTTTTCTGCACTCGTTTTGTAAAAATGATAATAAATAGTTAAAGTGGAGAAATAATAAAGTAAAAAGAGAATAATGTAGATAAGACTCTTCTCTATATTATTCTCTTTTTTACTTTATTATTTCTCCACTTTAACTATTTATTATCATTTTTACAAAACGAGTGCAGAAAAGTCAATGAGACTGCTAAAGCGGGACGAAGGGAGTAACTAATATCAATTTTGTATGTTAAAAACATCAACACAAAGACATAAATTTGTCAAGTTTCTTGTGTTGATAAAATAATATCTTTGTGTTGACATTTTAAATTTACATGTTGTATTGATATAATTATGTCTTTGTGTCGATAATTTTAACATACAATATTGAAAGTTATTAGTTATTATTGTAAATTAATATAGTACTATTATCACAGGCATCGAATGTACCATCATGTTTGTATTTTTGAATTTACTTATATTTTCTAGTAAGTAAATGTTACTCCCTATATGTTCGTATAAACGTTTCGTTTTTAGCATTTATTTTGGGAAAATAAGTAATGAATAATTAAATTGAAGAGAAACTAAAGTAAGAGATAGAATGATAAGGAGAAGACTTTTCTCTATATTATTCTATCTCTTACTTTATTATCTCTCTATTTTAACCATTTATTATAATTTTTCAAAACAAGTGTTCAAAATAAAACGCCTTTACTGCAGATGGACATAAGGAGTAGTATTATATAGTAGTACGAGAAGTTGGATAATGATTAATTATTGAAAAACGATTTCACCTTTTAATTGTAAAGATATGCATGTAGGTTTGTGGAGAAAGAGTGAATGTGGTTATTGTTTATTTTATCGTAAATAAAAGGGAAGCATGAAAAAAAGGCATAATGGGTAGTTTATACGCTTCACGCTCCAGCTCCAGAAAAATATGAACTATTTTCTTATTAGTCTGTGTCTGGAAAGTATGAACTTCCTTTGTCCCAGATAATTTGTCATATTTTTCCATTTCGATCCGTCAAACAAGATAATTTGTCCCATTTCACTTTTACCAATTTTGGTAGTGGACTCTATATTCCACTAACTCATTCTCACTCACATTTTATTATAAAACTAATATATAAAAGTAAGACCCACATTCCACTAACTTTTTCAACTCATTTTTCATTACATTTCTTAAAACATGTGCCCGGTCAAAGTGATACGAATTATCTGGGACAGAGGGAGTATTACTTAAATGTTTGTTCGAGGGGAAAGTAATGTTAGCAGGAAAATAATTTCTATGAATATCAAACCTGAAAAATATAATTTTTAATAATTTTACTTTCGTTTGTTTGGATAAAACAAAAAAAAGTTAATTTTATTTGTAATTTAAAACCCTAAAAGAACACATCCGAATAATAATCTTTTTTAAATGACATTAACATCAGATGCGATCATGCGAGCTAAAAGATTTATAGGTCACCAGTCCATATCCTAGCTAAGTAATAGATTCCTCTATATATCTTGATGAAAGAGATAATGTAGGGATGCGAGCTTGCTGACTTTCTCGAATTGCTAATTCTACCTCATTTTTCAGCAGTTTAAGGCTGTTTAAGTGATAGCCTCAGGGGTCCAAAAAAATAAATATCACTAAAATAAGTTTGAATTAAAAGTTTGAATCTTATCTCGTATCTCCAGTCTTATGGAGAAATGCAGATAAATTTGGTGCATGGAGATTTGGAGTTAGTCACACTATTGCATGTAATATAATATACTCCACTAGTTAAATTCTGATAGGTTTACATTACATGATTGTCGCGCAATATTATATAGTTAAACACGAATAGGTTTACCTTACATATATAATTATCGCATGCAATATTATATAGTTAAACGAATAGGTTTACATTACATAATTATCGCATGTAAATAATATAGTTTAAATTCTAATTTTGTAAATCTCTCTCGCTCAACCTTCTCATCTTTGAAAATAAATCTGATTATATACTTTTTGTAACGTCCCGATTGTACCCTACACTTGAACCTCGCTTTAAAAAAAATAAAAGTTTCGATGTGGAGTTCACTAGATTCTTTTGCAAGTGCTAAGTTTGATTTAATCTTAAATAGAGAACTTAATAAGTCATGTTTGGTTCTTTGGCCTTTTGAAATTATTTAATTGATGTATCTTCTGGTGGGTGGAATACAATTATTTTAGCATAGTGACTAACAATTTGAGCATAAAATAGAGTGATATATACTACTAACGTGTCCACTTTCATTACTATATCATCGAAAACAACATTATTCATCTTTAATGATACTACTAGACAAGTTAAGACCTTATCTTTTAAAATTATAGTAATAATATTTCTTGAAAACTCTGTCGCCTCGTCTACCTTGTTTTTAATACTTTATTTTTATACTATTTTTTGTACTCCCTCCGTCCTGTCTCAAGCGATTAATTTCTTTTTTACCATTTTTTAACGAAAATGATAATAAATAATTAAAATGAAAAGAAAGTAAAGTAAATGAGATAATAATATAAAAGAGAGCTGTATCTACATTATTCTCTTACTTACTTTACTTTCTCTCCACTCTAATTATTTATTATCATTTTTCCCGAACTTTTATTTTAATTTTCATTTGGCCATTGAGACGTCTATAAATTATTATTTCTCCCGTGACGTTGCACAATACATTATATTTCTTTTAAAAATATTAGTCTTTCCATCCTAAGATAGTTGTGGTCTTTTTTTCAAAGAATTTAAGAAATTGATTTGTTAAATGTTAAAATGGAAAGAGTAACATAAGAGAATAAATAAAGTAAGCGAAGTAAAGAGAGAGAATAAATCAGTAAGAGAGATGAGGAGAAAATAGTAAACCTGAGATGAAGAGAAAGTAGTGAACATGTTACTCAATTACCTTGAGACAAATAAAAGAAATACGACTCAACTACCTTGGAACAGAGGGAATATATACTACAGAAGAGTATTAAATTATTATCTATCTAAAACAGAAAATAAAAAAAATATTACTCCCTCCGTTACCTCATAGTTGAGGTGAAACTTTTCCGCACAAAGTTTAAGAAAGGGATATTGAGTATGTTAAATAAATAAATAAATAAGAGAGAGATAAATGTAGAGAGAATAAAGTAGAAAGTGAATAAAAAAAAAAGAGAAAAATGTTACTATATACTCCCTCCGTCCACAAAAAATAGGACACTTTGTGAATGACACGGGTTTTAATGTAGAATTGGTAAAGTAAGAGAGAAGGATAAAAAGTAAGAGGGAAAGGGAAAAAAAGTAAGAGATAAGTAGTGTTAGTGGAATGTGGAGTTCATATTATTAGAAAGAGAGAAGGGAAAAAAAGTAAGAGAGAAGTTGTTGAAAACTTTCCTTTTTTGAATGTGCCCTATTTTTCGTGGACGGAGGGAGTATGAAAATAACTCAACTATAAGGGAACGAAGAGAGTAGTAATATATTCATACATAACCATTGATTGAAATCTGATATATATAAACTATAAAAACTAAAACCACACATCAACATGTAATTAAAAATGCATTTCGATGGTGAAACTGTTAAATATGGATTTAGAGATGTATTGTAAAAGTTTGATTAGGGAGAAACTATAATCTTTCAACTGTATTTTTCATTACAGTAAGCATCTTATACATAGCATGATACATGAGTGTTGTTTCAAAGCAGATTCGAGGGAGATTTATGAACCTGCATGCGAGTAGTGATCAATCAGTGATTGCGAGAAGCGATCGAGTGAAAGTGAGATGAACTAGGGTTTCGAGAGGAAAACCCTAGCCGCGTGAGGAGTAGAGAAAAATAGTACTTACATTACATAATTATCGCATGTAAAATAATACAGGTAAAGTCTAATCGGATACATTGCATGTATACTTATCCAAAACAAGTATTCCATCTCATCTCTCGTTTTGATCCGATATGAATTTTAAGTAATGTAAAAAAAAGTGTGTGAAAAAAATTAGTGGGATGTAAATTCTAAAAAAAATTAGTTGAACGTAGATTCTACTTTTATTTGAAGAAAACAAATAGATGTAAGTTGATTATATTTTTTGTTTAATTACTTATAAGGAATATTGACACCTAATATCATGGAACTTTAAAAAATTTGGTTGAAATTGACAAATAATATCACGAACTTTACCCTGAGTTTGTTATTTCTCACCAATGAAAAAAATACGGCTATATTAATAGATTGAAGAACAATTTTGGAAGGTGTGCTTCAAGAAAAACTATCTTCAAAGATTGAAAAACTTGAAACTCTCGAAATTATTGTCGAGAAATTACCGATAAAATTCGTAAAATAAAATTATTTGCCTTAGTTTTTGCATTGGTGGGAAATAACAAATATATGGTAAAGTTCGTGATATTATTTGTCAATTTCAAAGTTCGTGGGAAAAAATCCAACTTTTTGAAAGTTCCATTATATTAGGTGTCAATATCTCTGCTTATCTATACATATATAAAAGTCGAGTTTTGGCCTCCTTTTGAAATATTTATAAATTTTGTCCTTATTCTTTAATATTTATAAGTCATGTGACCAATTTGATTATTTATGGAATAACTAATTTCTTCCAATGGTCATTACATATACCACTATATTATATTTATGTATATTTACGTTACATTATTACCACACCAAAGAAAATAATTTGGGCGTTACTTTTAATAAAAAACGTTTATTGATAATATTGCCAGAGCTTAATTGAAATATTTGGAGCTAGAATATCGATTCAATGTAAATACAATTGTAAAATCATAAGATGTCGTTTCATCTTTAGTGCAGCCCTTCTTTATAATTCAAAAAAATATTATTTGATTAATGAATCTATAAATTTTAGAGTTACTATATATAAGGGAGTGATCAATTATAACTAATTAGCAATTTCAAACTAAGATTAAATCTTAGCCATTAGATTAGAAGATCCAGTGGTTGAAATAATGTCACATAGATTATATTTTTAATAAAGAAAATTAATAAATAAAATTAGAGGGTATTAATTCAATTTCCTCTCATTAAAATCATCTTAAAACTTTAAATTTACATAGCTCTCTCGATTTAAATTATTTTTTTCGCAAAAAATATATCAAATTAAAGATAATTTTATAAGGATTCCAACGAGATCTCAATTGCATATGTTCCGACGACGTTCGGATGATGAAATTTGATATTTTTTATTTTAAATTTCGTAAATGTTGTTAACTAGGCCTGCTTATTCGGCCGGTTCCGGTTCTACCCGGTCCAGTTGACCGGGTACCCAGTTGCAAAATCTCATGAATCTTGGAACAGGAACCGGATCCGGAACCGTCCGGTTCCGGTTTGGAACCGACCGGGTAAGAACCGGCCGGTACCGGTTTCGAACCGGAACCGATTTGTAGTTTTAATTTTAATTTAAGTATACTAATTAACGAAAAGTTGTTTATTATTTACCTAATTTTAATCTGACACCAAACTAGATTTAACTTATATATAACAACAATTACATTATCTCCACTTAGTATCAAGAAATATGATTCTCACATTAGCCCACGAGTTATCTGTGATGTCAAACCAGAATTACGGTATATTCTTTCGCATGTTTCCTCAATTGGTAACCTCCACCTTGACTCCTCTAAGAGCTTTCATGATCTGTTAAAATTATTTTTGTTTAAAGAACTCAAAGTATAATGGTAAATAATGATCCAAACACATAAATTGGAAAATTATATTGTCAAACCAAGAGTAGCATTTATTTTAAGCAATATCAAAGTAGCAAAGGAATACATTCAGTAATACTAAAGAATCAAAACCAACCTTGATAATAATAAATGAATTACCGTTAATTACTATACTTCAATTTTAGTAAAAAAAAATTAAATTTAATACTCTCTCTGTCCCATTAGAAATGAAACGTTTGCTTTTTTGCACATGTTTTGAAAAAATAATAATAAATAGTTAAAGTGGAGAAAAAATTAAGTAAAAAGAGAATAATATAAAGGGGAGTCTCATCTACATTATTCTCTCTCTTACTTTATTTTTTCACCACTTTAGTTATTTATTATAATTTTTCCAAAATAAGTGCGCAAAAGTAAACGTTGCATTTTAAATGGGACGGAGGGAGTATATATTATTCGGTTCCGGGTAGAACCGGAACCGGAATTTATGAAAACATTAGAACCGGAACCGGATTCTTCGGTTCCGGTTCTTCATTACCCGATCGGTTCCGTTCCGATTCCGGGTACCCGAGAACCGGAGAACCGGTTAAGCAGTGCCTATTGTTAACCAGATTTTTATCAACAAATACATTAAAAAATCATCTCAATAAAACCATGTAAAAATCTCAATAAATATGTGTTGATATTTTCTTGTACTAGTGTTGATATTCTTATGTCATAATGTTGATATTTGTAATACATTATGTTGATATAAAAAAACATTCATGAAAATTATCATATGATAACATAATGAAGATATTACCCTTTTGTTGATATTTTGTCTACTATTTATTGAGATTGGTAAGATTTAATCTCATTCACTCATTTTAAAATCTAAGGGTAGAGATTTGGTCTTGATTTTGGATTATGGTGTTATAAGCATTAGAATATGACCCACTATCTATATATATATATATATATCTATACATATATAAAATGCGAGTTTTAGCCTTCTTTTGAAATATATATAAGTTTTGGGGTTTAAATATGAATATTTGTGAGATATGGGTGATTGAGTATAAAATAGATGATTATTGACATTGTAATTACAAATTTTCAGTCATTGTTTAGAAATTAATTATAAATTATTGCATGTATACAATGTGAAGTAACGGTCAATCATCATGGTGGACTAAGCAACTAAGCATTGAAACTCATTTATTCATAATAAGAAACATGTTATAACTTTTAATTAATGGCTATTAACAACAAAAATGAATAAGAAAAGTCAAATTTTGTAACCTTTATTGTCTTAATTTATAATTATGTTGTTTTATTTCCATGATCTCTCATGGACTAATTTTGTGCTTATAAAAGGCACAGAGTTGTAGATGAATCACACACCGAACAAAAGCATTTTCCATTCTCTCTCAAGTTCTCAACATTTTGTTGTACATTTTAGGAACATTGTATTACTCAATTTTTGGAGCCCCATCAAGTTCATCAATACCTAGCAGGTTTGAGATGTTATGTACGTTAGGAGGATTTCATATTTGGGGATAATACGTCAATCCGAGAGCACTACTTGTAATGTAATTTGTCTTGCTGAAAGAGATGATTTCATGTATTGTTGTTTTTTCATTTGATTGCAATAGTTAGAGTACCGCATGTATATATGGTTCGAGAATTTTATCCCAATATTTCTTACAATTCTTAGAGAGGGAAGAATCGAAACATTCTTGACTCGAGAATTTTATCCTAATATTTCTTACAATAGTGAGTACCACGTGTATATATTGTGATTTAAATTTTTCAGTAGAGAGATATGAATGATTGTTTTAAACATATTTTTCAAAAGTATCAACACTTGATACTCTCTTCTTTGTTGTCTAAATAATTGTGTTTGTCTTGGTTCCATTTTAAGTAGTGGAGTATATTTATTGAATTGTTATTTATACTAGTATATTTTTCTACTTTTAATCTTATATAGTTATACTATTTTTTATTTTAATTAATTAATTAATAATTTAAAATCGTATGATGAAAAAATATTTCGTCGTGCATCGCACGTGGGTTAACACTAGTATATATAAAAGATGAGTTTTGGCCATTATTTTAAATACTTATAAGTATTGGGCAAATTTTGTATATTTATTAAGTATGACAAGGCGTATTATATAGTTTCTTCCTTTTTGTAAAGAATAGCATTTTCAGTTATAAATTTGACGTGTAGTTATTTCCAAATGATTAAATATTTGAGCCCATAAATTATTTCATGCCAATGTGTAAGTAACATCCATCTATTTGATCAATTTTAATTAATTTAAAATAAAAAAATTAATGTATCACTAAATGATTGGTCATTGAAAAGTAATGTTAGCCTTTTAGTAACGGTCACTAATTAAATTATCATTTGATATTTGTTTTAATTGTTATTATTAACTAGATAAATGAGGTCTTTCTTTTTTGTCTATATATATATATATATACACGCTTCTTTTTAGTCGTGAAATTATCTTTTTAGTTTGGTCTTTTTGGCATTTCTCAATGACAAATTGTTTAGAGAATGGAATAGAGGGATCATGGACGAAGATCGATGATGTGGTGGGATTCTATGTAGCATCATTTTACCGCCGACATACCGATCATGCTCAATTTGCATTTCTTGGTTTGAAAATAGAGGGATCGTGGATGAAGGTCGATGATGTGGTTGGATTCTATGTAGCATCATTTTACCGCCGACATACTGATCATGCTCAATTTGCATTTCTTGGTTTAATCTTTTTTAGTATTTTATTATTATTAGTCTGGTTAATTGTAGATTATGTTTATTCTATGTTGAGATTAAAAGTGTAGTATGCAAATAGTTGTAAACTATATATGTTAATCTTAGCTGCTAGAAGAATATTTATATAGACAACATTAACATGTAATCTGCAGGTGTTCAAAACGAGATATTACCGAGAGTAACCCATTAACAAAGCCCGAATACGTTGCACATATTCAACTCAATAGCAATATTGCTGGTTTTCTGCGTGGAATGCTTAATGTTGGCATAAACATGGTGAGATTTAGTTATGGATTTCCTACTAAGGCCATTGAAAACTGTACAACTTGCTAGACGAAACTAGCTATGCATTTTGATAATGCATAATAATATGTCTTTAATATTGTATAAATATATATTTTTTATTTACAGCATTGTATTTGTATATATTTGATATTAAAGTATGACCTTATTGTTATTTTTTCTTTATAATTATATTTTTCGCCCCTTTTCATTTTTTTAATTATGTTTTTCATTCCTTTCCATTTTCTTAACTATATTTTTCGTTTCTTTCACCATATTCATTTATCAATTATGATAAAACATCATGTCTATTTTTAATATTAGTATGAACTTATTGATAATTTTTCTTTTTAATTATATTTTCATTTCTTCCATCTGCTTTTATTTATTAATTGCTATGTTTATATTTTTTACATGATGTTACCACAATTTTTTTCTTTTATATTTTAATCATTACAATATTTTTAATAGTAATGATTAGATTTTTAGTCTATTTATATTAGTACTTTCTAATTGATCTATGTTATAAAATTTATGTTGAAATTATAACCGCCCAATTTCTAGGTTGATTTATACGAAAGTATTATTATTATTGGTAAAATTAAATGCAGTTTGTTTAGTTTTTATTTAATTTTATTGAAAATTATACAAATTGTCAAAACTTGCTATGCATATTGGTTATTGATTATAATTTTGTTCTTTTTAAAGTTATGAAAGTATTTAATTGTAGTTTTAGGTGAGATGAATGACTTTAAACAAGGGAAACAAATTATTTTACCTTTGAGTTCTAATGGAGAGTGACGAGTTGTGAAGAATGAAAAGTTTTAGTTTATAATGACGAGGGTGATGGTCTTTTAATTATAAAATTTATGTAGTGTACAAAAAAGTTTTTTTAAAATTATGAGTATTTACCCTTTGGTTTAATTATTTATTGTGATAGCTTTTATCTTCTGTTCCATGATTTAACATTTGAACATTATATTATTTTATTTATTTAAAATTTATTATGTTGCAATGTTGATTTCTATATATGTTCAATTATCATATAACTAAAATTTGGTTGGTTATTTTGTTAATTATTAATACCGATTCTAATTTTATTTAATTAATTTAAAATTTAAAAATTAATATTTTTAAAATATCATATTCTGTGCATCGCAAGGGGGTGATACTATTAATAATAATACATAACTTTTATTCTAATAACAATACAATGAAAGTAAATAAGTTATTGTAGATTTGATCAATTGACTTATGACATGTTTGGTCACCCTGATAACTCATCTAGGTTCATGGATTTCCATCCGTAGATGAGTTATCACCTCTACCAAACATGGCCATGGTACATGTCATGTGGCATTTAATAAAATCCGATTTCTAATTATTTTTTGGCGATACAATTATCCATTAAAATTAAGGTAGTTACAGTATATTAGAGGAAGAAAATTTTCAGTGCGTATACTGAATGTGGATTATACGGCCTATGTAAGTACTAATATACTGATGTATTAAAGCATATTGATATTGTGTCTAGCATAGAAAATCAATATACTGATATTGAATGATAAATGATAGATATGTTAATATTTTACTTATTTTTGAAAATAAACATAACACAAATATTTTGATTTCTTAATTTGAGAAAGGAGGTTCTTCACAAGTTATCCTTAATTTGACATGTATTTCGTGAAAAAAATAATTTAAATCAAGAAAATTGTGAATTTTTTTTAAAGGTTTGAATTTTAATAGTATATTTTTTAGGAAAGAGAAAATTATTAGCTTTACTTAACCGTCACCTATATTTTATATCTTCCAATAATACCCTTATAATTCAATTATATGTATTGGTTTTTAAATCTTATTTTAAGAAGGATTCTTTATGGATTATGACACAATTTTTGTGACAAACCGACCTTACTGCAAAAATATTAAGAGGCACTAGGATTTGGAGAAAGTCAACCATCCAAATAACAAAATAACCAAATGTAAAAACGTGTTGCTATAATCGCTGAAGACGATGAATATATATTACTAATATAAGCTCGAGATCTCTGCTACCGCAATTCGGTGGCACTTCGGAAAATTAAATATTGAAAAAAAATATATATTTATCTTTAATAGGTGGCACTTCGGGAAAGTTAAATAGTACTGTATTTTATTTTTTACATTTTTTTGTCGGCATTAGCTAGATATCTTGCTGTTTCCCAGGACCATTTTATTTAAGTCACTATTTTTATTAATTTTATATTTTCTTATCTTGTTATAAACAATCTTTCAAAAACTGAAATGGTATGCAAACCGACAAAGTTTTTACTCCCTCCGTCCCGTTTAATACGTTTTTTTTTTTTAGTTTGTCCCAACTAAGATGATATATTTCCTTTTTTTATAATTATCTCTCTCCAATTAATGCACTCAACCTTCTCTCACCAATTAAACACTTTAACCAATAACTCCTAAAATCTCGTACCGGCTAAGCAATGTGTCATCTTAGACGGGACGGAGAGAGTAGTTTATATTCTTCGAAGTGGTTGGATCAATCTAATTACAAATCGAGCTGGATTACGTAACAAACAATAAACATACAAGGTTTGTATCCACGCAAAATAAAATCTAAATATACAAACGCAGAATAAAATTATATATAGAGAATATATTTAGGTTACTTTTAGTTTTTTTTCGTGTCATTTTAATAGATGATAATCTAAAATAATCTAACAATAGAATTAAACCTTGATTTATAAAACGATATAAAACCGATTAATAATGATTTCTCGTATTTTTGGTTAATCATTGACCATCAGATCGCCTAATCTTAGGACCACAATTTGACATGTATTTCTATATTAAGATGCATTTTGTTTTGATCATTTTCCTATACATTGGGATGTGATCCATATTTTAAATTGATAACGGACAACTATATCAACAACCTACATTATGAATGTCAACACAAAGACACATGGATGTAAACTAATATCAACAACCTACGTTATGAATGTCAACACGAAGACATTTGTATGTCAACTTAAGGTAGTTGACATTCATATGTCTTCTGTTGACATATAATTATAAATGTCAACATGAAGACATACATATGTCAACTGCATTTAGGTTGTTGACATACAAATATTTCTGTGCTAACATCTATGATGTAGATTGTTGATATAATTGTCAGTTATAAATTTAAGATAGTTGTCAACCTAACAGGACCAATACAAATACAAGAGTGGGTAGTGATAAAATGCAACTCTAAATGTACAAACTTCAAACTATGAACTGAACCATTAAAAAATGTTAATAGATGAAAAAATAACATCAAGTAAAAAATGTCAACACAATATCAACCGTGACATTGTGTTGACATCTTTATAATCTTTTGTTGATACTCCCTTCGTTCCTTCATAGTTCAGTCATTTTTCCATTTCGGGAAGTTCCTCCATAGTTGAGTCATTTCCATATATAGTAACTTTTTTCTCTTTCTTACTTCACTCTCTCTTACTTTATTATCTCTACTTTATTCACTTTATATTTTATTCTCTCTACCTTTTCCTTTCTCTTACTTTTTTATTTATTTATTTAACACACCCAACATTCATTCTAAAACTCTGTGCCGAAAAGTTTCGCTTCAACTATGAAGAAATGAAGGGAGTATTATTTTGTTATCTGTTGAATTTATAACGATCTAGATAATAGTTTGGAGTTTGTATAATATTTAGACTATGCATTTGATTACATCTTATAAAACTAAGTACTATATATAAGTGATGAGACTCGTATTTCAGTAACTTATTTAATTCACATTTTCTATACTCTCTCCGTCCCACTTTAGGAGTCCCAGTTTACCATTTTTGGGTGTCCCATTTTTGGAGTCCCGGTTGGAATATTCCATAAATGGCAATAGGCCCCACATTCCACTAATCTTTTTTCCAATCACATTTTATTATAAAACTAATACAAAAAAGTAGGACCCACATTCCACTATCTTTTTTCATCAATTTTTCTTTACATTTCTTATAATCCATGCCGAACTCAACCGAGACTCCTAAAATGGGACGGAGAGAGTGTTTCTTAAAATTTGTGCAATAACTAAATAGGACTACTAAAAGAGGGAGTATTTTGATTGTTTTGAAAGAATAAATTAGGTATTCCTATTAAAATTACCACCCATATCCTAACTTATTTATGAAATTCCAATTTGTCCTCACTAACCCTGCGCCGCTTTCCCATCCTCAATCCACAAGCGAATTCAACACTTGTAAAATACAAATTGATTTGACCAGAATGAGGTTGCAGCGACACTGTTATCTATTAGGTTTTCTTCTCGCTTTCAGTTGCCATGTCAAACAATGGAACTATGGAAGGTTCCTTTATTTTGTAATTTACCAGAGAAGTGTAAACAGTCAATTCCTCATTCCTCGTTTACATGGGTTCAATTTTCAATGACGATATGTATCGGAGCAAATGGAGCAAATACGCTAACTGGGTATTTCAACACAAAATCGTCGGGCCATTGCGCTATCTGCGGGCCTTCCATATAGCATAACATACAAACCAAACGTCATACATAATCTGTTAAGTCCTCTCAACAGACAAACCAAACGTCATACATAATCTGTTAAGTCCTCTCAACAGACAAACCAAACAGGCCCCAAACGATACAATGTGTCCACATTTATTACTAAATCATTCCGGAATGGACTAATTAGCATTCCGAAATGGACTGCAGAAATATTGAATTTTAATTAAGATAGAACGTGTCCACATTTAGTACTAAATCATCGAAAACATCATTATTCTTATCTATCTAGTAAGAATAAGACATTATCCATTTAAATAATATTAATAAATTCTCGAAAACTATGTCGCCTCATCTAACTCGTGTTTTTATATTTAAAGTACATGTTATCACTTTTTTAATCTGCAACTTTTATTATTTTAATTTTCGTTGTCATGATTCATTTGGCCATTGAGACGTCTACTCGTTAATTTGAATTTGGTGATCAAATTACTTATCCATAGGTTCGATCCTAAAATCAATTGGTGATAGGATTGGTCCATATGATTAATATACAAGTTTCAGTTTTATATTGACAACGATATAAAATATGTTATTTTTAGTTTTAATTGTCAACACCCTCCCTCAAATCCTTCAAGGTGAAGCATAGGAGTTTACACCCTCCTTCAAATCCTTCAAGGTGAAGCATTGGAGTTATATACTAGTTTCAGTTTTATCTCGACACCGATGTGAGACAGTTATATGTTATTTTTAGTTTTAATTGCCAACACTAAGCCCAAATTTTAAGCCCACTAAGCTCAAATTTTAAGCCCAGATATACTGCTGGGTCAGTTAAATTTGATCCACAGTCGGCGACCCGCTCTGATACCATGATACCAATTGGTGATAGGAGGAGTGACCCATAAGATTTATATACTAGTTTCAGTTTTATCTCGACACCGATGTGAGATAGTTATATGTTATTTTTTTAGTTTTAATTGCCAACAGGATGCTCCTTGAGCTGATCTTATAGTTCTATATGGCATGATATGATTGTCGGAGTAAACATATACTCCCTTTATCCCACTCTAAATAATACAGTACAAATTTTCTGTTTGAGATGACCAACTCTAAATGACCATTTCTAAATATAGAACCATAGTCTCTCTATTTTTTCCTTATTTCTTGCCTTCATCTCATTCAGATTTTATTATAATAATAATATATAAAAGTATACATTTCACTATTTTTTATATTTTTTTAATTACATTTAACAAAATCCAAGTCAAGTCAAACGGAGCTAAATAAAGGCAGAATACATGTGACACAATGGTTTAAAAGAGGAGAACTATCAAGCACATCCAAAGGTAAACATAATCCATAGCCATGGCCAACTTCCTCCAAACCTTAATTCCTCTGATATCCTTGCTCCTCGCCGCGGCCAACTCTGAAACAACCTACTACGATTCCACCAACCTAAACCAAGACCTCCCTATTTACCAAGGCGACGCCCACTTCCACAGCCCTTTATACCGCCTCACGAAAACCAACGCTTCCGGCTACCCACAGAAGAACAGTGTCGGCCGAGTCCTGGATCCCGGGATCTTTAAGTTTGAGGGGCTATTCCTCTTCACATGTCTCTTTCAATTTGTTATCACTCCCGTAGACACCACGCCAGCCGACGGCCTCACCTTCTTCATCGCCCCCGCCGGCACCACCATCCCCGACGGCAGCGGCGGCGCCAACTTTGGAGTGTTCAGCCCACAGGGGCCGAATTCCAACATTTTCGCAGTTGAATTCGATACCTTCTTCAACGCTGGAATAGATGCCACGAGTTTCCCTCATGTTGGGATTGATATCGAAAGTCCAATATCAAGTAACTTGACGGTTATCGGGAACGATCTGATCGGTAATGTGGTGAGTGCAAGGATATTTTACGAACAAGTTACTAATTTCTTGAATGTTAGTGTGGCAATGGGAGGAAAGAGGTTTGAGGTGAGCTATGTGGTTGATTTGAGCAGTATTCTTCAGAAAGAGAGTAAAGTGGGCCTCTCTGCCGCTACCGGTGAAGGAGTAGCCATTTTCGACATCAGAACTTGGCTATTTAACTTCATCAAAGGTTCTCCGACGGTCGACAACTATTTGTCGACTGCCTAGTTTATGTAGTGAATAAAGACTTAGTCACTCATGTGTACCGAGTCCAATAATAAAATCACCAATCTCTATATTTCTACTAATAGATGAGATGAGATGGAAATTGAACCCATTCCTAGCTTTCGATTTATAACTTACCCCGTTCCATATTAATTGACATTGTTTGACTTGGCCTGAACCTTATGCTTAGTAAAATATGATTCTTTTAGTAGTACAAGAATAATAAATAATTATAAACAACCTAGTGCTCGATTAATTGAGACCAATTAATTGACACTATTAGATTAGGAGATACTACTCCTTTCGTTCCCATTAATTGACACCAATTTTTCTTTGCGTGATTAATTGATATCCTTGGTTTACACTCCTTTTATCCTCTATTGATTGGCAAGGATTTTAAGAAATGTACTGGAAAATAGGAGAAAAAAAAGTTAATAGAAGATGAATCTTACTTTCGTATATAGTTTTTATAATTATTCTCTTTTCTACTTTATACTCTATTTATCTAACCTTTAAATATCAATTTTTTTAAATCTATTTTCCAGAGAAAGATACAAATAGAATGTGATGGATGAAGTATAATTAAGTTTATTTATCTAACTAACGAGTTATTTAATGTAATTAATTTATTTTTTCTATATTTATATATATATATACTTAGGGTTGTGATAAATTGCTAACTAATTAGCAATTCCAAATTGATACCAATTCTTAGCCATTAAATTAGAAGATCTAGTGGTTGAAATAATGACACATGTATTATATTTAAAATTTTAAATAATTAGTAAATAAACTTAGTGGTTAACTGCTCCAAAGAGCATGAACTTTTGCAAAAAGTTTGATATTTCCATCAATTTCAAATGTTGCACCAAAAATCACGAACTTTGCCGGGTTGTGCAAATTTCCCATCTGACCCGACCCGACAGTTTTCCGGTGTAAACTTATCCTACGTGGCAGCTGGAACACTAAACGATGTCGTTTTGTGTTTTGAAATTTTTCTTTTCAAAAAATCAGTGAACTCCCTTAATCTCCACTCTCCTCACTTCACTTCGCCCAAATCCGTCACCTTCCACCTCCACCATCATTTACCGCCGGCCCGTCACCTCCACCATAACCCCGGCGATTCGCCGTCGGAGAAGTACCGAGAGTCTCCCCTCTCTGCTATCTCCCTCGCCCGACGGAGATACCCAACAGAGAAATCCCCAAAATCCCATCGACACCCCGATTCAATCGGAGCTTTCAGGGCTTCGGACGCAGTAGCAGCAGCGCACCACCGCGCACTCCCCCGCCGTCTCCCCCATCTTGCTCCCCCTCCTTCTGATTTTCGTGCCGCCGCGCTGGCTCGGCAACGCCGCCACTGTCGTCAGCAGCGGCTGTCTCTTCGCCATAAAGTAACAAAACGAAGTTCTACTTTGGCCAATAAAATATACTCCCTCCGTCCCACATAATTTGGGGCACTTTGACCCGACACGGATTTTAAGAAATCTAATGAAAAGTGGGTTGAAAAAGTTGGTGGGATGTGGGTCCTACTTTTAAAGTATTAGTTTTATAATAAAATGTGAGTAGAAATGAGTTAGTGAAGTATGAGGTCTACTACCAAAAATGTTAAAAGTGAAATGAGTAAAATTATGTGGGACGGCCCGAAATAGAATAATGGGTAAAATTATGTGGGACGTATAGTTACAAAACTATTTTTATGGAAAGCATGAACTATAGTTCCCTATTTAAAAATATAGTAACAAAACGAATCCCCCATATTTCTACAAATATAATAAATTAGGGTTAATTTTATCTAATTTTTATTCCATGTCATTATCCACATCACCATCCACGTCAGACATATACACACGTCAGCACACTACTTAGCCGGAAAACCCGACTTGGGAAATCGGAGCACGTTGGCAAAGTTCGTGATTTTTGGTGCAACATTTGATGTTGACGGGAAATACCAAACTTTTGCCAAAATTCATGTTTTTTGGAGCAGTTAACCCTAAACTTAAAGGGTATTAATGTATATTCTTATATATATGTTGGTTAAAACTAAATCATCTCCAAACTTTAAATTTACATAACTCTCTCAATTTAAATTATTTTTCTACAAAAAGTATAGTACAAATTAAAGGTAGTTTTATAAGGATTCTAACGAGATCTCAATCGCATATGTTCTGACGACATTCGATGATCAAATTTGATAATTTTTATTTCAGTTTTCATATATTAACAAATGCATAAAATAAATTCAATATAATGCATGCAAAATATCAATAAAACTGTATTGATATTTTGGTGACTTGTGTTGAAATTTTCATGTTATGTTGATATTTGTAATACACTATGTTGATATAAAAAAAAACTACGAAAATTATGTTATGATAACAGAATGACGACCTTACCCATTTGTTTATATTTTTTCTAATATTTATTGAAATTCATGAGGCTTAATATCATCCTTTCATCTCAAAATCTAAAGGTGTAAATTTAGTTTTAGTTTTAGATTATGATGTTATAAGCAATATAAGAGTACTCTATATAATTAATTCTAAATAAATCACATAAGTAATTTTTTGGACTGCCTACAATTGGGCTGCCGTAAATTAAACCTTAACAGCCTTATGGAAATCAGCTGCTTTTCGAAGGAGATACATGCTCAATCAGATGCGGTCCTAGCCCAGTTAAATTGCAAGGTCCATTTCACAATCAATTATTAGCCCAGTAGATGATAAACGAAGAATAGCCCAGAACATCTCAGGGATTATAGTCACGCTGTCAACATGGATTAATAATAATCCGAAATATTGCATGTAAGTTGAATTGTTTTCTCACAAATCATTTATAGTTTCGACTAACGAAAATATGTTATTTAATCACAGACTATATATATATATTTCATTTCACTTTTACTATTTTTATTATAAAATCAATATATAAAACATCTACTAATTTTTTCTATCACTTTTGTATAAAGTAAATAATTTCTTAATTTTTTCTCTCACTTTTGTATAAAGTAAATAATTTCTTAAAATTGACTATCTTTTCTATCACTTTTGTATAAAGTAAATAATTTCTTAAAATTGATGGATAGTTGACATGCTGGATTGTCACTCTTATGCACTCTTACTTTGCTCCAATATTGTTTTATGTACTCTTGTCGTCCGCCATTATAAGGAGTCATTTGAGTTCGACACGGTCGTTAAAAAATACTCTCTCCGTCCCAAGATAAGTGACATATATTCCTTTTTGGGGTGTCCCACTATAAGTGACCTATTTAGCAAAAAGTCACCTCTCTTACTTTATTCTCCACCTATTTTATTCTATCTTCTCTCCTCTACTTTTCCCTCTCTCATACTTTACTCTCTCCACTTTAACTTATTTAAATACCAATCCTTAAACCCCGTGCCCAAAAGAAGTAGGTCACTTATCTTGGGACAGAGGGAGTATAAAAAAAGTCGGTGAGAGAAAAGATTGTGGAATGTGAGACATATTTTTATATATTAGTTTCATAATAGAATGTGAATGGAATGAGTTAGTGGAACGTGAAGTGTACCTAGTAGGTGAATCGGGACTCCTAATGACGGACGGATTAAATAAAATGATAAACCGGGACTCCAAAAGACGGACGGAGGGAGTACAATGTAAACATTTCAAAATTCTGAAAATGAAAGGGGGGGGGGGGTACCACTAGCGGATCTACGTTAGAACAACATGGTACGAATTAGGGGTGGCAAAATGGGTAGCGGGTATCGGGTAATTCCCATTTCGACCCGATACCCGGCGGGTATCGGGTACTCGCTACGCGACGATAACGGGAAACGGGGCGGGATTGGGTAGTGTATTTTAGAATTTTGCGGGTAGCGGGTATACCCGCTACCCGCACGGGTATACCCGTTAGTCCCGTTTATACCCGTCTTTGGAAATATGATGCATACGTACTCTGATAATATTTTGATTATTTTCACTTTTTCAAGAGAGATATTAGAAATGACCTCATTTTAAATAGTTCACAATTGAAATTTTTGCATGAAGAATTGAAGATTGAAGAATAAATAAATAAAAAAAAACAAAAAACTCAAATCATAGTGTAGCAAGTCAGCAAGACAACAACACTCCAAAATTCATTCACTTGTATAAAATTGCAATAGTAGATGACTTGCATAGATGATAATTACTAACGAAAACTTAAAGCATAAATGTAAAATTAGTTTTATGAACTCATATTTTTGGTTTGAAGCACTTTATGCACAATTAAAGTTAAAAGCACCGATTTCGGGTCGGGTACGGGTAGCCGCAATGTCGGGTACGGGATACCCGACACGGGTATCGGGTAATCCCGTTTCGTTGCGGGGCGGGTATTGGGACTACAAATTTAGTCGAAATCGGGTACGGGTACCCGACATGTCGGGTGCGGGTACCCACGGGTTACCCGTTTCGCTACCCCTAATACGAGTGTATAGCCTTGCACATCCGCGCAGCGCGGGTTCGAATCCCTTCAGCACCAGTATTTTCTCTTTCAAGTGTATATTTTATCAATGTTTTTATCCTCTACGTTCTGTTGTTTATTATATTTTCTAGTACCAATCTACTCATTTATTTTCTCTTTACAATATCTTCACTATTCATCAATATTGTTATTCTCTTTAGCCTATTTTCTCTGTTCATTATTTTCTTGTATGGTTCTTTCTTTTATTTTATTTTTTCCTATTCGATATAATGCATTTAGTGTATAATTATTTTGCAAATGTATTTAATTTATATTTTGTCTATTTTATTGTAAAGTATTTTAATTTTTTGAAAGTATATAATTATTTTATCTTTTTGTTTCTTTTACATCCATTACTTCTAATATATTTAATTTGTTCTTATAAAACATTGTTTAATTCTCTGTATTTATTTTTATCTTTCTAAGTTTTCTATATACAATGACGTTTATCATAAAAAAAATTACGATTAAATTGTGATTAGAAGATCGGAAGAATTTTGGTTATAATTATTTTTTGCACCCCCAGGTTAGAAATCCTGGATCCGCCAATTGGGGGTACCATTAATGAAGAACGTTGTCATTAAAAGAGAATGGTTGTATAGTTATTTGGGTGGACAATCTAAGCTTCTAACCGGTACTGCGTACATGATCAAATAAAGCACATTGATATTGCACATTTTGTTCGGCAATCCTTCATGAAATTAAGTGCTAAACTTGGGGTTATAGCACCATCTTCCCTGGGATTGAGGGAGTGTATATGTTAAAGATGGTGCAAATACCACTCTTCAAATCAAAGCAATGCTAATGCATGAAGACGTTCATGAACGGAAATTAGATGTGAAAAAGGATGAGGGACACTTGTCAAGCATTGGTGATGGTCCTGAGAGTGAGAAGTTTCCAACTCAAAGCATGGACCAGATGAGCTCGTGAATGGAATTTGATGTAGTGTGGTCTGATTCCTGCATTTGTTACTAGATTTGTTAGTTATGCTTATGTGTATCGTAAAGGGTTTATAGACTCTTCATTAGATTAGCATAAATACAGCTAGATGTATTGTAATCGGTATTTAATTAAAATACCACATTTGGCTATATACATCCCTCATCTTTCTTCTATTAATGGTTTTTAAGCTTTTCCTTCAAATATAAGACAAAAATTAAATAACTCCTATATTTATATATATACTTTGAATCAATTTATGGCTAGCAAACCATTAATAGAATTAAGAAAGATGAGCGATGTATATTGCCAAATTTGGTAAGTATATTAAGTACCATTTCCTCAACGAACCACTGCACAGCTACTATAAATAGTTAAACATCATAATCCATTTTCACCACATCAAACATTCTCACAACAAGCTAGCATCAGCCATGGGCCTCTTCCAAAACCTAAAGCCTATGACCGTATCCTTGTTCGTCATTCTGGCAATGACGACCAAGGCCTACTCGCAGAGCGAAGCCACTTCCTTCACGTATGATTTCTACGGCGACAAGACCACAACCCTAACCTACCAAGGCGACGCCTTCTTCCCATCAGACTCGACCTTCCTCCGCCTGACAAAGACCGACGCCGCAGGGGTCCCAGAGAAGAATTCTGTCGGCCGAGCCCTCTACACGGAACCGATACTGTTCCGTGCAGAAGGGGCAGTAGCGTCATTCGAAACCACCATAGACTTTCAGATCACCTCTAGGGAGGGCGACAATAACCCGGCGGACGGGCTCGCGTTCTTCATGGCGCCTGTTGGCTCCACCATCCCCGCGGGCAGCTTCGGGGGCGGCTTGGGCGTGTACAACGTATCGTGATCGGCTCCGAATGTTTTCGCTGTGGAATTCGACGTGTACGTCAACTCTGACTGGGATCCTACCTTTCGCCACATTGGGATCAACATCGGATCGAAGACTTCAAGCAATGTTACAAAGTTTGAGGGTACGATCGGGCAGCGGGTCTGCCCGAATAAACTACGAGGCAGAGACTAAAGTGATTTCTGTTCATGCCACGTCAGCAGAAGGGAAGTTTGAGGTGAGCTTCGTCTACGACTTGGGCGCTTTGCTGCCTGAACAGGTTCAAGTTGGGCTTGCCGGCTCTACCGGCCTGTATGTGGCCGTGCACGACGTCGTATCCTGGTATTTCAGCTCCACCCTCGTGCATGATCACATGAACGAGTTTGAGGGCGCCAAAACCATCCACCTCTAATTGTAAGTCCTATTATGTGTAAGCATTATGCATGTTTGTGCTTTATTAATTATATAATAGTAATAAATAAGGAGTCGAGGTCGAACTTATAAGTTCGATGTTCGTTTGTGTGAGTGCGATCAATTATATGGAGTATTCCATTATGTTATGTTATAATTCGTCTGTGGTTGTTTTGTTTTTTTACATGATTCAGAGCCTTATCGCAGTGAATAACGGCGTGTTGTGGTTCGAGTGTTAATTAATGACTCAATTAGAAAGAAGAAAGTCGACGGAAATGGTATTTCCACGAACAAGGTTGTTAATCATGTGGCACGTAAAATAATTCCGAAACATTCTAATTAAGACATGGTTTGAACTTTGAACTTTGTCGATTAAACAAGATATACCAAAATTAATCAAGTCAAGATACAAATAGACCAATTTAATACTACTCTCATAGTTTTTAATTATTACACGTTTCATTTTGCCAATTTTGATTCGTTTAGTCTTATTTAATTTTTACTAGTAAATAAGTTTCATTTTCATTAAATCATTTTATTTACATTTTATTATAAAACTAATACTACATCCGTGATGTGAATCCGGGAAGTGCCAAACCAATAGAACAAACGAAGGCATCCAATGAACCACACCGAAGTTGGGGTCCATTTCAAACATCAATATACCTATCAAGATGGTGTCCAAATGCTCTTATAAGACCATCATTGTCTTCATCGTCAAAAGAGCTTCGCGTGAGTACCTTACACGCCTCAATCGGAGCCCGGATGAGGAAGTTATGGTCGTTTTACGAAAGCCGCGCAGTCCAACAAGCAAAACGCCCGACCACAGAGAAAATGCCCGGGCAAGGCCCCAAAATGCCCGGGCCGGGCGTTTTGTCCGAAAATGTCAATTTTCAAGATTTTAAAGACTATTTTCCCTATTACTTTTGTTTTTAGTATAAATACTCTTTTGTAGGGTTTCATTCTCAGCTTTTGAATATTTGTAAGAGACAATTTCTCCATATTTGAGAGCTCACCTTCTTCATCTTTTGAAGACTTATCAAATTCCTTCGGGTTGCATTCGATCTTTTGCCGGGCTAAGGTTGATTGTAAATGTATTCTTGCTAGTTCTTGTGTTGCTAGTTTGTGGAGCCATTAGGTGTTTGTATGTGAAAGTGCCTTTGGGATTTCTTTCTTGTTCTTCACCTAAATCATAACACTAATCCATCATCTATCCTTTTATCCATTTTTCTTGTTCCATTTCTTGGTTTATCATGTTTATTTGTTGGGTTTATTTACAAGAATAAGTCCGGGGCAAATTCATGAGTCTTCAATCTATAAGATTCACATTATTTGGTATCAAGAGCCATTGGTTCTTGTTCTTGTAAGAAAAGAAAAAAAAAATCCCCAAATGTTGAAATTGTTAGAAAATTGTCAAAAAAAAAGAAGAGATATCTCCAAATCTATCCATGGGCATTAGCTATAAACTTGCATATGTGTTGTTGGGTACGTTTATGTGAATGTTACAAAGTTATAGGCCGAAATTCCATCAATTGTTGGGTCTATTGTTGTTTAGTGAAATTGTGCACACAAATTGTTTGTTGTTTTGTCCCTTTGGCCTTGCACCCCACTTTCACTAATCTTGTGGCTTCTTGGACTAGTTTTCACTTGCCTAGTTGTGTATCTTGTTTGTGCTATTTGTGCAACTCTTGGGATTACATCATCGAGAGCAAGTGAGGGAGAGTATCTAGCCACTAAATCTCTAAGCCTTTCGAGAGACATTGGGTGTGAGTTTGGGGAATTGGGGACATACTTTGTGGGTTGGGAAGTGAGCTCCTCACTAAAATCTCCATTCTTGGGTGTGTGCGTTGTTTGTGTTACTAACAAAAGGGACGTGTCCCTAGTCCTTTTTATCTTCTTTGTAGGTACCCGAAAATGCCACCACATACGAGGAATTCTAGGTACAATTCGCCTAGAAGGGAGGATGGGGACGACATCGCGTCCACATCCGACGACACCCTCAAAGAGATGTTTTCCTCAATCATGAAGGAGATGCACGAGGTGCGGGGAATCATGAATTCTATTCAAGGGGGCTTTACGGCATACCATGGTAAGAGTGGCTACAAGTCAAGGTACCATGATGATGAACTTGATAGAGGGAGTAGAAGGGAACGAGTACCAAAGTTCTATGGAGAGTCTCACTCTAATAGGATGAAGGATCATGGTCATCTTAAGGTGCATGAGTGGTTAATGGGGGAGGAAGTCTCAAGTAAATCAAGGGAGAACTCAAGCCCTCGAAATTGTGGTGGAGACACAAGCCGAAGAAGCATCCCACCAAAGAAGGTGAACCTATCTCATCCTAGCTATCACACGAAGGTTTCATCGTTGTTGTCATCCAACTTCACTCCTTCAAAGAGCTTGTATCAAAATAAGTGTGGCGATGTTAACCACTTTGTTAAAGAGCATGTCAAGCATAGAGTGGATTTTGTTGCCGATGATGATGAAGAGTCTTCCACGGCCGTACATGGAGAAAACGCTCGCCCAACTTTCAATGATGGTGTGTCTAGCATGGTGGAAGCCGAGGACGAGTGTGAGCCATTAAAAGCCCTTCAAGTATTGAGCATTGAAACGAAGCCAAATGAGATTGCTAAAGTAAATGAGTACTTGAGGAATGAGCAAGAGAGAGAAGAAAATATAGAGTGTGAGAAAAGGCTAAAAAGTGAGATGCAAAAGCCAAGAGAGAGTGGTGGGGGTGAGTGTGAATCAAAACAACCAAGAGAGAAAAACTACAAGCATGTGAGAAAAAAAAGTTGCTTGTTAGATTCTAAGATCAACCTTGGGAGGGCTCTAAATCACCCTATCCTTTTTGCCCTTGGTGAGGAGAATGACCCTTATTTCACTAATTTTTTTAACGTGTCTTTTCTCTTTGATGGATTTTTGAAACATGGATTGGAAGTATTGGAATGTGAACTCTGAATCGTGGATGCACCAAGTAACTTCTTAACGGTGATGAACTCATGGAAACAAGGTCAAGTTGAATCACCTCTTTCCCAAGGTTCAAGTATTCTCACCTTAACTTGTGATAATGATTTAATGAAGCAAGTGAATGTGATTGGTTTTCAAATGCCCATTTGTGTTGATACTGGTATCACTTGTGGTTTGTTTGATATGTGGCATGATAATCTTGATTCATTACTTGCTAAGTTTAGTCTTACAAGTTATAAGGATCCTTTCTTGTGTGTCCCTAGCCCTTCTAAGAATGTAAATTCTTTTATGAAGGCAATGTTAGATATGTGGATTGGTAGAGTGGGTGAATTTGGGACCAAGAGGTACAAAGTGTATTATGCATGTGTGTCTTGGCATGATAGGTTCTATTATTGCAAGACAATCAAACCTTTTAATGGAGTTGGTATGTTTTATGACTATTTTGTCAAAGATCTTACAACAAATGGTTTTGTTTTGAGGTGCCTTGTGAATTAATTGTTAGGCTTTTGTGCCTCCATATCTTGTGCTTATATTTTGGACTCGTTAGAGTATGATCAAGGAAAATGTCTTGATGGGATGCACATTTGTGTTAGGAGAAAACTTGGTAACCATACCATTGCTTATGAAATTGAGTATACATGTGTAGTATGGTTAGGTTGTAAATCCTATGCTTCTTACTTGATGCAAGCTTCATTCTTTGATTATAGCCTCCTAATCCCTAGTGGCCGAATTTTTCCAATATTGTTATTACTTTATGATCATGATGACGGTATGATTGATGAGGTCATATATGCATTAGATATACTCCACATGGAGATTTGCAATCTTGGCTATATAGCTCTCTACACCCTTGGTAAGCCTAGTCCATCTTCTAGAACTATGATACTTGATTTGGACTTACTTGGTTTTGTAGGTATGCTTGATCCGGATTTGAGGACAAATCCTTCAAAAGAAGAAGGGAATGATGTGAATCCGGGTGTCCGAAAGACGAATCTAAGAACCGGATTTGAGGAAAAATCCTTTCAAAAAGAAGGAGAGGATGATGTGAATCCGGGAAGTGCCAAACCAATAGAACAAACGAAGGCATCCAATGAACCACACCGAAGCTGAGATCCATTTCAAACATCAATATACCTATCAAGATGGTGTCCAAATGCTCTTATAAGATCATCATTGTCGTCATCGTCAAAAGAGCTTCGCGTGAGTACCTTACACGCCTCAATCGGAGCCCGGATGAGGAAGTTATGGTCGTTTTACGAAAGTCGCGTAGTCCAACAAGCAAAACGCCCGACCACAGAGAAAATGCCCGGGCAAGGCCCCAAAACGCCCGGGCCGGGCGTTTTGTCCGAAAATGTCAATTTTCAAGATTTTAAAGACTATTTTCCCTATTACTTTTGTTTTTAGTATAAATACTCTTTTGTAGGGTTTCATTCTCAGCTTTTGAATATTTGTAAGAGACAATTTCTCCATATTTGAGAGCTCACCTTCTTCATCTTTTGAAGACTTATCAAATTCCTTCGGGTTGCATTCGATCTTTTGCCGGGCTAAGGTTGATTGTAAATATATTCTTGCTAGTTCTTGTGTTGCTAGTTTGTGGAGCCATTAGGTGTTTGTATGTGAAAGTGCCTTTGGGATTTCTTTCTTGTTCTTCACCTAAATCATAACACTAATCCATCATCTATCCTTTTATCCATTTTTCTTGTTCCATTTCTTGGTTTATCTTGTTTATTTATTGGGTTTATTTACAAGAACAAGTCCGGGGCAAATTCATGAGTCTTCAATCTAGAGGATTCACATTAATCCGTCTCACTCAATTAATCTCATTATCCTATTTATGACGAAAAACCGAAATAAATGGAGATGAAAAATTATAAAGCGGAAGTATACTAAACTTCATGTGGGATAATTTTGTGTTGATTTGCCTTTGCATCGGTTGTAACTTATGGACAATCATAGACGTTCTCTTCAATATGTTATAGAGATAATACATAAATATGGAATCGTTCGATTTCTGATATTTGAAGACCATAACTTATCTTTATAGAAAATATATGATGTATTTATATAATAAATACATAACTAATTTTTGGTATTTACACTTAAACCATAATAACTTAACAAATGGATCATTTAAATTAGCCTAATAATTCTTATAATCTCTCATTTAGTGTCCTTTGCATAATCAAACGTAACATAGGATCTATTTGCCTGATTATGAGGTCAGTTAATTCACATGTTAAACATATAATTGAAGGTTAGAACACAAATAATTCATGCTTAAAAAATATAAATCCTAAAACATGAATTCTACTGCTTAGGGTTACCGAATTAATTCTCCAAAGAATCACCGATTGTTTGCTCCTTCTCCACGTGACGATCTTAATTCAAAACTCGAGCATGGATACTTTTAACTAAATCTCATACTGTACTTTAATTCTACGTTATTATAATTAATGAATTATTTAATGTATTTAGAAATTTATCTATAAAATATTACTTCCATACGAGTATAAAATATTTTGGGCAGCCCACATAAATTAAAACTTGTCAGCCTGTTGGAAAAGAAATCAGGTGCCACCCAGCTGCAATTTTAAGTTGATGAAAGGGCCTAGCCCACTTAAAATACAAGGTCCAGATTATTCTTACACACAATAAGTTACCCCAAAAATTGCGCCTATCATTCTTCAACCTTCCACATCTCCGGGATTCTCCTCACGCCGGGAAACACAAGGTCCCCGGTAACTGGTCGTCCTTGGAATTCTAGAAGGAATACAACTCAGTTGAATTAATATTTAATCCCTTCTTGATAATTCCGTTGATCATTTCAAATTAGAATATCTAATAGTATTATCTTTTAGTTTCTCAATTGTAGTTTTAGTTAAATGGTCTCAATTGTCTTTTCAGGAATGTACACAAAAAATAACCTCATTTCAAAAAGTGGAAAGTTTATATATCATACTTTACCTACTTTTTCTCATTTCTCTCGTACTTAATCTACTTTTCACCCCAACTCTCTTATTTTACTTTATTTTTGCTACCCATTTCTCCTACTTTACCAATTTCACATTAAAACATGTGTCATGCACAAATGAGACTATTTTTTATGGACAAAGGGAATATTATTTATTAAAATGTTATTTTGTCATGAGGTTCACATTTTATTTCTGTTGATTCTCTATTATATGCAAATGAAATTCGTTTTCTCACTAATTCTAAGATCACATGATGTTAAAAAAAAAATACGAGAGGAATTAAATAGTATACGTATCTTTAAGAAATTTCATTACCATCTCGAACATAGTCCACAGAGACGTTCATGATCATAGAAACGAACACCGAACTTATTAGTACGACGTCGAGTCCTTATTTATGTCACACAAATAAGTATTATACATAAACGATACACGAAAACACACAATTACAATTCGCTGTGTCACGCCATTAACGGACAAGGGTGGAGCTGAAATACCACGAAACTACGTCGTGGACAGCGACGTGCAGCCCGCTCGAGGCAGCGAGCCCGACTTGGCCTTGCTCGGGCAGCAAAGCGCCCAAGTCGGACACCAAGCTGACCTCGAAATTGCCCGCTGCTGCGGTGGCGTAGACGGTGATCACTCTAGTCGCCGCCTCGTAGTTTATCCGGGCAGACACACGCTGCCCGTTGGTGCCCTCAAACGACGTCACATTGCTAGAAGTCCTCGAGCCGAGGTTGATCCCAATGTGGCGGAAGTTCGGGTCCCACTCCGAGTTCACGTACACGTCGAATTCCACGGCGAACACGTTGGGAGCCAGCCCCGAAGCGTTGTACACGCCGAAGTTGCTCCCGCCGCCGCCAGACGGGATGGTGGACCCCACAGGGGCTATGAAGAACACGAGCCCGTCGGCCGGGTTGTTGTCGCCCGACCTAGAGGTGATCTGGAAGTTTATGGTGGTCTCAAATGACGCTACTGCCCCTTGTGCGCGGAACAGTATTGGCTTCGTGTAGAGGGCTCGGCCGATAGTGCTGGTTTGTGGGATCCCCGAGGCGTCGGTCTTTGTCAGGCGGAGGAAGGTTGAGTCTGGTGGGAAGAAGGCGTCGCCTTGGTAGGTTAGGGATGTGGGTTGGGAGCCGTAGAAGTCGTACGTGAAGGAAGTTGAATCGCTCTGAGAGTAGGCCTTGTTCGTCATTGCCAGAATGACGAACAAGGCTATGGCTGCTGAAGAAAGGAGAGGCTTTAGGGTGTGAAAGAGGGCCATGGCTTATGATTTAATGAGATGTTGTAAGATTATTTTGTGTTTGATGTGGTGAATGGCTTATGGTATTTATAGTAGTTGTTCAAGGGACGCACCTCCACAAAAATATTCCAATATTCTTTTGATTTCAATTCAACTTTAACAATTTTAGTTTTTTATTTGTGGAGATTTTTTGTTCCACTATTGGTTATCGCATTTTTTCAATTTCTCCCCTCTCATCCATTAAGTTATATACTCCTTCTGTACAACAACATTACGTACACATCTTTGATGTCATGGTAATTTAGCACCACTCTTGCTCCATTCTCATTTTAAAATTTGGTCGATCGCATATCATTTAGGTTAAATCCATATTTGTATTTATTGTATGATATACTGTATTTTGTTTAGCTGTTCCTCGTACCTAATATATAAGTATAATTTCTTACAATTTTTTAATTGTGTAGATTTTCTATCTATTTGTTTCTAAAGTTCTTCACAGTTATTATATGTACTATAATCAGGGCCGGACCCCCCAGCCATATGAAATATGACTATATATATTATTTACATATTGAAATTACTGAAGTTTCATGTAGCGGAGTTGGTTTGCATATGCAGCTACCAGCTGGATGTCGGCAGTTTGATTCCGTATGGCGGCCCTTCAGTTTCATTTTTTAGCATATGTGGTGTTCGTTTGGTCATTAATTAATACTCTATCCGCCCCAGATAATTTGGGACACTTTGACCCGGCACGGATTTTAAGAAATCTAATGGAAAGTGAGTTGAAAAAATTGGTGGGATGTGGGTCATACTTTTAAAGTATTAGTTTTATAATAAAATGTGAGTAGGAATGAGTTAATGGAATATGAGGTCCACTACCAAAAATAGTAAAAGTGAAATGGGACAAATTATGTGGGACGGCCTGAAATGGAATACTGGGTCAAATTATCTGGGACGGAGGGAGTATATTTAATTTTCACACTAATCATATGTGTTCTTATTAAGACTCTCATAGCTACTTTTATTTGTTAATTAATATTCTAATTTCTCACGAGAGTCTTTCTCACATGAGTAGAATCATTTGCCTAGTTATTAAGGCTATAAATTTTTCACATAGTTACAACGTTTGTTTTGCAATTTATTTAGTTATGTACTCCCTCCGTCCACAAACAATAGATCTATTGTTGGTTGGCACGGGTTTTAATATACAATTGGTAAAGTAAGAGAGATGAGAAGAAAAAGTAGGTAAAGTAAGAGAGATAGGAGAAAAAGCAAGTAAAGTATGAGAGAGGGAAGAAAAAATGGGAAAAGTATTAGAGATAAACTTTTCATTTTTAGAAAGTGATATATTTTTTATGGACGTCCCAAAATGGCAAGAGTGATCTATTTTTTTAAGACTGAGGGAGTATATATTTTGAATTTATCAGACAATCACGATAATGGATTTTATTAAAGATAAATTAATTTATTTATCCAATGCTCATAATTAATTCATTTATATATATTTTTGGATTTTTACCCTAGCAACTGAGTAAATTTTATTTTATTTCTCATTCATGTCAATTTTGTTATTGTAAGATCATAAATTATGTTTCATAAATATAATCTTTTTCACATTAATTCATTTGTGCAGTTGTACTATCATGGTATGTATGTTTAATTTATGATTAATTCATTTTTTGCATATATGGTGTTCGTTTGGTGATTAATTAATATATTTAATTTCTCACACTAATCATCTGTATTCTTATTAAGACTCTCATAGCTACTTTTATTTGGTAATTAATATTTTAATTTCTCACAGGAGTCTTTCTCACATGAGTTGAATCATTTGCCTAGTTATTAATCCTATAAATTTTTCACATAGTTACAACATTTGTTTTGCAATTTATTTAGTTATGTATATATTTTGAATTTCTCAGACAATCACGATAATGGATTTTATTAAAGATAAATTAATTTATTTATCCAATGATCATAATTAATTCATTTATATATTTTTTTTTGGGGTTTTTACCCTAGCAACTGAGTAAATTTTATTTTATTTCTCATTTATGTAAATTTTATTATTGTAAGATCATAAATTATGCTTCATAAATATAATCTTTTTCACATTAATTCATTTGTGCGGTTGTACTGTCATGGTATGTATCTTTAATTTATGATTAATTCATTTTTCGCATAATTAATTCATTTATATATAATTTTTTGGGTTTTTACCCTAGGAATTGAGTAAATTTTATTTTATTTCTCATTTATGTAAATTTTGTTATTGTAAGATCATAAATTATGCTTCATAAATATAATATTTTTTACATTAATTCATTTGTGCGGTTGTACTGTAATGGTATGTATCTTTAATTTATGATTAATTCATTTTTTTTGCATATATGGTGTTCGTTTGGTGATTAATTAATATATTTAATTTCTCACACTAATCATTTGTATTCTTATTAAGACTCTCGTAGCTACTTTTATTTGGTAATTAATATTCTAATTTCTCACGGGAGTCTTTCTCACATGAGTAGAATCATTTGCCTAGTTATTAATGCTATAAATTTTTCACATAGTTACAACATTTGTTTTTCAATTTATTTAGTTATGTATATATTTTGAATTTCTCAGAAAATCACGATAATGGATTTTATTAAAAATAAATTAATTTATTTATCCAATGATCATAATTAATTCATTTATATATATTTTTTTGGGTTTTTACCCTAGCAACTGAGTAAATTTTATTTTATTTCTCATTTATGTAAATTTTGTTATTGTAAGATCATAAAATGCTTCATAAATATAATCTTTTTCACATTAATTCATTTGTGTGGTTGTACTGTCATGGTATGTATCTTTAATTTATGATTAATTCATTTTTTGCATAATTAATTCATTTATGTATATATTTTTGGGTTTTTACCCTAGGAATTGAGTAAATTTAATTTTATTTCTCATTTATGTAAATTTTGTTATTGTAAGATCATAAATTATGCTTCATAAATATAATCTTTTTCACATTAATTCATTTGTGCGGTTGTACTGTCATGGTATGTATCTTTAATTTATGATTAATTCATTTTTTGCATATATGGTGCTCGTTTGGTGATTAATTAATATATTTAATTTCTCACAATCATATGTATTCTTATTAAGACTCTTATCGCTACTTTTATTTGGTAATTAATATTTGAATTTCTCATAGTAGTCTTTCTCACATGGGTAGAATCATTTGCTTAGTTATTAAGGCTATAAAGTTTTCACATAGTTACAACATTTGTTTTGCAATATATTTAGTTATGTATATATTTTGAATTTCTCAGACAATCACGATAATGGATTTTATTAAAGATAAATTAATTAATTTATCCAATGCTCATAATTAATTTTTTATGTATATTTATTTTGGTTTTTACCCTATCAATTGAGTAAATTTTATTTTATTTCTCATTTATGTAAATTTTGTTATTGTAAGATCATAAATTATGCTTCATAAATATAATTTTTTTCACATTAATTCTTTTTTGCGGTTGTACTGTCATGGTATGTACCTTTAATTTATATTGTTCATTCTTAAATTATACATATCTCATTATTCACGTATTATTCATGTCATGGTTGTTAAGGGTGTCGTTGACACTAAAAATATGCAACAATTATTAACAGTAGTTGGACCCCCCAGTATTAAAATCCTGCAGACCTGCATCTGCCATTGACTGTAATGTTTGTGTTCTTTATGCATATATAAGCCTTGTTTGAATATAGTATTACTATTATCACGGGCATCGAATGTGCGATCATGCTAGTATTTCTGAATTTATTTAGATTTACTACAAATAAGGACTCCTTGTTATCTATATGTTACGACAAGTTAGATAATGACTAATGATTGAAAAATGGTCTCACATTTTTATTGTAATGATATGCATGTACGTAGTTCAATGGCGGAAATGTGACCTATTGTTGATTTTTCTAAGAAATTCTATAGTGCAACAGAAATTATTTTAAATTCAGTACGTCATTCTTCAATGATTCCAAATAACTTGTGAGGGTATTTTCGTGTTGGAGTAACGATAATACCTAAAAGGTAAATAGTAGAATCCGGGCTCGTACCTAACAAACGAGAAGAAGTATAGACTGCTCTTTTATAAAATGCGTCAACTTGGCATTATTTTTAATAAATTCCATGCACAAATAAAATGTGGTATGTCTTGATAGTTCTTGGGACCCCATTATTAATTGATGGTCCTCACGTAAATATAAAAAACAAAAACAAAAACATTAACGTGTCACTTTGATGTTCAATGTGCTCATGTAGTTTTGCAAAGGAACAATAGAGATTTCTATAGAGGGCTAATAAAATCATGAAAATTAAGTTTTTTTTTCAGATCGCACATTCGAGATAAGTTTTTTTGTTGGTCATTTAATTTGTACATATAATATTTAATAATGTATGGTATTCTACTCTCTATATATAGATTTTATTTATATAGTATCAAAATAAAAGCATGAAAATTAAGTTATGGAGATTATATAATTTGCATGTATGTATTGGGACATGATCCTGGAAGCATTCATTCTTATATATAATAGTCGACCAATTAATTGTTTATTTGACATTTCAAAGAATCCACGATTAAAGTCTTGTTTATTTCTTTATTTTTCAAATTAGATGAGTGAATCACACAATAAACTAGATCACTATTGTCACATTTCATTATAAAATCAAGATACATAATGAAATTTATATTTCATTCATTTTTTTCACCGATATTCTTTCACATTCCATAAAATTCATATCGTGTTAAAGTGGGATTTTAAATCATAGATAGAAGGAATATATAATTAGGGAGAATACAAAAGATAAATAAGGAATTCATACTCATTTTGCATTTAGGCCTTCATTATTTTACATCTCTGCAACGTAAGTGGCATAAATCTTTTCAATTTTTCGATCAGAGTTTATTTAATTGATCCCAAAAAGATGATATGAATGTCGACATCAATTAGTATTAATCAGAAATATTGCAGGGAGGCTGAATTATTTTCTTTCCCTCTATTATATTTTGAAATATATATTAAAAAAAATCTTCACAAAATGTAGATTTTTATTTTTCAATTGAATTCCTTGCTGATGAGCATGATATATTACCAACTAGGGGTGATCAATTGCTAACTTATCATTTAATTGCTAACTCATCATTTAATTGCTAACTACAACTAATTTAAAGCCATAGGATTTTAGAAAACGTGTGGTCTACAATTTGCCACGTGTAATTTTCATTTTTATTAATAAAATAAAAAAAAGATAAAAAAACTCCAAATTAGGGTTTTGGATGAAAATGTCAACATAGTATTTCGAAAATATCAACACAATGCTTTGAGAATGTCAACACAATGCTTTAAGAATGTTTACCCATTGCTTATATTGACATTCTACATGTATTATATTGACATATTTTATATAGTATGTTGACATTTCTGCTACGAAAAAATTAAAAAAATTCAAATTTTTTTTCAAATTTTAACGTCGGAACATATGCATGTACGGATATCGTTGGAATCCTTATAAAATTATCTTTAATTTGATATATGTTATATGAATTTAAAGTTTTGGGATTTCTTTTAAAAGTTAGTTATAACTAAACATGTAATTAATTGACATTAATACCCCTTTTGATATTTTTTGGAATTAATTCTATGGCTTTATTGACGTTTTTCTTTGATCGTATTGACATTTAGAGATTAATGATCTAAGCCCTTAATTTAAATATCTAATAACTATTATTTAGTTGTAATTAGCAATTAAGTTATGAGTTAGCAATATAATACTCCCCTCACCAACTATATACCACATGTCTAACTATCAAATACATTAAGGCAATTAGAGGTGCGACATCAATTACTTAATTTTGAGAACTGAAAAATTAAGGTCAGGATCAGAAGATCGATAGCCCTTGATGGAAAAACAATTTCGATATATAGTTGAGAACCAAATTAATATTGTGAAAATAGTTTGGGGTTTAAAGAGACATTTGCCAATATTCATGAAACTTATAGTTTGGGGTTTAACGAGACATTTATCAATATTTATGAAACTTGGGATAGTTAGTGACGGAATCAGGAATTTTTTAAAATTCTCCTCATAGGTACCATCACTAATTCAAAATCCGATATACATATTGAAACTATACTATTCAATGTGTCATTATGTAATATCAGAACATATTACACTATTATATTTTATTGAAGAATATAATGTAGTAGTATGTTAGAATATAGAACACCTTAATTATTCATAAAATAAAAAAACTACTGTATTAAGGAATTAAAAAGGCTACTGAAATTTGAGACTGAGTTGGGCCCGACAACCGAATATCATAAGTAATTAATATTCCAACAACGTAAAACTATCACTTGGGATAAGCCCAATAGGCCTTCTTCCCCTACAAAAGAATACTATAGCAGTGTCACTGTCAAAGACTCAGTTCCCCAACAATAAAATTTATTGCAGGTATAAAATAGAAATCCATATAAGAGTTAGTAATTTTTTTAGACAACAAAAGTTTGCTATAATTTTACACTTGAACTATTGGCAATGATTCTCTTGACGTACACTTGTACCCCTCAAGCCTCAACCGGTATAAGTATTTCTAGATCAACATCGACTAAATACTCCAATTCTCAAGAAGAGAATGATCTTCTCAGAAGCCAGCCGGAAGTCATATTTCCTATATTATGCAACACAAAATGACCAACAAAAGATGGAAAACTGATGAGTGTTGAGGAAATGTAGATTAATTATCACACATAACAATTAAAATACCACATAATACATTCTATTTATGTTAATTTTATAAACTACTTACAATTCCTTCTTTATTCCATATATGTTTCTTTTTTAAATTAAAGGATATTGAATAACTTAGAATCAAATTATTTCAAAATTCTAATCAGTCGAATTGAACTAATCAAATTTATTTCTACCCAAGTTGATTAAGCCTTGAAGGATGCATGGTATTAATAAAATATTTTCAATCATATAGTATAAAATTCCTTAAATGATGCCTATACAATTCATTTGACGTGGAAAGGTGCGAATACGAAAATTCACATTAAGTATTTTTGGCCGTAAATGTTAAACTTATTAAATGTGTTGGCCACAAATAAGAATCAAATCCAGTGAGTAGTTATAGTGAGAACTTTTTAAAAATGAGAATTTTGAGAACCGTAAATCGTATTTAGTTCTCACATATATTAATATCAACGGACATTACCAAAATATACAGTTTCTGATATTTAGTCCGAAATTGATATTCAAGATTCACCGAACTGATATTGAGTCAAAAATTGATATATTTTGTGATTTCAATTGGTATCAACGCATTTGCGAAACAATATAGTTTTGCAGTTTTGCATTCTGCCTTTAAGATAATTTCTGTCGTGATCCATCTTCTCTATTTTTAAAAAGAAATTATGTCAAATTAATACATAAACAATTGTAAAGAGTTTATAAAATTAATATAAATAGAAAATATTATGTGGCATTATAATTGTTATAGAGAATAAAATAATTATTCAAATTGAATTAAACTAAAAGTAATATAAAATATAAAGTTTATTATCTATTTTGAAATAAATTAAATTCAGAAATCAATTTGATACATACGTCATATATTGATAATTATTTGGAAAATCAATCCGTAAGGACTAACCAAGAATATCACCGTAGTTTTTGGAGTGACACTCACTACTCTACTCTAAAGAAAACGTGAAAATAACAAATTAAGAAAGTCAAACTAACAAAAAAATTGGCTAGATTTGGATGAGACCTACATTAATAGTAATATTTAATAAAATGAGATGGTGTGAACAATCTTTTATTTCGATATTAAGAAAGAGGAATGCAGAAGCATCTTCTCATTTTACCGGTCATTATGGCCACGTATCACATTATACCACGTTCTTGTCTTGAAATTTGCGATCTTCTCTGTTATCTCAACAATTTGTGCTTGTTGGCATGGGTTGTAAATCCGAGTAGAATTATAGCCATAATAGAGGAAGACTCACCAAAATTTATAGAAGCAACACAATAAGAACATATAAAGCACATTGATAGAAGAATAAGCCCATAAAATACAAAAAGCAAGAAAAAATGAGATTGTGTCTGTGGGCATTACCATGCCAGGGTCCTTCCGCAAAATTAATTAAGGATTTGCATTATTAGATAACTGTGTTAAAAATTTGAGAAAACTTATGTCACATATAGTCGATAGACAAAAATAGTACTCCCTCAGTCCCAAGATAAGTGACCTACTTCTTTTGGGCACGGGATTTAAGAAATAGTATTTAAATAAATTAAAGTGGAGAGAGTAAAGTATGAGAGAGGGAAAAGTAGAGGAGAGAAGAGAGAATAAAGTAGGTGGAGAATAAAGTAAGAAAGACTTTTTGCTAAAAATGGAAATAAGTCACTTATAGTGGGACATCCCAAAAAGGAATACAAGTCACTTATCTTGGGACGGAGGGAGTACTTCTTCTGTCTCAAAGTAGATGTCACACTTTCTTTTATAGCTTGTCGCATAAAAGATTTCGTTTTTAGAAAAAAAGTTCTTTTTCACATCATTAATATATAAAACTATACTTTTTCCTAACCACTTAACACTCAAAATCTCCTAAAATCTTATGTCATCAGTCATTACCCAAATATAAATCTATTATGAGATAGAAAGAGTACTAATATAATTTTTTTTAAGAGTTTAAGATGGGGCGTGCACTTTGAAGGAAATTTGAAAATTTGGAAAGTTGAAGAACAAAATGGTATAAATAAAATATATTGACGGTGAGCATTTGCCGCAGATCATACTTCTCAAGTGGCTCTACCCATGATCCATACAGTGTGTATTACTTCCTTTATTTCATAATAGTGGAGAGTGGAGACTTTTTTTTGGGGCACACGATTTAAATAAATTTGTGTTAAGTGAGCTACGTGAAGGAAGAATAAATTAAGTATTAGGAAATAAAAAAGATAGACAATGAAGAGAGAATAAAGTAAGGAAGAGTAGAGTAAGTAAAAATACATATGTTGATTTTTTATTAAAAATGAAAATGACTATACTACTATAAATACACCAAAATGGCAAAATGACTCCATTAAAAAGAACATAGCATAATGAATGTGAAATTTGTACGAAAATAATACCAATACAAAATAAACTAATTGTAAGTTGAGTCAAGGAAAACTTCATTACAAATTTTGTTTCGATAGGTTTTATGTCAAAATCCGACCCAAACTTACGAAATCAACAGAATCCTTAAATCGAACCAAACACAATCGAGTAACTATATAATACACCCACTAGGTTATACAGATCTCGAGGTTCATCACCTCAAACTTGATCTACAAAATAAGTAACTATCTATTTTTATCATTGTTGACTTTCATCCATGACCAAAACCATCTATAAATAGGATCCACCACACACCACAATACACCACCACACTCAAAGCAAAACCCTAATCAAAAGCAATGGCTACTTCCCTCCAAACCCTAATTTCTCTTCTTTCCGCCACAGCCCTAATTTTCCTCACCATGGCAACCGCGAAGCGTCCGCCCCCCAAAGGGACGGTCTCCTTCTCGTACGACTTCCACGGCGTGCAACCAACTGACCTAACCTTCCAAGGCGACGCCCATTTCCCATCCCAAGACTCTTACCTCCGCCTAACAAACACCAACGAAAACGGCAACGCACTAGAACTCCGCGTCGGCCGAGTCTTGTACACCAATCCAATTACATTTTTGGGGAAACGGGGGAAAGCCAGCTTCGAATCCACCGTGAAATTCATCATCACGCCCAACACCAATTACGAGTACCCACCGGCTGACGGCCTCGTCTTCTTCATCACGGCCCCCAACTCCACCCCCAACGAGCCCGGTGGCAGCTTCGGAGTCTTTGACCAATCCGGCAAAAACCCCTTGGTTTTCGCAGTGGAATTCGACATCTTCATCAATGAAGATTTCGATCCAAACTATCGCCACGTTGGGATCGACATCCAGTCTCAGGTATCCAGCAACACTACCGCGGTCGACGACGCGATCGTCGGTCAGGCGGTGACTGCCACCATCAACTACAATGCAGCCACCAATTTGATAAGCGTTTGTGGCAGCGCCGGTGGGAAGGCCTTTGAGGTGAGCTATGTGTATGATTTGAGCTCGTTTCTTCCTGAGCAGGTTCAGGTCGGGATCTCCGGCGCCACCGGAGGATTATCCGCCATTCATGATCTCATCTCTTGGTCTTTCACTTCCACCATGGGGCACAAGAAGCACAATTGAGATCTTTTATTATTTTAGTTTGTGTTACAAATAAGGTTAAGTGATGGAGTGTGCTCTAAATAAGTCAGGAATGATATAAAATGTGATGTTTCTTTTCTTAAAATTTTACTTGTTTCGTAATGTATTTGTAAAATGCTGATGTCATTAAGAAAATATACATGACATCCTGTGTTACCAATAATAGTATGTTTTCTGTTTTTGTATTTTCATACACACCATGGGCATATATCAAATAATACATCAGGCTCTGGAATAATAATTTATCAATGCCGAAAAAGTCATAATATGGACTTCATTGTTGAAAATGTTGTTTAGGAATTGCTCATTACTTGCTTTCTAAAATAATTTATTTTGTGTGTAGATTTGTTTGGTTTAAATAAATCAGTTTTACTAAAACAGATAGCACCATGAAGAAATTCATTTGATGAGATTAGTTACATCTTGTTGAAATCGAGTCCTTTTCAATCGGACTACTATCTCAATATCTGAATTTATCCATTAAAATTTTTACTATTTGCATATCTGTCTATTAGAAATGAACCACTTACCCTCTTAAATGTCTTTTAAGACTATAAGAGGAAGAATTATCTACACGTATATAAATATAGAAATGAAAATATTTTAATACGCCCCTGCACGTGTGGACCGGAATGACACATCGGATTTTCATCACATGGGTTTGAACACGCCCCGCATAATAGCACAAGACAACAGATAAAGAGATAAAACTTATCAAAGACTTGGGTCTAATACCATAATAGAAATGAGTCACTTACCCACTGACTTCCATCACATGAGTAGGCAAGAAAAAAGATAAAGAGATAAAACCTATTATAGACTTGAGTCTACTCTGATACCATAATAGAAACGGGTCATTTACTCCATTAAAAGATCTCATAAGAGAGAATGGTTATCCACACTTATATAGACTAGATGATATCTTCATCAAATCGACGTGAGACAAAATTTAAACGATTTGTACACTGTCAAAGCCAACTTTGATCTCAGTTTTCATCATTTTGTACAATACAATTATTTGTTGTTTTACGCATAAACCTACAAACTGTTAAACATTACATAAGAGCAAGAAATACTACTAGAAATAGTTTGTGTTCTTAATTTTATGTTTTGCATATATATTTGAATAATTATTAATACCACTCTCATCGCATTTAATGTCACCTGAGATTAAATTGTCTAATTATTTTTCTAAATACTTAAATGTCTCGAATACTTGCTTGTCTTTAATATGATTTTTTAGTTTTTTTAATTTAATTTTAATAATATAATAATGTTACTCTCTCTGTTTCTTCATAGTTGAGTCATTTTTCCATTTCAGGAGGTTTCTTCATAGTTGAGTCATTTTCATATATGGTAAAAAAAAAATTCTTTTTTACTTTACTCTCTCTTATTTTTTTATCTATTTATTTAACACACCCAACATTCATTTCTAAAACTCTGTGTCGAAAAGTTCCGCCTCAACTATGAAGAAACGGAAGGAGTATTATTTTAGAATTTTCAGCGATAACATCACAGCAGTATTGATTGACATCAGATTATTAGGGTTGACTTCGATACTTCGAAATTTATTATTCTAAAAGCGGTTTATGCATGTGGTTTTTATCATATTAAAAAACATCAAAACCTGAAATAAATGTGTTCAGATTGGTAAATAGGTTTCCGTGTCACTAATTTAATTTAGGGTTAGCTGTAATTAAGCGAGTGCGTAGTATATGGCAAGTTGACCTGGACAAGTTGCTAATATTCATATTGATATATGTTTAATTAATGAATAAAAAATGGAAAAAAGTAAGTCCATTCTCATTTCTAATTTAATTACGATTTGGGAATCATAGAAATAATTCGATATTATGATAATTTTTATAGCGGTATTTTGGCATCTCAAACTAGTTATGCTCCACAATAGATTTAATAAATGAATCTATTACAATGGAATGAGTTTAAGCTTAATACTGATATGTAGTAACAACGAATATCACCCAAAAATATTATGTTAGGCGCCGACGACGAGTGTGTAAAGTGATACTCACTACTCTGAAGTTTGATCTAAAGAATTCGGGGAAAGAATAAATTAAGAAAGTCAAACTAACACAAAAACTATAGCTAGATTAATTGGATGGAGGCCTCATTAATTGCAGTACTTAATATAATGAGATAGTGAAAATATCTTTTATTTCGACTTTAAGAAAGAGCAATGCAAAAGCATCTCCCCATTTTGATTCTATTCCATCGTCTATATTTTTTACAGTTCATTATCGATGTATGCCACATTTGAATCCAGAAAAATGGAGCGAAATGATACGATGAAAATTAAATACTCCCTCCGTCCAAGAGAAATAGAGCTATTCTGTTTTTATCCCTTGTTTTGGAAAAATGATAATAAATAGTTAAAGTGGAGAGAAAGAAAAGTAAGAGAGAGAATAATATAGAGAAGTCTATTGTCTATATTATTCTCTCTCTTACTTTTCTTTCTATCCATTTTAACTATTTATTACTCCTATCATTTTTCCAAAACGAGGAATAAAAATGGAATAGTCCTGTTTTTCGTGGACGGAGGAAGTATAATACTTCAAATATCACTAGAATTTGTTGGTCATGACAAATGATTTGGACGATTATTCCTACCTTGAAAATGCTTCAAATTTTTTTTATTTGGATCCGTAGTGAAGGTGGACCTTTCATTGAATATCACCAAATTGTCGTTTGTTAAGGACCTTCTCCTTAACTGCGATCTGCAGCGTGTTTGCGGTGATCGAAAAGAGTTCCGGCGCCCTTCGTCGGGTCGGCGGAAATAATAGTTTCGAGTTGTGCGCGGGTTCCTCCCATCGGGCAACGCGATAACTAGGCGGCTGATAGAATACTCCATCGTCCAATCAGGATCGGCGGAGGGAATCCAAATTAGGATTGGAAAACATACGTTATCTTTGGGGAGAAATAATAATTCTTATTCATTGATTGAATGAATGAATACAATATCTCCTATTTATAAGACTAGAATACTAAGAAATAAATATCTAAACAAATATAGAAAAGATACGATAAATCAAAATATAACTAAATAATTGGGATTTCTAAAGATATGATATGGGATCGTATCAACTCCCCCACGGTTAAAATCCACCTTGTCCTCAAGGTGGAAACCACGAAGCAACGAAGAGTTGAAAGAAGAATCTTTGGCGAATAATCTCTTCCCGGATCAAACACACACCGAGCAGCTGAGCGTTTCCCTTCATCATCTCCATTAAATTTTCGAGCATTAGTGAAGACAACATGTTTGACAAACACGTGTAGCTCGATGCGAAAGTTTTCTGCGGCGGAAAACAAGCACTTGATAACTTCTTCTAGTGGCAGCTATTTCTCGCTCTCATGTAAATCCGAATTTTCCATCTGCATAGCAAGAAATCCATACTTTCGTTTGCTAAAACTGACAAATATACCAGGATCGAATGCGCGCAAAATGATCACTTTGATCATCCCAAATATATCATTGTCTTCCTCATCTTTACTCCCCACTAAACCCTTCGGTCCCATCTCATTTTCTTTCCATTTATCTTCAACAATGTTCTTCTCTCCCACAACATCATTAGAACAAGGCACAACTTTCTATATCAAACCATACTCATCAACATTTTGCAGATTCGTATGCCGCTCCTTTGACCTTGAGCTCGTGACAGCAGCTTGCGGAAGACGATCAAAAGCCAACAATGGAGCGTTCTCCGGCAGCGATTGCAAGGGCTGAGAAGGTCCTGAAGTAGAGTAGGGCAGCAGCTCCAAGGGCGGTGGAGGACTCGGCTGCTGTGGCTGGCAATCTGATCTGGGCAGCGTTGGCGGCGGTTGGTAGTCTTGGTGGGGCTGCTTTGCGACAATGGTGGCTGGTTGGGGCAGATTCGAATATCGGACAGCAGCTGCAACGGGCGGCGACGCTACTAAATTGCAGTGACTCATCATGCTCGAGCGTTGTAGTGATTGGAGATCCGACCTGCAACTGGTATACTCGATGGTGCGGTGTGGCGGTGGAACCGATGAGACATTTGGGGGTAAACCCGACATCACAAAAGAAACCAGGATCGGCGGAGGGAATTCAAATTAGGATTGGAAAACACACGTTATCTTTGGGGAGAAATAATCATTCTTATTCATTGATTGAATGAATGAATACAATATCTCCTATTTATAAGACTAGGATACTAAGAAACAAATATCTAAACAAATATAGAAAAGATACGGTAAATTAAAATATAACTAAATAATTGAGATTTCTAAAGATATGATATGGGATCGTATCATCGTTCAAACAGTCATTTCTCATCTTATTTCGTTGTTTCTTCTTGACAACTTTCGTAGCAGAAAACACTTTTTCAACAGATGCAATCACGACAGGTATAAGACTAATATCAATTGAATCAAGGGATAGAAAATTTGATCTTTCTTTGTTTCAACAATAATAAAGACTCCAAATCTTCAACGCCTATCATGTATGCATCTCTTCTCACAACGTCGACAAAAATTTGAAGTTGTTGAGATAACATCTACGAAAGTCCTAAATTTCACCAGCTTCATGAGGCAGTGTTGAGCGTTCCTGAAGGGAGAGATCTCAGATATGGATGCACCACTTGATGTTCCAGCAGAGAGGCCAGGGACTCTAGTTAGCTCAGCTTGGGTTGGGTTTATTTTAAATATAATTGCAGATTAATTGCTTAATTTCTCCCGGGCCTATTAGATTGCTTGGTTAATTGGTCTTGGCACAAAGGAGAGGATTAATTTGATTTTGCTTTAGTTAATTAGGTTGGGTTGGCCTCATTTTAAACTTAATTAAAGATGAATTGCTCGGTTTGGGCTAATTTTTGTTTTCCCTTATAGTTGAAAATTTATTCAATTTTTTTTGAAAATTTCCAGTTAAAACATAATTCCAACAAACCATTATGGTCTCTTGATACTAAATAATGCGAAGTGATTAGTGATCCAATCTCCTGCTTTTAAAACTATTCTTAACTACTACTCAACTATATAAGTACTATTTGCATTAAGTAGTACATAAATTTTGGAAAAAAAAATCAAAAAATTTTATTAAAAAAAATTATTAAAAAGTTAAGGTGGTAGAAGCTAAACTCCTATACGGCTTTATACCTTGATCACAAACTGTGTGCCCGCAAAGTGCTTTTAAGTTTACTTACAGGCTTTGGAAAAACTAGAGTGAGTATATACCGTGACTTCACATGTCTTAAACTTAATAAAGTTACATTAGTTGCAATATTTTCGTTTCATTCATATGTCATGCATCTCAAATTATACATTCAAATAACTTTTTCTATTTTCATACTTCTTTTGTAAGAAACCAAGAACTTGAGCATAACTCAACATATTACTATAAATACACCACCAACAAATCAACGATATCATTATATTAATCACATTATTCAAAACAAAACCCTAATCAAAACCCATGGCTACTTCCTTCCAAACCCTAATTTCTCTCCTTGCCACCATAGCTTTGTTCCTCACGGCAGCGGAAGCACAGCGACCGCGTCCGCCACCAAGAAGGACCTCCTTTACCGTCACCTTCAACGGCTCGAGGCCATTGGACCTCACCTTCCAAGGCGACGCCTACTTCCCTCCGGGAGCCACCCGCCTCCGCCTCACGAAAACCGACGTTTTCGGCAACGCAGAGCTCAACACCGCCGGCCGAGTCTTGTACTCCAACCCCATCAGATTCTTGGGAGGGAGGCGGCGGCGGGCGAGAGCCAGCTTTGAATCCACCGTGAGATTCGTCATCACGCCGAACCGAGGCGACACCAATCCGCCGGCCGACGGCCTCGTCTTCTTCCTCGCCCCCGTCAACTCCACCCCCGACGCAAGTGGCGGGAGCTTCGGAGTCTTCGATTTAACCGGAAAAAAGGCGTCCGTTTTTGCAGTGGAGTTCGACATCTTCAGCAACGAATGGGACCCGAGTTTTCGTCATGTAGGGATCGACATTCAGTCTCAGGTTTCCAGCAACGTGACGGCGGTCGACGACGCGATTTTGGGGCAGGAGGTGAGTGCCCGCATCGACTACAATGCGGCCACGAATTTGATTAGGGTTAACGGCAGCGTCGGTGCGAGGGGGTTTGAGGTGAGTTATGTGTATGATTTGAGCACTATTCTACCTGAACAAGTTCAGGCCGGATTATCTGCTGCCACCGGAGGTTTGGCCGCCGTTCACGACGTCGTCGCGTGGTCTTTCAGTTCCACCATGCGGAGAAGAAGGCCTAATAGCGGCGAGTTTGAGAATTGAGAGTTTGAGTTTGGAAATAATGCTATAAAAATGTACAATCAAGTATGTATCCGGTATTGTAATTAATATCGAAATAATGCAATAAATACTAATTACATTATGTTTAGTTTTTATTTTAAACAACTACGTACTACTACCTCCGTCCCTGAAAGTTTGACACAGTTTACTATTTCGGTCCATCCCTGAAAGTTTGACACACTTTACTTTTTACCATTATAGGTAGTGGACCTCATATTCCACTAACTCATTCATACTCACATTTTATTATAAAACTAATTCTTTAATTGTAGGATCTATATCCCACTAACTTTTTCAACACACTTTTTACATTTCTTAAAACCCGTGTCGGGTCAAACCGTGTCAAACTTTCAGGGACGGAGGTAGTATTAAGGAGTATTAAACTTGAGGAAATTATAATCAAACTACCTTATGATTCAAAGTTGATATCACACTATTCTTTTTTATTTGTCCAAAATATATCATATTTTTATCTTTGGAATAAATAAATCATAATTAATACATCGAATTATGTATTCTCTATATTCATATTATTTAAATTTACTATTTTGACAATGATGTCTACTTCAAATACAAAGGTAAACTTCTTTTTGCGTATCTTTTACTATCCGTAAATGATAGTAGTAGTATTTTGGTTATTGATCCAAAAATTAAAGAAACAATTTCTAAAGATTTATGCCTAATCAAAATGGATCTTTAAATTATGCACGAGTGGAACTACTTAATAAAAAAGTACACATAGAATAAATCCCAAGATTGAATTTAAGCACGTGATTAAAACTCCGTAATTAGACTCTCAAACTAATTAGTCTGGAACATTAGATAATTCCATAATCATTCGAGAAGTAAATTAACGTTACCCAATATAATTTAATTAGCATCAACCCATAAATAAATTATAGATCAGCCTACTTAATTAATTAAAACTAGCCCAACGTATGAGTAAAGATAGCCCAAGCTAAAGTTCCCCAATTATTAGTCCTGGGCCCATGATTTTAAATTACTCTCTGGCCCAAACAAGAAAAGAGACCATCCCAAATTAAAGGTAAGCGTAATTAACCCTAATAACGAAATTTCTCTATTATATTGGTCACCCCAAATCATAGGGGAAGGGAGTAAACAGCATGGTGTGTGTATTTACCTTCGTCGAGCAAGGAATTAATTTATCTTCTCTCTACTCCTTTTTCTCTTCTCTGCTCTCTACTTCCTTTGGGACGGTGAAATGCGAAAAGAGTAATATGTGTGGAGGCGGAAAGATTAGGATATTCAGATTGAAATACCGTGTTTTGCGAGAATGTGAGTTAATAATTTGGGGAAATATTGGAATTGATTATTTTGGTACAGGATTTGCTGATTGGCAGCGTGAAATCGTCAAGAAAAAAAAAGAGTGTGATGTTATATGGCCCTTATCTCTAAAAGTCCAATTGCCAATGTTTAGTAACCGGGCCCAATATCCAGTGGCCCAGTTATGTGTGCGTTTGGCCCGGGTGGTGTTTGAGAGAAGCCTTTTAACCTCCTAACCCTAGATCTTTCTCTCTCATTCAGTTTTCTCCCTTTCCTCTGATTAGCTACGCTCTGTAATTCTAGGGTTTGTCCCTTAGTGATTCTCTGTGCTCTGGCTTGAGATCTTCTTCCTCTCTCTCTTTCTCCTGAGTGTTTAATCTCTGGTGAGTGTGTGAGCGGTGTGTAGGAAACCTCTGGTTTCTGGTCTGTGATTCTTGACCGTGAGAGGTTCCTGGTGTGGCTAAGGGTGTGCGAGGAGAAACTTTGAGAGTGTGGTGTGCAGTCTTGTGTTGGTTCGATTCAAGGCCACTGGATCTAGGGTTCTGAGATACATCGTTGGTGGATTGTGGTCTGCCTGTTGCTTCTTCACTCTTGTGGCAAATCAAGTTGAGATTTGGGGATTTGTGGGCTTGGTGTTAATAGACCTGTGCGGTTGTACGTGGTGCAACTTGAGCCTACTGTGTTTCAAGATCCTCTTTCACTTTTCTCTTTTCTTTGTCTATTTTGTAGGCATAAATTGTTTCCTTGAAGTTACTAACTGTTTATTGATGTTTCAGGAAGATCTAATCAAGTAGTTGCTTAGATCTTGTTCTTTCTTGTAACTGATCTGTTTAGTGAGGCTTGATCACCTCACAAATTGTGTAGACTTCGGTTATTCAACCTTAGCCTTCGGCTGGTCGATCCCTAACAAAGAGGATTGCATTGGCTAGGGTAGGTACATACCTTATTTTTTACCTTGCCGAAAATTCGATATGAGCAAAAATCATATACCTTTACCTAACCATGATTTTCAGTATATCGAACTTCGATACACCTTATTTTCAATATGATGAATTTAAACTTATTTTTGATAATATATTAAAATGTATAGCCTCTACGTATGTTAGGTCAAACGCTAGAGATACTTATGTTTAAAAATATACAACAAACCCCTCTACGTATCCCTCTAAGTATGGATATAATATCATTTGAGATCCTATTTTACTATTTTACAGTCTTCCATGTTCATTTTTCTTTCTCTTTTTTACATTTATGCCACTGAGGGCATTTTTGTCTTTAAAATGCAACAAAAAATAAAGGAATGAAACGCAATTACTCTTCTTATCTTTTCTTTGCTTCATGTATGCTATTTTCATTTTTTATTTAAATACTTAAAATTTAGATTCATATTAATATACTTACAAATTCTAATTAGAATATCAGATTATATAGGTATTTATTTATTTGTTGTTCAATATTTTGTATTTTGCACTTTTTCTTTTTCAGTGTAATATTTGTTTTAAAAATTCTAATTACAAAAAGTGTTTTTGAAAATAAAATCAGGAGTATCATAATATTATGTAGAATGGTAAAAAGTGTAAAAAATAAATAAATGCGTAATACTTATATGGAATCTAATTAGAATTGGCAAGTAGACTAATTTATAAATCTAAATTTTAAGTATTTAAATAAAAAATGCATAACAGAAAAAGAAGTACTAATTTAATAATTATAAAAATTAGAAAGACTAAAACACCTTTGGAGTGGCATTTTGGATAAAAAAGTGAAGGGAAAAAAGGCATGAATGACTAGAAACAATGAAGAAGGACGGACCTCAAATGATATTATATCCATACGTAGATAGGTCTGTTGCATTCTTGAAAACATGCGTACCTCTAGCGTTCGACCTGGCATACGTATGGACTATTTTTGTAGTTCACTCTGTGTTCAAATGTCTTAAATTTTATATTTGACCAAGTGAAAAATAAATTAGTTATTTGGACTTTTTTAAGAACCCCGTCGTGTGAATTGCCTTCTATGTCATGATTAATCATATTTCTTCATTTAATAATTTAATTCAGGATTGAAAGAGTTGTCTCTCTATGTTTCGACCCGATCATTGCTACAAATATATTACAAAAAATTGTTAGATTTAATGATTGTGACTTTGGGAGTGTGGAAACTCGACAAAATGACGGGAAGCTGACGTTTGGGACAGCTAGTTACATTTTTGAATTAAAACAAAAGTCCATAGTCGGTTGCACGGTCATATAGTGGCCTAAACTACACAATATTTTAGTGATCTTATGAATATTATATGTAATTTTATTAATCATCATTATGTTCCCATTATGTGTGCATTTTTACTCTTTTGATTAGTTTAACAATCAAAATACGTATGTTATTTGACAATTTACCTATTTTAACAACCTTGTTATTGTCTTCTATGTCTTAGCAAGTGAAAACTAATTAAATACGTATGTTATACATTTGAGATTATTCAAGGAACCCCATCGTGTATATATCCTACTGTGTTTTGAAATTAAATTAGATATTTTTGTTTGTATTCGACGTTGATTCTATTTAAATACTCCTATATAGTACTTTAGTTTTCTTAATAGTCGAAACATGTCATGTGAACAAAAATTAGTTGACAAAGAAACATGTTGAGTGATAGTGGTAGCTTAGAATCATGTTAGTTGACACGTACATTGATTATAATAGTAGTTAAGAAATATAGAAGAGAAGGCTCAATCACTAGTCCTTATTATGACACACAGACACACAAACACTAGACGTAGAACGACTTTGAACAACACGCGCGATACGATAGAGAAATGTAGGTCTTCACGGGATGGTAGAAGTGAAATCCCAGGTGCTGACGTCGTGAACTGCGACATAATCACCGGTGGAGGAGGCGAGTCCGACTTGAACGCTGGAGGGAAGACTCTGGCTCAAGTCGTAGGTAAAGGTGATCGGGAAAGTGAACGATCCATCAGTGACGGAAGCGCTGATTGCTTTGGTGGCGGCGATGTAGGAGGCTTTAAGAGTGAGCTCCTTCCCGAGAAAGGTGTCGGGGATCGAGGTTTTAGCCGAGGGAATCCTAGACTCGATGTCGATCCCAAGGTTCACAAATCCCCGGGTTTCAGAGTAGATGTCGAAGGCAATGGCAAACACGTTAGATGTTTTGAAGGTGGAAGGATCAAAGATGCCGAGGCTGTCTCCAAATGGGTAGAGGAAGTTGTGGCCAGCGGGGACTATGAAGAAGGCGAGGCCGTCAGCGTGTGGGGGAGTGTTATAAGGTCTTATGATGAATGTGACGGTGGTGGTGAAGTCGGCTCCGTTCCCGAAAGGGATGGTTTTGGAGTGGAGGATTCGCCCAGTGCTCCACTTTTGAGGAACGTCTTGATCGTTGGTTCTGGTGAGGCGGAGGACGGGGGTCTCTCTCGGGTAGTCAGCGTCGGCTTGGTAGATTAGTTGAGTCACTTTGCCGGGATTGTAGAAGTCGTAGCTGAACTTGGTGGTTTGAGGAGCCATGGCTAGGGTTTTTTGCTTGGTAGTATATTTCAATATTTGTGTTTTGGTGTGGAAGGAAATAACCAAGGGTGTCTTGTATTTATACTAGTTTTAGGGAATGCATGCTTACATATGCTTATTAAAAGTATCATGTGTGAATGAAATCATCTTGTTAATTCAAAAGTCATTGCTGGGTGGCGTTTTATGACAGGAAATTGTATTTCTTAAATACAAGTCGATAGTTTTTAAGATAATACTATCAACTAAATGAGACTTAACCATATTTTATTTTTGTAATACTTATGATTATATTTTTAAGGATGACCTAACATGTGTTATTCGTATTATTATTATTTAGAGATATTGCTAAACTCTTCCTGAATAACTAAGTACAATTATTTCAAATCAATAGGATTTTGGGAGATCTAGTAGTGTATAAGTTGTCATGTGTAATTCGTATTATTATTATTATTATTTAAATTTAAAATGATGAAAAGAACTACTCCCTCCGTTCCATAGTAGTTTGATTCTGGAAAAAGGCTAGCCTAGTAAATATAAATATGAATTTCAACATTTAATACTTCTGCAATAAATTAACCATAATGTATAAAATTTATGATGCATAAGATCAGGAAAAGTGCAAGACATTGAAGAACTTCTTCATGGCAAGACAATCACGGAATCTAGGGTTCATATCTTGTGTCCATAAGTATGAAGATCTTGGTTATGTTTTATCTTAGATATCAAAATCTTAACTAGATTCTTATATATCGGCAGCAATATCGACAACACGCTTCCGTATCTATCAAGATTCAAGAACATGGTTAAGTAGTTTTTTTATATTCTGTAATTTGATTAAATTAGAGTGACGAGCGTGATTATATCCGTTTTAATTTTTGAATTTTTTACTATTCTTTCCGGGATCATAAAAAGATAGTCGAACTAAATACGGTCATTATGTAGGTGAATTTCTTCCTTAGTTTATCGTTATGAACTGAGAAAAGATTTATCTATCTATCGTCTCTTATTCTCTTCTCTATCCTTTCTTTGCCCTCCCTATGTGACCGTACTCTCTTACGTCAGGATGAACTTGATTTCTTCCGGGCATAACATTCATAACATAGAGCGTCTTTATAATAAAAATAGGTAGACAATTATAAAAAACTATCACATAAATTAAATAAATTACATAACTATGTGAATTACGTTATTCTATTATACTAGTTTAGATGTTATAATGCCTCTTTATAATAGTGTTGCTTTTATTTTAAGAAGACCATACTAGAGATACTAAAATTATATTATTATCTTTTCTTTTACTATATCTTAGTCAAACGAAAGATAAAAAAAATATCTTAATGAAGTAAAGATAATAAAAAGTTGTTATAATTTTTTGAGAATATAGAAACTATGTGGGACTGAATTTATTATTCTTCTAGCCATTCTCGGAATTAAATATTACTACTCTCTCTGTGCCATTGAAAATGACTCATTTTCCTTTTTGGTTTATCCCAACCAAGATGACTGATTACTAAAAATAAAAATACTTTTATCTCTACTTTAATTTATCTCTTTTAATTTACGCATTTAACATACAAAATAAAGTTTGCATAAAATCCCTTGGCTCCAAAGAAGAGCCATCTTCCTTAGATAGAGAGTGTACCATTCAAGTGTGTACACAGTTGACAAATGGAATGTGGGCCATGCGTTGACATTTAGTAGCATTTCTAATGCTGTAACGTTGAGTTACTAGGAATTTAATTGATACGGGCTGGATTTGATTAAATTACATTCAATTTCGGCTATGTCCGGGCCATTTTTTGTTTGGATTGGGCTCTCTTCGGTCGAGCCCATATCAGATTAACTCTATATCAGCAACGTTGCATGATGGACACACAACACGTTTAATGATGTAATTTTATATGGACGTCGAAAATATTGTGCAGTTAATTAAATAACAAACTAAAACTCGTCATTTTATTTCTCCTGAAAATTATTTCATAATTCTGTCTGTTTAAATTATTCATTGTGAAATGTATCAAATTTAAAGTAATTTTACAAGTATTCAATTTCAAATGATCATATCATGTTTGCATATTCAATTAATCAACTATATACGGTGTATAATGAGATTCTTTATTATATACAACTAGAAATTACATCGTATATAAAATATGGCCACTTTATAAGTTGGACGAAATTAAAATATACCTATTGTCCAAAATACAGTAATCATATACTCCCCCCGTCCCATATAATTTGTCCCAGTATTCCATTTCGGTCCGTCCCACGTAATTTGTCTGTCACGCCCGCATTTTCTATGGATAGAAAACACGGTGAATCGCGACTAGGGGTGGGTTAAAGAAGCGGGAAAGAAAGGGAAAACCAACGAAATTCGACCAAAGCTTAAATAATTGGGAATAGCTCAAATAAAATCAAGTATCTCAACAATCAACAGCTCAAAAGAATATTATCTCAACAATGCAAGAACTCAAAATAAAGACAACAACTCAGCGGAAGCATTTCGAGAGTAGAATAATGCTATGTATGAAGACACAACATATTCTGAACATTTGATAGACATTCTTCACTTTTATGCTCAACACCCACCGCGCTCGTCACCGCTCAACCTGCACATATGGAAAACACATGCAGGGCTGAGTACTTGATGTACTCAGTGAACAAATGCCAAAACAATTTGAAAAACAGTTATGTCATGCCGCCATTGAGTGACCTCGGGGTTTTAATTTGAAAAGGCCCGAGACACTAAAAATCTAAAACAGAAACTTTCAACGCATCCTCAAATCCTTTTCCTCATCATATTAAAACACAACCATTTCTCCTTGACTTATTTAAGAAACTGCCATATCTGTTCTTTACGGTGCCGTGTAAGGTGGCCACTTTCCACGAGCACGAAAACCGGCCAACCCATTCGATGACTCACAGTCCTCATAGTGTACACTAGTCCGAGCAGGGATGCACCCTTTCTAGGACCCGAATTCGATTAAACTCATAGTAGGGACTCACTCCCCACTAAGCAATCATTAAGATCATCATCTCAACAACCTCAACATCAACATCTCAACAACCTCAACATCAACCTCAACAACATGTGAAACGAGAATGTGGCCGCAAACTCGATCACCGGACCAGCCGACCCGAAAGACGGCTCACGATCCCCAATGGTGTACTAGTCTAAGTAGGGACTCACTCCCTAGTCAGACCAGAATTCGATTTCAATAGGTCTAGTAGGGACAACTCCCTTGCTAAACAAACAAACAGATAGACATTTCTCAAAACAAAAACATGGCATGACGTAACCTTTTGCAACCTCCAGTTTTCTCATAAACCGTAATTGAAACACAAATCATTTTCTCTCAAGTTCGAGCATCACATCATATCAACAAAATCGAGCAATTCACAACCACTCAAAAAGCTATACTTCGCAATAAATCACAATCACTTTCACTTCAAGCATACATATCACATCATCACGGAATAAAATTATAATTACAATCACAGGCATTTCGTCACATAAAATGATGCTCGAAACGATATGTTAAAACTAAAGCTCTTGAAAGTATTTAGTTCGGAAGCCCACCTCGTTCAGTGAACACCTTACTTGTCTTCCTGCTCCATCCTTGAAAAGCGTGCGTGAATAGCCCAAGATTTAATTCAGCCCATCCTTTACTCTCTCTTTTATCTCATCCTGCCCAAGGTATTTAAATTAATTCATTAGGCCCAAAATATTTAAATATAACAATGCCCAAAACTTCTTCAACGTTTCTTACCTTACGTGACCAGTGACCTCCAAAAATCAGAGAGCTCCAATTCCTCTTTTCTCTCCATCTAATCGACTCTCTCCAATTCCTCTTTTCTCTCTTTCGATTCTCATCTACAGTCATCACCTTGCAGCCGTTGCTGAGGTCGCTCACTGTCATCGCGTTCCAGCCGTGAGTTCATCGCCGTCACGGTCGGCCTTTGCTGCTGCAGCTCTCTTCTCCACGGCGCCGCTACCCGCTTGGTCTCTCCGTCGCCACTGCCTCCAAACTCGTCTCTTTCTCTCTCTCGGTCGAACGTAAGGCTGCACTTCCCTCGGTCATAATGCAGCGTCGTTGCTGTCACGGTGCATTGCAGCGCTGCTGTTCGCACCCGATGCCTGCACCATCATCCTCCTCATCTCCTCCTTCTCTCTCCGTCGAAAATCACGGCGGCTTCAGCGCCGTTTCCGTTATCCACTCACGCCGCTGCTCTGGCCCGCTCGGAGTCACACCGCCATCGCTATCCATCGTCGTTGCTGATCATTCAGCGCTGCCGCTGCTGTCCGGTAGATGCAGCGCCGCCTCTGTGTCTCCTTTTTCATCACTGTTCGGTCGAGGAACGCTACCGCCGGTGAGCGCCAGCCACCCTCCTCCATCTCACTCTCTTCTTCTCTCTTTTTCTCAAACTCTATCTCGCTCAATTTCGTTTCTCTCTCTGCACTCTATCTTTCTCAATTGTTTGAAACAAAATGAATATGGTATGAATGTGGTGTCAAAAAGTGTGAACGTGAGGGTGAGGAAGACGTGTTTATACTCTGTTCCATATTTTTAGAGGGTGCCGATTTTGTGGAAACAGATTTGTGAAATATAACGGCAGATTTAGGGTAAGCTAATTTGCAGAAAAATAATTAAGATGAATTGGGGCTCAAAAAGAATAAATGGGCTTCCTTAAGAAAAATAATTGGACTTGCAAAAGAATAATTGTATAAAGCCTTAATTGTAAAATCATTCTCTCGACAAAAGAAACAAAGGCGAAATTTTTTTTTCAAGTGCACAAACGACGTCCTTTCAAGAACAAATAAAAAGGGCGAAAAGGTCGGGGTGTTACATTGTCCCACTTCACTTTTATCATTTTTGGTAGTGGTCCCCGTATTCCACTAACTCATTCCTACTTACATTTTATTTTAAAACTAATACTTTAAAAGTAGGACTCACGTCCCACCAACTTTTTCAACTCACTCTCCATTAGATTTCTTAAAACCCGTGTCGGGTCAAAGTATCCTAAATTATCTGGAACGGAGGGAGTACTCTGTAC